>NW_008331838.1:111017-118592 GCF_000622305.1 Nannospalax galili | reverse complement strand
CAGCCAAATGTATTTTAGTGTTTCTCCCCTCTCCCTTCCCTCCCTCTCATCCATTGCCCCCCACTAATACTCCTTTCTCTCCCTCTCCATGTCCTGGTCATTGGTTTGTCAAAATGCCATTTAGACAAGCTGATTCACAAAGTGTTTTTCCACAGAGAGAAGCCACACCTCCCCAGACTACATGGACCTGCCCACGTATGTTCTGAGCCTGTCTCCTGCTTCCGTCCCCTCAGCTGTGTGGCCACTGCATCTGAACACGATTTGAGCAGACATGTCCAACCAGACAAGAGTCACTCACTTCATCCTCAGAGGCTTCTCAGATGTCCCCGAGCTGAGACTCGTGGTCATTCCATTTTTCTTGCTTGTTTATTCCTTTGGCCTCCTGGGGAACATCTCCATAGTCACAGCTGTGACCAGAGAGAGCAGGCTCCACTCCCCCATGTACTTCTTCCTCAAGAATTTATCTTTCCTAGACATGTGCTACACCTCAGCCACCATCCCCAAGGCACTGGTTATAAGCTTCACGGGATCGGGGGTCATCTCCTATCGCCAGTGTGTGGCACAGCTCTACATATTTTTTACACTTGCTTGCACTGAGTGCTTTCTGCTCACAGCCATGGCGTATGACCGCTGCCTGGCCATCCTCAGGCCCCTGCTCTATGGAGTCATCATGAACCAGAGACGATGCTCTGAGCTGGTCGCTGCCGCCTGGGTGAGCGGGGCCATCTACTCAGCCTTCCACACTTTCAACACCTTCTCCCTCCCCTACTGCGGACCCAATGTCATCGAACACTTCTTCTGTGACATCCCTCCAGTCATGAGACTGTCCTGCACTGATTACCACGTCAACGAGGAGGTGGGCTTTGCTGTCGGCAGCTGCATCCTCATGAGCTCCTTTGCCCTCACGGTCCTCTCCTACGTGGGCATCGTCTCCACGGTGGTTCGCATCCCCTCAGTGGAGGGCAGAGGGAAAGCCTTTTCCACCTGCTCCTCTCACCTGACCACGGTGGTCTTGTTTTATGGAACTGGAAGCTTCGTGTACTTGAGGCCTGCCTCTCAGTACTCCCCGACCCAGGGTCGCCTGGCATCTATCTTCTACTCTGTGCTCACACCCTCTTTGAATCCTCTTGTCTACTGTGTGAGGAACAAAGACATGAAGTTTGCTCTGCAGAAGCTGTATTGTCAAAGAAAGTGCTGAGTCCTAGAAAACTGCAATGTGCTGCTTTTAGAGTTCGATGCGTGTTGTGGGAGTAAAAAATTACTTATCCCGCCTCTGCCCATCCTGTTCCTTCCTGTGACTCTGTTGAGCACGCGGGTTGCTGGGCATGCAGGACATGCAGGAAGCCTTCCTTCCCTTCCCTGCAGAGCTGCTCCATGTCTTCTCCATGACATTTCATCTCAACAGCTGAAGTCGCCTTCAGCAGAAGCCCAGGAATGAGGGTATTCACAAACATTCAAAAGCCTTTTGTTATTGTTCGTTTGGTGGTTTGTTTCTGAGATTGTCTCCCTGTAACGTAGCTAAATGAAACATTTAATGATGTTAAGGATTTCAGTCCTTGTTCTCTCCCCATGTCTGTCAGCAAAGTTCAGCTGGGAAAACTGTGGTTAGAACACGGACACAGCTAGAACCACTGGCCTTGTGTCTTGATTAAACCTCAGTTCTGTTTGTCTCAGATGGAGACTTCTGCAATGATTTTTCAGACAAAGGATTATTTTTAACATTTGTTTTCTTTATAAATTTATAATAATTTGCCTCCTTTGGGAACTGTATGTAAGTTTCCTTTCACTGTGACTTACTGCCTAAGGCATAGAAGATAAATGCTTCCTCCTTTTGGGGTTCCGACTTTGAGATTTAAGCCCTCTGGCCACCTGAGTAAACCTGCTTCCTGAATCCCCTGGTGTTGTCTTCTAGGTCCTGCAACACCCTTAGCCCCAGCTTCCACGGAACTCCCTCTGTAGAACAGGCTGGCCTTGAACTCACAGAGATCTGCCTGCCTGTGCCTCCCAAGTGCTGGGATTACAGCCGTGTGCCACCATGCCCAGCACAAAAATCTTATTTTTTAAGTTCTTTTAAGTAAGGTGCACGTCTGGTGCATGTCTGTGATCTCAGCAACTTGGAGGGTGGGGGCAGGAGTATCAGAAGTTCAAGGCTAGCTTGGGCTACTTGAGATCCTGTCTCAAAACCACCAAAAACAAGCAAATTCTGCACCTAGTGTACCCGGGGAGTTCGTGTTTTTCCTAATCTTTCTTTGTCACACGTCTCTCTGATCTTTACTAACCTGGTATAACGGCCTCTTGTTAGAATTTCCCGCTTTCTTTTGAACTCAATTTCACCCATATCCCATAAACACCAGGTTTTGACCATTTCTGAAATTCTGTTCCTTCCCTTCAGTGTCAAATATTTTACTCTTACTATTTGAGTCATTTGAATTCTCCTCAGCTTTTGTCCCTTGTTAAAAAGTTTCAAATATTCCCTGTTTCCTCTTTGATTTGCATATCACAGAGTACAGCCCCATCAATGTCCTAAACACTTCACTGTGTCCTTACTTGCTGTCTCTTCTTAGTCTAGGATTTCTTTCTGGCCCTCCATACAGCTCTAGTGCCAGTCCCATGTGGAGGGGCCCAGGTGCTGGGCCAATAGTCTAGGCTGAAGGAAGTTCTGCTGACAGGAGACATATGTGATTTTGCTAATTATTCCCAAACCAGCATGTGGCTTCTTAGCAGTAGGCGGGCTTGTTTTCTTCTTACTCTCATGAAGATGATGGAGACCCCAAAAAGCCATTTTAACTTTGGTGGCCGGGGTGTTGAATTCACAGTTGCAGGATGCTGGCACCAGAGGATGGGTCAGAGGAGAGTTGCCTTTGGGTGAGAAGTTCTGACACTGTGTACGTGTTGTGCGGTACTACCCTCCAAGCCAAGCTGCCACCATCTTCATGAGATGAGCTGTGCCTCTTTGCAAATGATCACCCCAGCTGGGGATGATCAACGATGGCTGACTTTCCTCATAGAAGGAGTGCCTGCAGGATCAGGGGACCCTCACATGAACATCCAGCTGATCCTCCCACAGGCTGTATGCAATTTTGCTCTAATTTCACATGACCCCTGGAACAGCTAGAGTACATAGGCTGGGAAGGTCCATCAATACAGCCCCCCAGGAGGTCATCGGTCAAGCTGCGTGCAGACCTCCCAGTGTGGCTGCTTTGAGGCCACTCATGCTCCTGCCCATAGTTCCTCACCCATTGCTCTTCAAGCCTAATAAACAAAGTTCCCCCGTGGGAACTTTGGTGGACTCATACCCCAGTTTGCAGTTAGGACATTAGGAGGGAGGCAGTAGACATTGTTTACATCTCCCCGAGGGAAGATATTTTAGCAACAGTGCATAGTTCATACCACTGGACTGACACTTAAAAATGGCTAAGAGAGATATTGGATTATATGTATTCTACACCAGTGAAAACTGAAAGTCCTTGGGTCTGATGATACAGGTCTGTAATTCCAGCAACTCAGGAGGCTGAGGCAGGGGGATTGCAAGTTTAAGCCTGCCTGGGCAATTTATCATGACCCGGTCTCTTTTTATTTAAATTAAATAAAGTCATTTATTGCAATGAACTCACAAATGAAAATATTACACAACCGGATTAAGGAAGCCACTCAGCAATTGCCCAGTCCCAGACTCTGCATCTCAGTGACTTTCTGTACAGTTAGAATGGCCATTCCAAAGGCATGGAGCTTCGCTTAGGGTTTTACATAGTCACTGTCAATTACATTAAAAATATTTTATTTTTTATTTCATGTGTATGAGTGTATTTCCCACATGCATGTAAGTGCACTCATGTAGTGCAATGTCCCTGGAGGTCAGAAGAGGGCGACAGGTCCCCTGGAACTGGAGTAACAGATGGTTGTTAGCCACCTTGTGGGTGCTGGGAACTGAACCTGGGTCCTCTGCAAGAGCAGCCAGTGCTCTTAATCACTGTGCCATCTTTCCGGCCCTGTCAATTACATTTTTATAGACTTATGCACTTAAGGAGAAGAAGAAAACTATGTCAGGTTTGAGACCAGAAATAAAAAGGCTTTATAGGTTTTTTCATGACACCTCTTTTTAAAAAAAGTGCTGGAGATAGAGCTGAGTGGTGAAATAGTTGCCTAGCGTGCAGAAGGCTCTGGATTCGGTCTCCAGTATCGCAAAATAATTATTAAATAGAAATGAGTCATAAAGGTGGCGGTGTCCTAGGAAAGAGCTGGGATTCGTGTCATTGCACGGGTCAGAAGATTTCCGTGGGTTTGTGTGCTTTTATGTGTTCGTGCGTGTTGGAGGGTTTTACTATTTTTTTAAATTTTTTCTGGGCATCTGCTTTCAAGCCTACCAAGGCTTTGATCTCTTCTCAAACCAGCTATGTCTAGGAAATGGCTGGCCACGTTGAGGTCCATTCTTCAACCTTTCCCTCCTGCGTCGGCCACTGGAGCGCAGCCCTTTCCGGTGGCTGGCGTCGGGCGGCTGCGGATCCGGAGCCGGATGTCAGGATTCAGAGCAGGGAAGAGCCCAAGTCCCAGGCAGCCGGAAACCTGAGAGCTGGAGACGGGGGTGGGGGCAGTGGGTAGAGGGAGGCCGGTGCGGGGAACCGGGACGTGGTTGCCTAGAAACGAGAAGGGACGCTAGTGGCTGGAGCGGAAGGAACCTGTTGCCCGGAGACGGCAGAGGGTCCAGGGGTCCCCTGGCATCGCGCAGTTGGAGGGCAGGGGCAAGGCCATGGCGCACTCGATGCAAGAGAAGCCGATCCACGACGAGGTTCACCAGAACCAGATCTTGCGGGAACTGATCCTGAAAGAGCTGCGAGCGCAGAAGCTGCACACGGAGTATCACGTGAACCCCCTGCGCAAGGGTGAGCGCGGCCAGGGGTACACCGACGTGCACCCACGTTTCAATCAGATGTTTTAGATGGAGGACGAGGTGGTTTTTGTTTGTAAGTTTGCTTCTGAAGTAATTATATTGTGAGGGTTTTTATGTTTTGTTTTTGTTAGTAGTTTGGTTTCCTTTTAATAAGCCCAAGGATTTTTTGAGACTTCGATACTGCTGCAGACCTGGGAAAGCTCAGGAGTGGTGGGCTCCAGGGCAGGCACAGAGCTCCCTCCCACCACAAACCCTCCCATCCTCCAGGCCTCTCAGTCTCCCTCCTGTGCGACTTCAAGGGACTCTGTGGCATTAGCTCGCTCTAAATACCTCTGGGCCTGAAATAGAACTCCCAACCCACGTGCCCCACCTCCTCCCAGCCTTCCCTGGAGCATCCACCCTCATTGGGGCCTCCCCACCTTACCTGGGGGCAGGGCACCCCTCAGCCTTCCCCCTTCCCCAGCTAAGGTTAAGTCAGCCTCCACCTCGCTCCCCTCTCCGCACACTGCTCATTCCACGTGGTCCTCCCACCGTAGAGAAAGGTCCTTAATGCATATGCAGCCCCTCTACCCCACTCCATCCACCACCAGAATCTTCCTCTATCCTCCCCTAAATCCCAGCAGGACCACAGACACCCCCACAACGCCCAGCTACTCCCCTTCCCTCCAAGCGGGCCCCACTCTCTGTGAAAAGACCAAGCAGAGGGCGGGAGAGATGTCTCTGGTTAAGAGCACTGACTGTTTTTGTAGAAGACCCTGTTCAAATCCCAGCACCCACATGACAGCCAACAACGGCCTGTAACTTCAGTTCAGGGGATCCGATGCCCTCTTTGGGCACTGCCACAACATGGTGCGCTTACATGCAGGCAAACACTCATACACATAAAATAAAAATAATTAGAAAAAGAACCAAATATTCATTTGGTCTTTTATTCATTTCATTTCAGTCCTTCTGTAAACACTTTGGTGAACTCTTGGAGTTGCTGAGTGGAGGCTGAAACCCACCAGTGCCTAAGGAATCTGGTTCTAGTTCCCACCCAACTCCAATCCATTCTGCACCCCACTCCCATGCCCCCACCTGATGTGATCCCACCTGAGAACCTCCAGTAAAGGCACACCGCCTGCCCACCCTTCCCACTTCCCTCCGTTTCTGCCTAAATGGATTTCCTAAGTGCATGCTCCCCCTCCCAAGCCTAGCTGTCTGCTGAAAGTGGCTTTGTTTTGTTCACAACTAACCTAGTTTTCTTCAGTAGCCCAGCCACTAATGTCAGGAGAAAAGTTAATCTCCAGTTCTGTTTAAACACTGTTTATTCCAGGACTTTAAGTAATGCTTACAGGCCACAGTCAGGCTTTCTAGGGCAGTGCTGTCTCCTGGCTCCAGGAGGTGATTGATGGGATCCATTGTATGTGAGAGAATGTTATAGTGTGTATTGATGCTTGCGTTTATCCACAGTCTTACTAATGTAATGGTGATAGCAAATAGTGTGAAACGAACATATGTTCGGTGTTTGTGCTTGGGAGAAGGAGAGCAGTTAGCAGAGTCTGAGAAGAAAGCCACTTGCAGGCCCTGTCGTCCACTGCCTGGCCGGTCCCTTGCCCTTCACCGACTTGCTCTTCTTGAGGAACTTTCCTTCTGGATGTTTCTGACTCATCAAGCTGTCATTCATCTTTGCACATTTCCACACAGCATATACCACCCTTCACTCAGAGCTTGGCTCAGTGCATCTCCCTGGGGACACGTTGCCACACATCCTGCCACACAGCTCCCTTTCATGTTCTCCTTCACATGGGTGGATAGTGCTGTCAGTCACCACACATGGGAAGACTGGGATTCAGTCACAGGGATCATCACTACTGACAGTCACACATGGGAAGGCTTAGGAGCTTGGGGAGCCTTTCTACTGACAATCCCTACATATAGCAGGACTTGGGGAGCACGGAGAGCATCTCTGTCTTGCTCATGGCCCTATCTCCAGGGCTCCCATCATTACCAGGAAACGGAGGGCTGTGGAGACCTCTCCTATCTATGCCCTCCTGTGTGTCCATCCAAGTCTGGTTTTCAGGAATTGGACTCCAGTGTGGTCGCTTCTCTGTCAACCAGCACTGACCCAGAGAATGTTCTTCTATGATGGAAATCTGCATCTCTGCTGCAGTCAAAATGAAGGCAGTGTCCACACTTGCCTTGTGGAGTGTGGCCTGTGGCTGAGGGAATGAATGTTTACTGTGGTCATTTCAATCCTCAGTCCAGGCAGCCACTTCTGGCTCCTCTACTGGAGTGCCATGCTTGTCTGTGAGGCCTTTATGCCCCAGTGCCCTGCACAGAACCTGGCTTATGCTCAGGCACCTTGTCTAGGTGAGTCTTAGGTCTCAGAGTCTCGTGCTAACATGAAGTGTACTGCTGTTTCTCTAGTTCACACAGTTACCAGAAAGCCCATGTCTTGGCACGATAACTTGGAGGAGCCTGCAGATGGTAAGTGCTGGGTCTCAGAACACCGTGGGATGGCGCACAGAGGGCCAGACTGGCTGCAAACCTCTCTCAGGGTTCTGCCATCTCTGGGCAAGTATGGGGTCCTCTGTGTTCATCCTGGAAACTGAATTTAACCAAGATCGCAGGAGACTGACTTGGTCATAATCTCTCAGTGCCTTTCACCTTCCCTCTCTCCTGCTCTCCCTCCCTCCCTCCCTCCT
>NW_008331838.1:97019-108095 GCF_000622305.1 Nannospalax galili | reverse complement strand
TTGGTTTGAGGCAGGGTTGACCAGGCTGGCCTTGAACTCACAGAAATCTGCCTGCCTCTGCCTCCCAAGCGCTAGGACTAAAGACTCATGCTACCGTGCCTGGCTCAGCTACTTTCTTATAGAGCCCAAGAGCATCTGCTTAGGGATGGTGCTACACGGAGTGGGCTGGGCCCTCCCACACTGATGAACAGTAAAGACAGTCTCCTACAGACTTGCCTCATGCACCAGTCTGATCTAGGCAAGTCTTTTTTTTTTTTTTTTTCATTTTTAAGTTAAATTTTTGTGATTTTTATACAATGAAGTTTGATGGCATTTAGATCTGCTTCCCTCTTCCTACCTGCCTCCACTGCCCCCCTGCCCAATTTAATGAACACACACACACATACACACACACACACACACACACACACACACACACATATGGCCCATAGAATATGATTTGTGTCCCCAGTGTCCTTCATTGTGAATCCATTTTCTGGGCCCCAGTACCAACCCTGTAACGTCTGTCCCCCTCCCAGCAGCCATCAGTTACCCAAAGTTCCTTAGGTTCGTTTGGGATTTCTTACCTACTTCCCCATGTCTATGCTGGGATTTTGTCTGTCTTGAGCGCACATAGGTCTTGTGCGTGCTGTCACCATGGCTGTGAGTTCACATAAGTAGAAAACCAGCTGTTTGGAAGACTGTCTCCTTGTGGTCGTCCACTCCCTCTGGCTCTTACAATCTTTCCACCTTCTCTTCTGCAATGATCCCTGAGCCTTGGAAGGCAGAGGTTTGAAAAAAGCTGTCCTACTCAGGGATAAGTTCTTTACGGCCTCTTGTTCTCTGCACATTGGCTAATTGTGGGTCTTGTTGTTAATCACCATCTGCTTCTCCGGTGAGAGTTGAGAGATGCGTGCGTACTAAGTGTAGATGTTGCATTGAAGATGTGTCACTTAGGGTTAAGCATCTCACAGACATTTATTCTCTGCCTTTGACCAGTTCTGGAATTCTATATCAGGCAATTTTTAAATGTATTCTTTCCTCCCAGATGACTCTAGGCTGCATCAAGTTGACAAGCTAAGTAGCACAAGCAGTTATTTTAACCTTTCTGAAACAAGTTTTAAGGTTGTCATGAAGATGAAATAGTGCAAGTCCTAAGGATAGTGTCTGGTATGTGGTGCTAAGTAAATGTTTACTGTTATTTTCATAAGTGTTCTGGACCTCATCACAAAGGAGAGGGAAGTAGACTTGTGCATGGGAAGTAGGGAAGGGGACGAGTGAGCCGGTGTCACCAGGCAGCAGCATTCTGGGAAGTGTTGGATCAGATGATTGCAGGCTGTGGCGGGCAGAGCATGTCAGAGAGCCTGAGCGAGGAAACGTCATGCGAAGAAAGGAGAATCGCCAGCACAGTCTGAGAACTGCATCTAGCGTGGCTCTTGATCTTGCTGTCCACAGTGGCCTTTCCCTCTGCCTCTTCCCGGGGCTGGTTCCTGTGTAGCGTCCAGTCACCTCCTTCTCTGATTAGCTGTATGACCTTGGGTAAGCTACTGAGCCCCTTTATGACTCATTTTCTTTGTCATGAATCGAGGCATTACAGTACCTGCCTATTCTCTAAAGCAAGGGTCATTCCTCCATGAGGTTTATGTGTATAATGTGTATACTGTGTCCACTGCATACTGTGCCCTCTTCTCCCTATCTAGACCACAAGTCACAGGCTATATCAGCATCTATGTCTGTTTTGCCCAAGGCTCTGTCCCTAGGGCAAGAACAGAGCTTGACATATCAGTTGAAAGATGGGTAGAGAACCAGACTCTAGGGCCAGGCTCTGAGGCTGATGCTGAGGAAGCCCCTGGCCAAGTCAAGGATACAGCCACATACTTTGGTACCAGACTCCGACTTCTACTTAACTGTACCTTGTCTCCCAGTCAGGTTCTTGAATCTCATTCACCATGCTGCTCAGGGTCCAAGGAAGAAATACCCAGAGACACAGACTGAAAACCAAGAAATTGGATGGAACTCAGAGCCGCTGGTGAGTGTGGCTCCTTCACTTAGTGAGCATGGCAGCCACACAGATGGTGGCCAAGAGGACAGAGTGCGGGGTGGGGGGCAGCCTCTCCTGGATTTGAAATCTGGCTCGCACTCAGTAGTTGTGTGACCTTGGGAAAGTTATTAAGCTGTTTTGTGGCTTAGTTTTGTTGTCGTGGAATGGAATATCACAGTGCCTATCTTACAGGGCCTCAGGAGGAAACAAGGCAGTGTTTGTGAAATGTCCAGAGCAGTGCCTGGTATGAGGTTGCTACTCAGTAAATGTGGATTGTTCTGCTGTGAAGTAGATGGGACGATCAGGAAGGAGGGTCCAGGGCACATCTGAGACCCAGTCGGGTGCTAGTCCTGGCTTCTTGGCTTGGACCCCATTGCCTTGGCACATTGAGTGATTCTCCAGAGTGGTCTGCACCCTTCCTCTGTCCTATTCTAGGAGCCTGGCTTCTTATCCATTACGGGACAAGTCCTGGTGTGAGGATCTGCTGCAGGACCACTCCCTGGGCATTTGAATAACAGGCCCTGTAGGTCCAGCTTTTACCTGTGGGTCATTACTCTGCAGCGGCTCCTCTTCAGATAAGGGGTATTGTCTTGGAGAGAGAACCCTGCACGCAATGGGAAAGGATGTGAGAGAGCCCCAGAACACACACAAAGGACTGAATCCAGAAAGGAGCTAGAGGGGTGGTTAGAGAGCCAGAGAAGCAAAGACCACTGCAAGGGAAACAGGAGGGGTGGGGAGAGCAGCAAACTCAGTGATTGAGGCAGGGGTATCAAAGAAGAAACTGTTCAATGACATCACTGAAAATGGGAAACGAATTATTCAGTGACTGTTAAGAAAACACATGGAGACTTTGTTCAGAGGGATGGTTGTTGTGGGTACTAGCCCAGGAATGGTATTTGCAGTGGAGAGAGATTGGGCTTGGTTCTGAATGCAGCGTGGACAATGGGACTGTAAGCTAAGGATCAGGTGTGGGGCCAAAGATAGAAAATGCCAGCTGGAAGCTTCAGAGATGAGGGGGATTCAGACTAACCTGACCTAAGAGGGTCCTTGTTGAAGGCCGAGCAGGTGAGCAGACTTCGTGGGGGGAAGGGGGAGGAGGAACCTGATCAAACATGGAGAGTGATCAGACACTGAAGTGGCATTGTTAAGCTGACAGCAGATTTTGTCCAAACTGACAGGCTGGGGATCGATATGGAAGTCCGAAGAGGCCTGACTGAGAGAGTTCAGGCCAGCCTGAGCAGAGCTTGGGCAATGAGGCAATCTTTCCCACATGAGGGTTTGAAGGAAGGAAAATTGTGGTGGAGGTAGAAATCAGGCTAACTAAGGGGTCAACATAAAAAATTATCACAAAGCACAAATTACTTAACTCACTGCGCTTCCTTGGGGTGTTTAGAGAAGTTTATTGTAGATTCATAGGTGGGAGCTTAAGAGAGGAGAGCCATGTGGTTTGAATTAGGTGTGGAGGTTGGCCATGTGGAGGACAAACAGCCAAGTGGAGAGGGGAGCCTTAGAGAGAGAGTGCAAAAGCCACAAGTACCAGAAAAAGCAGACCCGGGCTCGTCAGCAACCACAAGAAAGGCAGAAGGAGACACAGGGAAAGTCACCTTTCCGACTCCGAAAGGTGGGCAGATGGCGGGTCTGTGGTGACTGTTCTAGGGAACAGGAGTTCTGGGAAGGAAAAGTGCTTTATATTATTAAACAGATAATTATTCTGCCTACCTCCTTTTTTAAAAAAAGAATAACTGTCTAGATTCCGTGGGTTCAAAGTATGCACCTGTAAATGTATCTTCTAGAAGTCTCCTGCTCAGATCCTTCCAGGCCTTGCAGATAAAGCACTGTTGCAAATACTCCATGCCAGTCCAGCATCATGACACTGAGGATAATGCCATCAGGTGGGGCTGGTGACACAGAAAGCAAACATACCCTTAGACGTCCTCACTGTGACAACACACGAGGAAGACAACTTATTGGAGGAAGGTTTTATTTTAGCTCAGGGTTTCAGAGGTTACAGTCGAGGCCTGGCTGACCTCATTGATTCTGGGGCTTTGGTGAGGCAGAGAGTGTGGTGGAGCAGAGATGCTCCCTTCATGGCAGCCGGGAAGTAGAAATAGCATGGCAGTAGAAACAGGAAAGGCCCACAGCAAGGGCTAGTCCTCAAGGACACTCCCAGTGACTTACTTCCTCTAACTAGACCCCAACTTTCTCCACCATCCAATAGTTGACTCGACTTTTATATCCATCAGTTGATTATCCCCAAAGGCTCATCTTTGAAAACTGTTTGCGTGGGAACTGAGCCTTAATACACAAGCCTTTCAGGGGGACACTTGATACCCAAATTATAATACCTTCCGAAACCCATTAGGTTCGTGTCTGTGGAGCCACAAAAGCTAGAGTTCAGAGGGAGACAGTTTGGGGCAGAATAAGCCTGACTGGCCCCAATTTGGAGATCCCTGACCCCTAATGAGACCATGTCTTGTTCAGGCAGTGACCCCCAACTTCAGTATGGGACATTTGAGAAATCACGTTCTATGAGCATCTCTCAGCCTCATGCCTCCTGGTAGCCGCTGAAAATAAGTTCTTTGATTGCACAGTGTAGCTCCCTCAAGACTGATGTGTCACCGTGCTCATTTTTACTCCATAAACTCCTTCAACTAACTCATTGTTTTACTGAATGTGCTTTTATTAGGTCGAGGTGCGAGATGCTGCCTTAGGAGCTGGGTCTGCACTAAAGTAGATGCAGTCTCCTCTCAATGAGCTGCTTCTAGGAGTGGGGGGGGTCCTCAGGCCCAACTCAGGCAGTGGGGAGGACACTGCCTCTGCTTTGATCCCTCAGCCTCATGGTCTTTGATATAAACGTTGACATCTCTATGTCACCGGTAGGGTTCAGCAAGGAGGAGTGCTCATGTCACAGGAGGGTGGGCCTGATTCATCCACAGCTCCACACCACACAAATCCAGATTGTCTGCCTCCCCGACATGCTTCTTTCTGATCCTGCCTCCTTCCCTTTAGGTCAACCCGGATCGCCAGGACCGCAGGCTGAACCACTTCAGAGTCTACCATGACATCACTCTGTACAAGGCTAAAATGTGGAGCCTTGGGGAAGATGATCGCCACAAATAGCCTTCTCGAAGTGGGCCGGTCTGTGTACTGAACCCCCGAGGAGTGTATTGCCCACTGAAATAAATAACGCTTTTGTTAAAAATCATACATATCACATCTCATAGACCACAACGTTAGATTTAGAGTCAGGCAACAGTCTGGGGTAAGAATGGTTCTTGACGTCTTTACAGCATCACAGAGGCAGGCAAGGGAGCAGCAGAGCTCCAGAAGAGAGAATTGTGCTGAAGAAGCAGCCTGAGGGGTCACAACCCGTGTCCATCTTGTTTGTACATGGTTTGAACAGTTGCCTGCTTGGAATAGCTGACGCTCAGGTACTTGTAAGGATGTTGCAGTGTTGCCTGTCAGGTTAGGTTGCAGTTCACTACTGTGTTCTGGTTTCATTTCTGTTGCTGTGACAAATACCCCAACAAAATGCAACGTAAGGGAGGAAAGGGTTTCTTGTCCCACGCTTCCAGGCTGCAGTTCCTTTGTGTAAGTCCAGGCAGGAACTCAAGCATCTAGTCACATCCTATCAGTCAGGAGCACAGAGATAAACGCACCCTTGCTTCCTGCTTGTGTCTGCTTCCCTCACCCTCACAGTGCAGGACTCACCTCGAGGGTGGTCTTCCCACTTCAGTTAACAACAATACAACCCCCACCTGCATGCCCACAGGCCAACCTGATCCAGATAATTCCTCATTTAGACCCTCTTCCCAGGTGATTCTAGGTTGTGTCAAGGCAACAATTCAAACTAACTAGAACTACATACAGAGTACCATTCCCAACTTACAAATGGGGTTTTGTGCAGTAAAGGAAACAGTCAACCGAGTGAAGAGACAGGTCACAGAATGAAAGGGTTAGCCCTATATCAGAGGATCGATATCTAGAATATGCAAAGAACTCAAAAAACTAAGAAATCAATAAATTGCCTAATGAAATACACAGTTCTCGAAAGATGAAACAAACGTATAGTAAACACACGCAACAAACATGTTCAACCTCGTTGGCCGTCGGGGATGCGCAAATCAGAGCTACACTGGGATTCCTTTCTACTCCAGTGAGAATGTAGTCATTAAGAAGACAATCGCAAATGCTGGTGAGGGTGTGGACAGAAGGGACACTGCTGGTGGGAGTGTGACCCAGGTGTCACTGAGGAAGTCAAGACGGGAGTACTCAGAAAACTCAGATCTACCGTGTGACCCAGCCACGCCACTGCGGGGTGCTTACCCGAAGGACTCCCAGTCAGCATTCCACAGAGACACTGCACATCCTGCAGCACGGTCCACAGTAGCTCTGGAACCAAGGTATCCATCAACAGAGGGACAGGTGTGGGAAATGTGGTTCACATACACAATGGAATGTTTTTCAACTATAAAGAAAAATGAAGTTGCATTATTTGTGGGAAAATGCACGTAACTGGACGTAATTATATGAAGTGAATTAAGCTAGTCTCAGAAAGATGCGCTGCATGTTTCTTATATGTGGGTCCTAGGTTTTGTAGAGACATAAAACTATGTATGTTGATGTGAAATTGTTGGGTGAATAAAGGAGACCAACCTGTGGGGGGGTGAGGAAGGGGAGGACAGGGATTACGGAGGGGGATATGCTCAGTGCACAGTATACATGTATGTGGAAATGTCCTTATGAAACAACACCATGTGCAAAGAATTTATACAATAGACTTTACAAAGTTAAATTTTTGGTATAAAGAATTGTCTAGTATCGTCATGACTACTGTATCCATGGCAGCACTGCATATGCCTGTCTAACACTGGTGAATTCAACCAGCAATGCGGTAAGGTGGAACATGGTGATGGGATGTCGTTTCTGATGTGCCCAGAGTCAGTTTACACGTATGCATCTGAGGTCTACTAAAGCAATGTTTCATCCTGAGGATTCTGGAAGATGTTTGTTATTCAGCCTTCCTGTTCCTTTAAAAAGATCACCAGCATTTCCTGTGCTTCTACCCTGTTCCTGTCTCCACTGCAAAGAGCAGAAAGCCTTGACACTCATTTCCAAAACATCTACACACAAGTTTTACTGTGCACGACAGCGTGGGATGTAAGTGCTCCCCCTTCCTGAACCCGCGCAGCAATCTGAACCATCACAGAGAAGAGATTGCCGCTACTCAGTACTCTTAATTAAGACACAAACAGTCTCACTGTTAAGTGCACAGGAAATGAAAAATACCAAAACTAATCTTTATTTAATAGGCTGCAATTTAAAATATTAGACAAACAGTGACCCAAACGGCTGCCTTTGTAAACAACAAGGTTCACCTTTTTCTTGTTGGATGATTTACAAGGTTAGGTATCTTTGTAGGGTGGGGATGGGCTTTGCAGTTGGGGCCTTGTGCTGAGTTTGTCCTCGTCCTCTAAGCTGTGGTGGCCCAGGTCTTCAGGTCAGGGCCAGGGTCTCACCCTGTCAAGTCTGGCTTCAGGCCCAACTGTTTCTCAATTGTGATTTCAGTGCCATCACCAGCTTCTGGGATTCTGTGGATGTTTGTCCCAGAGTCACTGGCCTGGGGTCCACTCCTGCCCTTCCTTACTGACGCTGGTCAGTTGCTTCACTAGGATCCTCAGCTGTACATCTAGTCACTAGAAAGGCAGCAGGAACGGCACACCCCAGCTATTCTGGCCACAATGCCAGCTGCATTCTATTGAAATTGTACGCCCAGCCTGACAAGCTTTTTGGCTGCATGCTAGTTTTGCTGGTCAGTTCTCTCTCTGAAGGCTGTACGTGTGTTGACTCGGCCCCCCTGCCCTGGGCTGACTCCCAGCCTGGGACTCAAGGGTTTTGGTTCTACTTTATGCAGTCCACGTCATGCTGAAAGAGAAGCCAGCCGTTAGAGAGTGACCCATGGCAGGCTGGCCAGCCAGGAAAGTTGGCTTGAGGAAGCGGAGGGGAGCTGTCCAGGCCTGGCCTGGGTCCTGGTGCCAGCCACACTGTCCGTCCTCTGGCAGGATCCAGACGTCTTTAGTTAAACAAAAGCTGCAAAATTCAGGCTGTCCTGGCAATACCTGCTCAGGTGGAGTGTGACCAGATGAACCCCTCTCCATACAGGTTGTGCCCATTCATCAGAGATTTCCACCATAATGTTGGAATTGAGTTCATTGGCCCGATAAAGTTGAAAAAGTCTTTACCCATAAAATAAATGTATCTGGGTTTATTTCTAGAGATAAGGAAATAGCACAATCAGTTCCACGTTTCTTAGTCTACATGTGAACCAGGTAACATACGTAGTGACTAAGCACATGGACTTTGAAGGAAGTCATGATTGATCATTGATCGTTCTGCACCTGTCCTGTGGTGATTTGTGGACTAAAGAGCTAGTGGAGACCATCTCCCTTATCCAATGACTCAGTAATAACACCATGTTAACTGAGTGTGAAGTGTTGCTGAGAAACTTCTGTTAATATAAGTGCATCTTGGTATGTGACATTCATGCAGATTGGACTCACAGGAAGCCAGAACTGCCCAGTGCTCTGTGTCACACTGGGTACTGTAAGGCTTCTATCTTTCCATGAGTGGGAGTGTGTTTTAAAGCAGCGTGGGGCTAGAGAGATGGCTCAGTGGTTAAGAGTACTGACTGCTTTTGCAGTGGACCTAGGTTTGATTCCCAGGAATCAAACTGCCTAAGAATATTTCACTGAGAATTTGTGATTTTCCAGTTTTTAAGAATTCACAGTTTGGACCAGCTTCCTGGGGCCAGCTTCTTTCCATCTGTCCTAGTGTGGGCACTGGTCCATTTCTTCTCTTGGCACCCCAGACCTCTGAACTGCCCTCTTGGCCCAGAATCCTCACTGCTTCCTGACCCTTTGCACCCAGACCAACCCAGTTCCTAGGTCTGGTCCCCGGGAGCCCTTGGTTGCCTGTTCCCTCTCCGACCTTACCTTCCCATGCCTGAGAAGGCCCTGACCCTGACTAACCCAGCCCCCAACTTCCTGAGGCCAGCATCTTTCCTGGAGGGATCCAGACTTTAAGGAGAAAGCCTGAGATTATCTGATCCTCATCTGACTTGGGCCTCTGTGGGAGCTCCTGAGCAGCAGGATAAAAGCCATCTGGCCCCTCCAATATAAAATCAAAGGAGGGAACCTGAAGCCTAGACCAGCCAGCTTTTTATGCCCAACAAGTAAACCACAAAGGCACATAAAGTTTACAGAAAGAAGCAGACAGGAACTCAACAAAGGAAGGCTTGAGTCTCACACAAGAATCAAAAACTGAAAAAAAAAATCCACATGTCAAAGTCACAGCGAAAAAAATAACAACACGAAAAACCCAAATAATATATCCCTACCAAGGACCAGAAGTCCTGTAGAGGAGTGCAATGAGAACCCCCTAGAGATAACGCAGGACATTGAATTCAAAAGAACAATGATAAACACGATAAAAGAATTCAGTGAATTTAAAGAACACACAAAGAAATCAAAGAACTGAAAGAAGATAGGGACAAACTTCTTTTTTAAAAAATTTTATTTATTTTTATGTGTATGTGTGTATTGCCAGCATGTAGGTAAGTGCACCTGTGTCATACAATGCCCGTGGAGGACAGAAGAGGCTGTTGGATCCCTTGGAACTGGAGTTACAGACAGTTGTTACTGCCATGTAGGTGCTGGGATTTGAACCTGGATCTTCTGCAAGAAGAGCCAGTGTTCTTTACTGCTGAGCCATCTCTCCAGCCCCAGGGACAAACTTCTGAATGAATTCAGAAAAGAATTAGAAATATTGATGAATACTCAAGCTGAAATGAAGAAGGAAGTGAAACACTCAATATGCTAATAAAAACGACAGGAGAAAGCCTCACCAATAGGATGAATGAAATGGAAAACAGAATATCAAGACTGGAAGATGAAGTGGACGAACTAGACCCTACAAGCAAAGATTATGAAAAATTTAAGAAAACACAAGAATGGAATATGCAGAAACTGTGTAACAACATAAAAAGACCAAACTTACGTATCATAGGCATACAGGAAGGAGAAGAATCTCAGGATAATGGCATGGACCAGATCTTGAACAGGGTTGTAGAAGAAAATTTCCCCAAATTAAAGAAAGACCTGCCCATACCAATACAAGAAGCATATAGAACACCAAATAGACAGGACCAGAAAAGAAACTCTCCATGACACATCACAGTAAAAACACTAAACATACAGAACAAAGAGAGAATACTGAAAGCTCTAAAAGAAAACAAGTCACATATAAAGGAAAACCCATTAAGATTACAGCTGACTTTTCAGTGCAAACTGAAAGCCAGAAGAGCCTGGATCAAAGCATTCCCAGTTTTAAATGACCACAGATGCCAACCCAGATTACTATACTCAGCCAAAATGTCTATTATAGTCAAAGGGGAAAGAAAAATCTTCCATGACATAAATAGGCTGAAGGAATTCATGTCCACAAAACCAGCCCTTCAGAGAGTTCTGGAAGCAATACAAAGAGCTGAAGAAAGGAATGACTATACCCAAGGAGTTATGGAAAGAAACTTAATGAAAGCATAACTGGAAACGCACAGCTACAACAAGAATGCGAACAGAAATCAAAATGACAGGAATCAATACACATCTTTTCATTAATAACTTAAATATCAATGGACTGAACTCCCCAGTCAAAAGACACAGATTAGTTGAATGGATTAAGAAACAAAACCCATCTTTTTGTTGTCTGCAAGAAACTCATCTCACTTTCAAGGACAGGCACTATCTTAAAGTGAAAGGATGGAAAAAATTATTCCAAGCAAATGATGCTAAGAAAAAAGCAGGAGATGTAATTTTAATATCTGATAAAATAGATTTCAAACTAAAACTAATCAGAAGAGATGAAGAGGGCCACTTCATTCTGATCAAAGGAACAATAAACCAAGAAGATATTACAATCATGATCATATATTCACCAAACTCTGGTCCACCCAACTTCATAAAAACAGTACTACAGGACTTTAAGACCCAGATTAATCC
>NW_008331838.1:96563-96956 GCF_000622305.1 Nannospalax galili | reverse complement strand
GTTAACAGAGAGACATCTGAATTAAACAATACCATATATCAAATGGACAGAACACACATCTACCAAATATTCCACCCACACACCAAAAAATACACTTTCTATTCAGTGCCCCATGGAACTTTCTCCAAAATCAACCACATACTGGGGCACAAAACAAGCCTCAACAAATACAAAAAGATTGAAATAATTCTATGCATTCTATCAGACCACAATGCAATAAAGCTTCCAATCAACACCAGAAGAAACCCTAGTAACTACACGAACTAATAGAGATTAAACAACACACTCCTGAATGATGGATGAATGGGTCATAGGAGAAATTAAGAAAGAAATAAAAGTATCCCTGGAACTAAATGAAAAGGACAATACAACACAGCAAAACCTCTGGGACAT
>NW_008331838.1:94685-96510 GCF_000622305.1 Nannospalax galili | reverse complement strand
AGAAAGAACACAAATAAATGACTTAACACTGCAACTCAACACACTTGAAAAGCAACAGCAAATAAAACTCAAACCCAGCAGACAAGAAGAAATAACAAAAATCAGAGCAGAAATAAATGAAATAGAAACAAAGAAAACAATACAAAGAATCAATGAATCCAAGAGCTGGTTCTTTGAGAAGATAAATAAGATTGACAGATGCCTAGCCAAGTTAACCAAAAGAAAGAAAGAGAATCTCCAGATCAATAAAATCAGAGATGAAAGGGGAAACATCTCAACAGACACCAGAAAGACACAAAACAGTATAAGTGAATACTTTAAAAACCTGTATGCTACTAAATTCAAAAACCTAAATGAAATGGACGGGTATCTAAAAGCATGGGAACTACCAAAACTAAACCAAGAAGAGATTATCAGCTTAAACAGACCCATAACACATAAGGAAATTGAAACAGTAATACAAAACCTCCTGACTAAAAAAAGCCCAGGACCAGATGGATTTACAGCAGAATTCTACCAGACATTTAAAGAAGATCTATATCCAGTACTACTACATTTCTAATGGAGGGAGAACATCCAAATTCCTTCTATGAATCCAGCATCACTCTAATACCAAAGCCAGGTAAAGATACAACCAAAAGAGAAAACTATAGTCCCATATCCTTAATGAACATATATGCAAAAATTCTCAACAAAATACTTGCAAACCGCATACAGACACACATCAAAAAGATCACCCACCATGATCAAGTCAGCTTTATTCCAGAGATGCAGGCATAGTTCAATATGTCAGTCAATAAGCGTCATAAATCATATAAATGGGCTCAAAGACAAAAGCAGAGAAGGCCTTTGACAAAATTCCACATGCACTTATGTTCAAAGTCCTAGAGAGAATTGGACTGGAGGGAACATCCCTCAACATAATTAAAGCCATATATAACAAACCCACAGCCAACGTCATTCTAAATGGAGAAAAACTAGAAGCATTCCCATTGAAATCAGGAACCAGACAAGCCTGTCCACTATCTCTACTTCTCTTTAACATAGTACTTGAAACTCTTGCAAGAGCAGTAAGACAAGAGAAGGAAATTAAAGGAGTAATAATTGGAAAAGAAGAGATCAAATTATCCTTTTTTGTGAACGATATATTATATTTAAGAGATGCCAAAAATCCCACCAGAAAACTCCTAGAAATGATTAACCTTTTAGTAAGTGGCAGGTTACAAAATTAATCTACAAAAGTCTGTAGCCTTTCTATACAACAATAACAAGCAATCAGAGAAGGAGCACATGGAAACACTCCCCTTTACAATAGCTGCAAAAAAATATAAAATATCTCAGAATAAACCTGACCACAGACATTAAAGAGCTGTACAATGAAAATTGTAAATCTTTAAGGAAAAATTGAGGAAGACATCAGAAGATGGAAGGAACTCCCATGCTCATGGATTAGAAGAATTAATATTGTGAAAATGACCATCCTACCAAAAGCTGTTTATACATTCAATGCAATGCCAATCAAAATCCCCATGACATTTTTCACAGAATTGGAAAAAACCATCCTAAGATTCATATGGAAGCACAAAATACCTTGGATAGCCAAAGCAACCCTGAGCACTAAGAGTAATGTTGGGGAGGGGGGTTTACCACACCAGATTTAAAACTGTATTACAGAGCTGTAGTCATTAAAACAACATGGTACTGGCACAAAAATAGACCCATAGATCAATGGAGCAAATTGAAGACCCAAATATGAGTACATGCAATTTTAGCCACCTGATATTTGACAAAGGGGCCAAGAACATTAACTGGAGGAAAGACAGCA
>NW_008331838.1:91190-94537 GCF_000622305.1 Nannospalax galili | reverse complement strand
GGAAACAATTTGTAAATCAGAAATCAGTTGTTCAGGAATTAAGGTCAAATTCAAATGAGTGAGACCTTTTTAAATTAAAAAGTTTCTGTATAACCAAAATTAACAACCAAGAAAGTAAAGAGAAAATCCACAAAATGGGAGAAAATCTTCACCAGCGACACATCTGACAGAGGTTTAACATCCAGAATATATAACAAACTCAAAAAACAAAGAATCAAGAAAGGAAGTAACCCAATTAAAAGATGGGTTAAGGAACTGAACAGATAGTTCTCAAAAGAAGAAATAAAGACGGCTAAGAAGCATCTTAAAAAGTGTTTAACATCATATTAGTAATTAGGGAAATGCAAATTAAAACCACTTTAAGATTTCATTTTATCCCATTAAAAGATGGGCTAAGGAGCTGAACAGAAAGTTTTCAAAAGAAGAAGTAAAGATGGCTATGAAACATCTTAAAAGATGTTCAACATCACTAATAATCAGGGAAATGCAAATTAAAACCACTTTAAGATTTCACCTTACCCCAGTCAGACTGGCTAAGATCAAGAAAACAAATGATACCAAATGTTGGAGGGGATGTGGGGAAAGGGGAACACTCATCCACTGCTGGTGGGGCTGCAAACTGATTCAGCCCCTATGGAAAGCAGTGTGGAGAACTCTTAAAAAACTACAAATGAACCTACCGTTTGACCCAGTTATTCCACTCCTTGGCATATACCCAAAGGACTCATCCTATTGCAGAGACACTTGTACATCCATGTTTGTTGCTGCTCTTTTCACAATAGCTAAGAGATGGAAGTGTCCCTCAGTTGACGAGTGGATAATGAAAATGTGGTTCATTTATATGATGGAGTTTCTACTCAGCAGTAAAGAAAGATGAAATAATGAAATTTGCAGGCAAGTGGATGGAACTAGACACTGTTATACTAAGTGAAGTAACACAGACTTAGAAAAACCAACAATGTATGTTCTCCCTCATATGTGGATCCTAGCACCAAATCCTTATAAGTGAGTATGTCTCCAGACATAACTACAGGAACCAGGATAATGAAAAGGAACCAGGGAGGTAAATGAAAAGAAAGAATCTGAAAGAGAAGAACAGTAGGAAACAGGTGTTAATAAGGGAGATATGGAAAAAATGAGATTATTTTAATGGGAGAGGGGAGGGAGGGTTATACATGAAAAGTTGCAACACTAGAAATTCAGATATGTTAAAAACAAGCAGTGAAGTACTTACTTTAAGACTATGAAAGTTCTCCACTTAACACGGGAAAGCATTGTGTGCTCAGGTTGCTAACACTACGATAAACGTGTCCACAGAACTGAATGGAGGGGAAAGGAACCAGAGCGGCTTGGGGATAAAGGGAAAGGAGCTCAAGAGAGGAGAGACCATAGGAGAAGGGGTTTACTAAGGGATAACTGGGCAAAATGGGGAAACCATGGTGGAAGGGTTAGACCATGAGAGAGATAAATAGTGCCTAGCTGGTTTTTAAAAAACCAGAGGGAGCCAGGCTTGGTGGCACATGCTTTTAATCCCAGCACTCGGGAGGCGGAGACAGGCGGATCTCTGTGAGTTTGAGGCCAGCCTGGTTTACATAGTGAGTTCTAGGACAGCTGGGGCTACAAGGGGACCCTGTCTCAAAAAAACCAAAAAAAAAAAAAAAAGCCAACCCACAGGGAACCCTGTTAGTCCAACAACCTACTGACAACTTCTGTATACAACTAGATCAAAGAATATAATATACGTCTAGGCAAGGTTTATCTGAGATCCTTGGGTCTTTGCCCAAGCTCTATCTACATGGCACATGGTAATTAAAATTACCAGACTGGTGGAACTAACCTTCTTGAATGTTGAACACCCATACCATGGCACTGAGTTGTGATCTTTTTTCCTCTTAATGCCCCTACGGTTGAAAAGTTGCAACACTAGAAATTCAGATATGTTAAAAACAAGCAGTGAAGTAGTTACTTTAAGACTATGAAAGTTCTCCACTTAACAGGTTGCTAACCACTGCTCAGGTTGCTAACACTACGATAAACGTGTCCACAGGATTGAATGGAGGGGAAAGGAACCAGAGCGAGCATCTCTCAAAATATCCTGTAACTGTGGTGAGTCACCTGTCCTCTTGATCATGGAGGCTGTGGAGATTCCACTAGATGGACTTGAACCAGTGTCCAGTCTACAAAGAGGAGGGTCAACACAGAGGAAACATTTCCTCCATGCTTCCAAGTGAAGCCAGCCATGATTGAGTAGGGCCTTTGACTTATATTCACATGGATGGAACTGGTAAAAGAAAGGAGCCAGGGGCTCCTCCCAAGCCCATGTGACCCCTGAGGAACAGATCCTCAAACGACCTAAAAGTAAAAATGAATTGATTAATCTAGTCCAACTGTATGGTCTTAAACACCAAAAAGGAAAGTATAATCAAAGATTAAAGTGATCAGTATAATTCCTTAAGAGTCCATATGTATAGCTAAAGGCTTCATAATAAGAAACAATGCCAGACAGGAGATACCTTCCTTTGAGTTACTGGCCAGTGTGGCCCAAGAGTCTACCAGACAGTAACCCAGCATAGAACTGGGAAAATGAACAGCAGACCCCAACTGATGGTTGGCAACTGATTGCTGCTAGATGAGGAACAGCTGATCTCCCTTAAATAAGGAACTCTAGATAGGCTGACTAGATTCAGCAGACGGACAAGCACTGGGGAATGGCTGGGGGCGCCGAAAACACAGTGGACAGTAACAGGGATGACAGAGTATATGGGCTCCAGTGTCGGGGGAGGCTATGGGGGGTGCCATTTGGGATGGGGGTATAAAGATGAGTAAGATTTTTTGGGGATGTTCTGTATGAAATACACGCACGCGCGCGCGCGCGCACACACACACACACACACACAAAATAATTCATAGTTCAAAATGTAAAGGCAGCTCTCTGTTGGCTCCCTGCATGCAGCATCACCAACACTGTAGAGTAAAGCAGGAAAGGACAAGACACGAGCCAGATGCACGTGAGAGGCAGTTTGTCATGCCCGCTGGGCCCGTGGGGCTGCTTCACAGCCGTGGTTACCCGCAGACAACCACAGACTGAAAAAACAAGATGGAGAATTCCAGAAATACTCAGCTCATCGGTGTATAATGCCTGCCTTCTGGGTAGCATGTTGGGACTGCAGACTCCGCTAGTCCCGCTTTTGTTCAGTGTGTCCACACTGTGTTTGCCACCTCCTGTCCGCCAGCTCCTCTTACTGTGACATCGCACTGAGTTGTGATCTTTTTTCCTCTTAATGCCCCTACGGTTGAAAAGTTGCAACACTAGAAATTCAGATATGTTAAAAACAAGCAGTGAAGTA
>NW_008331838.1:71181-88496 GCF_000622305.1 Nannospalax galili | reverse complement strand
CCCAGCTCTAGAAAAGTACATGATCTATGATGTTTCTACTTACATTTAAGTAATTTTAAAATTTGAAATAATTAGCTCAACTTTTCAGTAGAAATAGGTGCGATAAGTGTACATTTTGCAGGGGAAATAAATGGTTAAATATGTACTTACGTATTTCATTGCCCAGTCAATTTATTTTAATTATTGCCTGCATGTCCGTATTACACAAATGAGGCAATGTACCACTAACTGAAATACTTGTAAACCTATAGCGTGGACTCCTAAAAATTTGGTCATAGAGAATTAGTCATAAAAATTAGATCATTATTGTTAATGCTAATTTTTTAACATGCTAATATGTTAATGTGTTAATATGCTAATATGCTGATACACTCATGTGCTAAATGCATTGGGTTGAAGGAAACCAGCCAGCTTGACTGGTGTAGGGACGGGGAAATGTCTTACCCTGAAAAATAAGGATTTTCCTTTTCTCTCTGCTTTGCGGTCATAACGTTACTGATTTCCTAGCTACGACTTCACAGCTCTTTCTTAGGTGCAACATTGTGGTATCTGCACCTTAAATCATACGTGTGCATTTTATATTTAAAATCACACACATGGATCCCTTGTTTTTCTTCTTATAAAGACTCTTTGAGAAGTCACAGAGAATTCGGAATATTGTAATTTCCTTTCCACATTTCTCCAAATTCATTGTCAAAATGTAATCGATTTTAAAAATGTAAATTTCTTACCCATGGTACTGGGGTGAAAATCAATCTGTAGTGTTAAAAAGAGCATAGTAAGACGAATCTATCTGATAAAATTCATGGGTTCTTATGGGAATTAACCTGATGTCAGCACTCACTATATACATTTTTATGAATCAGATACCAAGATGTATAAGAGAAGGCTTTTCTCTGTAAAATAAACAAAGTGGTGGAACTGGGTTTTCTATGTAGCCAAAGATGACCTTGAACTCCTTTGATCTTCCAGCCTCCACCTGAGTTCTGGGCTTTGGAATTGGATTTTCTAGAATTAAATTTCCTCAGTGATCGATATTAGGAGGTTGTCATGACCTACCTACAGGAGAGAAAGATGGAGGCCAGCAGGCTGGTTCCACACCCTCTGTGATGCATCTGATGACCCCCTACAGGGGAGGCCTGTTCCAGCCTGGCCTTGAAACCTCTTAATATCAATGCCCGAATTATCCTGGGACTGGCCTGGGTGGAAACACTACCCAGTTAACATCGGGGCCGCCAGGGATGACAGTTTACCTGAAAAAGATACTGTTCAGAGACATCCAAAGGACTCTCAGGAGATTGATAAACTTTCTCCACATTTTGGAAAGCTGTGAATCATGAAAATCAGAATCATTTAAGAATAAAAATAAACTGTAGATTGATGCCCTTGAAAGGGGACCATGATTGTAAATCCATGAAGGTGGATGTCACATGGTTCTGGTATTACCTGCACAGGCTTGGGCTGGAGGGAAAATTATTCAGATCAGCTCTTGTCAAAACAGTAACTGAAATAAAATGAGGGATTCAGCTGTTATTTTTTTTCTTTTGAGTCAGTCAACACTGGATCATATGTGTTCACTTATGTGCTTCTGTGACACTGTCATACTTTGTGCTTACAGTTGCATGTTTGTGTCTGTATAGTAAAATCAATAATAACACCAGTGCATTCAAACTGCCAACACTTCACAGGTTGGATGCCTCTGGGGCTCTGTTTCCTGATGTTTGACTCTGTTATTTTTTTTCTTTTGAGTCAGTCAACACTGGATCATATGTGTTCACTTATGTGCTTCTGTGACACTGTCATACTTTGTGCTTACAGTTGCATGTTTGTGTCTGTATAGTAAAATCAATAATAACACCAGTGCATTCATATTGCCAACACTTCACAGGTTGGATGCCTCTGGAGCTCTGTTTCCTGATGTTTGACTTTTGGTTCTTAATGTTTTCTGCTGTCAGGGTTGTCCCTGCAACCCTGGATCCACACCTTGCAACTTTGGTGTCATGGGCTTTATTTACCACTAAATCTCAACCCCAGAGTCTACAATTGTAAACAGGTAATTAGAAACAAAACAAAACAAGTTCTTTGTCATGGATTAGCTGATAGGGAAATTGTCCCAATAAAAACTGTATGGTAACTTAGTGAGTTGCAATTTCCATTTAATTTTGTTTAAAGGAAAGTGCAAATTTTACATTATTTGTTATTTATTTATGTATTTATTTGCTTATTTATTTTAGACAAAGCATCATGGAGCACAGGCTGGCCCCAAACGGGCTGTGTGGCAGAGGCTGTTCTTGAATTCCTGATCCTCCCATCCTCACCTCCCAACTGCTGGGGTTACAGGTGGGCACCACCACTATACCTGGTTTATGTGGTGCTGGAGACGGAAGCTTGGCTTTGTGCTGGGCAGGCACTCTACCAACTTAGCTATGCCTTCAGCTCTTTGCTTACATTTCTTTAATCAAATATGGAATTTTATCAAACTGGCAAATCTTAATTGGATTTGCACTGTAATTGACTAAATATATGCATCTAAATTTAAAGTCGTAACCTTATTTTCTGAAAAAAGTTCCAGACTCCAGGTAAGCACAAATAGATGTTCAGCTACAAACTCTCTAGAGGGATGCGGCAGTTGTTCACAACTAAGCTTCTGTCTTTCTGTTCCGGCCACTGCTGTGCCGGAGTCTCAGGGGCCATCAAGTGATGCTCTCCTATCACAGATAGACACTGTCAAATGCGAAAACAGGTTCAAAGTCTTGAAATCAAACCCAGAGAGACTATGGACTGTGAGTGACTATAGAAATTCAGAGTCAGGTAAGAGACCCAGACTCAGAATGCCATCAGGACACTGAGAGCACAGTGCAGCTGGGTCTGAGTTGAGGTTCCTTAGAGATTGTGTCAGGAGCAAGATCAGGAAGAAAGGTAGGAAAAGGAGCAAAGAGCAAAGCCAAGAAGCCCAGTCCAGCCACCTGAACCGCAGAGGAAATGTGCTTGCTGTTGCCTGCCTCAGCCCCAGGGGGCACTCCTGGGATTCCTGGAGAGCAGACAGAGAGGGACAGGCATCCAGGAAGGTGACTGGGAAGACCCAGGATCGAACATCTAAGAGTGAATGAGACTGAGTTGAGCAGAGTTTGAAGGCGAAAGTGTGACGTAACAACACACTGACGATAAAACAGTTGCTAAGAACTTCGAACTGTGGAAGGACCAGGGTTAGACAGGAAGAGGTAAGAAAAGACCAAGGGTGATGAACAGGACTCTCTTCCCTCCTCCCGTTGAAACTGTTGTTTGCCAAACTGCTACATTCTTGTGATCTTTTATCTTACCACGTGCTTATGTGTAAGCACATGCTTAATTACCACATATATGCTACTTGCTTGCTTAAATCCCTGCATATGAGTCATTATAAATTTCCCTAAAAACTTGAGCTGGGGGCTGGCACTATGATGGATGGAGTGATCCGAGTATAAGCCCTCTGGCCTGAATAAACTCCTTCACCTGGACTGGCTGTTGGTCTCCTGATTTCTAGAAGTTCCCACAACAAAAGGGGCCTAAGGCCCCAGCCAGCCCAGAGAGATGCCCTGGATCTGGTGCTGAGATGTGGTCACATGCTCCTGTTTGGATCACCATGAGGACACTAGATGAGGTTTCCCCCAGAAAGAAAGCTTGACCTTGGTCTTAGCAGTTTTTCCCCAACAATAAAAATGCCTCGAGGCGGACTTAGCTGAGAGCTGCCGGATTCTAACACACTTGGCAGCTGGGGAACAGTACTTTCTGTCCTAATGGGGAGTAAGGTGCCCAGTACTGCAGGAAATGACCACAGCCTGGGACACTGTGCTCACCAGTTCCTTAGGACAAGTGGGTGGGTCAGGTGGTAGAGCACACAGAAGATGAGACAAATATCCATAATCTCCCCAAATAGAGGGGTTCCTGGGAGCTCCAGTACCAGAAAAAGGTACGAAGTAGTTTTGCATTTAACACTAAGAGCATGCTGCCATAGAAAGTCCTAAATTTTGTATTTAGATGTTAAAGATGCAGAAGGAGAGAAAGGTTTTCCAGCGAGGTTGGGGGTCAGGAGATCGATGAGAAAGGGTCAGCGTTGCCTTTAGACAGACAGGCGTCAGGGTCAACTCAGACTCTGCCACAAACGTGTCTCATGAGCTCCAGGGGTGTTGCTTGCCCTGGCATGCCTCTGTTTTGAGGAGGCCAGGTCCCTTAGACGAAAAATCGGTGCACACAAACATGAGTATGTACTGTGGACTCATCCTCCAAGGACGCTGGTCTGCATTTCATGTGACAAGGGCTGTGGCTGAATGCAGACTGAAAGCAGTCAGCAGGTGATCACTGTGCTGCTTGTCTCTGCTCCTCTCCTGTCTCTTTGCCCCTCTCGTGTCTGTTAATGCAGCTACACACAGAGCCTTCCTCTTTTCTGTGATGCCACAACAGAACATTACAACCCAGGTAACGCACAGGGAATGACGGTCCTTTCCTCACTTCTCTGCAGTTGGAAAGTTCAAATTCAAGGTTCCTGCCTCTGCCAGGGGCCTGTTTGCTAGCCTCAGACAGCGGGCTGTGGATGAAAGTTCCTGGAGAATAAACGCACCTTACACTGAACCTCCTGCAGGGCTAATTTGTTAGAACATCGACGTCAGTGGTATGGAGAGTTGGGATGCTGAATCCCAGAGCCAAATGATATTGGGCAGTCTTTAATTATTTATGGCCCTCCTCTGCATGTGACCAACATCTTTGTGACCATTAGGCAAATCCTTTGGAATGCAAGATGACTAGCTTTCGCTGCCCAAAGTCT
Source organism: Nannospalax galili (assembly GCF_000622305.1). Lineage (NCBI taxonomy): Eukaryota > Metazoa > Chordata > Mammalia > Rodentia > Spalacidae > Nannospalax > Nannospalax galili. The sequence goes on along the minus strand of NW_008331838.1, from coordinate 83,695 downwards.
GAGAATGGCCAGCATCTGAGCCCACAGCAGAGCCCTCCTTGGTCTGCTGTGACCCACTTACCCTCTGCTTCCATCAATACATTAAAAAAGTGCCTTGATTTTTTATTCTCCTTGTTCTGTTGCCATAAACATTTTATGAAACTGTCATCACATTGGAAAATGGAGTTTTGTTTAACATGAGTCTGGTTCCCAGGCCATGGTGGCTCATAGTTGGCTTCAGAATAAACCACCTCCTATCCCAGTTGAGGTGAGAACTGTGTTTTTGCAATGACAGGACCAAACTCGCTATTATTTATTTAATTTTATTTTTTAGGTTATTATTTGAGACAAGGTCTTACTATGTAACCCAGGCTGGCCAGAAATTCACAGTCCTCCTGCATCCATTTCTCAGTGCTGAGATTACAGGTATCTGTCACCAAGTTCCATTAACTCACCTTTTATAATGTCATTACCCCCTCCCTCACCAGGAGAGTGGAGTCCTTCGGCCTAATCACTTCTTAAAGATCCCAGCTGTAAACACTTGTAATGACAATTTGGAAATGTCCTTACGCTTGGATTATTTTTTGGTTAGTGATATTTGTTTTGCTGATAAAGATGTTACAGACAGCTACAATTTTTGAGGTGTACACAGTCTTATCCGCTTATCTCTAAGATTTACAAAAACCTATAAATTGTTTTTGAAAATCCATCCCAGAAACATTTGACGTATACTTTATGCAATCACCTTATATTTTATGCTTAATATTTATGTTACTTATTTCACTTAAAATTTACTTCATAATAACAAGAAATTAAAAAATTATTATCCACTTATTTCTCTTTCTGCTAGTGTTTTGCATCATATAATGAAAGACAAGTTACATGATTGCTGTCTAGCTAACCCAGCTTGCATAAATCATTCTTAGTGCTGAGCCTCTAGTTCGAAATAAATATACCTGCTGGCACGCAGCTGGGAGGAAGAATGGATTTTTAACTGATCTGCCAAGCATTAAAAAAATTAAACTATGTGAGGCCGGAGAGCTGACTCAGCAGCTAAAAGCACTTGCTCTTGTACAGCACCTGAGTTCAGTTCCCAGAAGCCACATCCGTTGGATCACAACAACCTCTAAGTCCAGCTCCAGGGGATCTGACTCCTGCTCCTGGCCCCTTGCACTCACATGTTCACACACATAAATAAAGATTTTTAAAGTTCTAAGATACGTCAAAGTGCGAGCTCACACAAGTAAGTTCAATCGAACAGATAAGCTGGTGTTTTGGGAATGCACCGTGCCTGACTTCGGGGGAGCCGGGTTGGTATCACCCCACGCCCTTCTGCAGCCACTCCCTCAAGGCCCCCTTGACCTCCTCGTTCCTCACGCTGTATATGAGGGGGTTCATCACCGGCGTGAAGATGGTGTAGAAGGCGGACACCACCTTGTCCCCTTCTCCTGCGCGGTGGGCCTTGGGCCGCATGTAGATGAACATGATGGCCCCGTAGAACAGCCCCACGACGGCCAGGTGCGAGGAGCAGGTGGCGAAGGCTTTCTTCCTGGCCGTGGTGGACCTCATGCGGAGCACGGCCACCAGGATGAGCGCGTAGGAGGCCAAGATGAGGGACAGCGGGATCAGGAGCATCAGCACGCAGCAGACGTACATGAAGGACTCGAAGACTTCGGTGTCCGCACAGGCCAGGCGCAGCAGCGAGGGCGCCTCACAGAAGAAGTGGTCGATCTCCCGAGAGCCGCAGAAGGGGAAGCTCAGGGTGGCGCCCGCCTGCACCAGCCCGTCCGCGGCCCCCAGAAGCCAGGAGCCCAGGGTCAGGTGCAAGCACAGCTTGGGGCTCATGAGGACGTGGTAGCGCAGGGGCTGACAGATGGCCACGTAGCGGTCATAGGACATGGCGGCCAGGAGAAAGCACTCGCCCCCCGCCAGGGTGAGGAACAGGAAGATCTGGGAGCCACAACCTGCCGGGGAGATGGTCCTCGTGCGCATCAAGTAGTTGACTGCCATCTTGGGGATGATGGTGCAGACCAGCATCGTATCCATGAGGGAGAGCTGACTGAGCAGGAGGTACATGGGCGTGCGCAGCCTGGGGTCCCCGTGGATGAGAAGAATCATGAGGGCATTGCCCATCAGGGAGGCAGTGAAGATCACCATCACCGCGGAGAACAGGAACAGGTGGGCTTGAGTGTGGCCGAAGAGCCCTAGGAGGGTGAAGTACGCCGGGGTGGTGTCATTGGGAGTCTCCATGGCTCTGCTCAAAGCTGGAAGACAGGAGGATGCACAAACTTGGTGTCCGCTCAAAAAGTGACCTGCAGCTGCCTTCACAGAGGACCTGGGTTCGATTCCCTGCACCCACATGGCGGCTAACAACCCTTGATAACTCCAGTTCCGGGGGAATCCAATACCTTCTTTTGACTTCTGCAGGGGCTGTACAACGTGGGTGCACTTACACATGTGCAGGCAATACACTCATACACTAAAATAAAACAAAAATAAAAATTAAAAACTTCCATCTCAGCAGGGCATGGTGGCACGTGCCTTTAATCCCAGCACTCAGGAGGCAGAGGCAGGCGGAGCTCTGTGAGTTCATGGCCAGCCTGGTCTACATAGTGAGTTCCAGGACAGCTGGGGCACCCTGTCTCAGAAAAAAAAAAAAAAAAAAAAAAAAAAAAAAAAAACAAACCCCCAAAAACCCCCAAAACTTCCATTTTATAACAAAAAATATTTACTCGGGTAAATGTAATTTATGTGTGATTTCAAAGGACAAAATTCAACATAATTTTGGAGGTCACAAGAACGGGCAGTTTTGCAATCTGTTGCTCTACACACTGAAAACACAATGAAGCCCTGACCTTTCTTCTTTCTTCCATATGTGATTACAGAGAGCACAGAGACCTTTGGATCTGCCGTCCCTCTTCCATGCCCCTTCGCTGTGGGATCCTCTGACCGCAGGAGAGTGTTTCACACTGTGAATGCCAGGAGCTCTTGGTCTGGCCCGAGTCTGTCAGATTTTTCTATTTGAGTCTGGACTATTATATATGAAACTGCCCCTGACCGCTCATCTCCCCGTTGGAGTTGTTAGGACCGCGGTGGTGCTGATCACAGCACTTTGCCCACCGCTTTGCTGCATATCTCCTTGACGATTTCATCAGGAGGCAGCCTCTGGTTTCACAACCACAAAATAGTATTAGGCCAGTTAATTTTTTTCTTGGAGAATCAAGGGGAGAAGACGATTTTCAAATCAGTTGGTTTAACACAAGAGCTGAGGTGCTAGGGTTGACTTCTCACATTCAATTTTTGTCTCTTAGGCTTCACTACAGCTGTTATCTGAGTATCAAGGAAGCCATTCAGAATAAAAAAGCAAATACGATAAACAGCAAACTCTTTAAAAGTTTTATTACCTTTATTTTAGTGTGTGTATGAGTTCACCACGGCACATGTGGAGGTTAGATAGAGGACAACTTGCAGGAATCAGTTCTTCCTTCCACTATGTGAGTCTTGGGAATCATTCTCAAGTCTTGACAGCTAACACCTTTACCCACTGAGCCATCTTGTTATACCAACAATGACTCTTTTTTTTTAAAGAAAATATTTTATTTATTATATTTATTTTATGTGTATGAGTGTATTGTCCACATGTATGTGAGTGCACCTGTGTCGTGCAATGCCGCGGAGGTCAGAGGGCTTCGGATTCCTCTGGAACTGGAGTTAAGGATGGTTCGTAGCCTCCGTGTCGGTGCTGGGAATCGAGCCATTTCTCCAGCCCCAACAATGACTCTTGAATGCCTAGGTTAGATGAACTGACCAACCTTCATATAATTGATAAGTTCGGTTGAAAATAGGTCACACTATCTGTCAGAGTCCCCCTGGGGAAGGGCAGTGCTGGGCTGTTTTGCTACCAAAAATAAGCTATTGCAAAAAGGAGGCAGGGAATAATTGAATTTATTCTTTATTTTTGAAACAGGTCCTGCTATGTAGCTCAAGCTCTTCTGGAACTTGTAATCCTTCTGTCCCAGCCTCCTGAGTGTTGGGATCATGGGTGCATATCACCAGATCAATATTTTTATAAACTCTTGAATAAATGAAAACTATATAAGATGATTACAGTGGTGTTGTTTTAACCAAGGAAATCCAACATACCTTCATTTAAATGACATAAAAGCCCAGTTGGTACATTCCAGGGACTCAATCATCCCATCAGGAGTGGGTGAGGATCATGGGTTTGCTTGTACACCTGAAGAATAGACATCTAGTGTAATCCCAATGAGTGTAGGTGTTTTGAAGTCAAACACATTTTTTTATACCAAACAAGCTCCCAGTTAGTGTTTTAAAACAGGGACATACTTATCTTATAGACTCATAAAATATATATAATTATATAAAAAGATGTATAATTATCTGTCCTAGTTTGTTTCTTCATTGCTGTGACAAAACACTCTGACCACTACCAACTTGGGGAGGAAAGGGTTTATTTAGCTTACATATCCCAGGTCATAGTTCATCCAGGAGCCCAAGGTAGGAACTCAGGGCAGGAACCTGGAGGCAGGAGCTAGAGCACAGGCCATGGAGGAATGCTGCTTACAGGCTTGTTCCTCTGGCCCCCGAACAGCCTGCTTTCTTATACAATACAGGCCCACCTGCCCAGGGGTGGCACCACCCACAGTGGGCTGGGCCCTCCCACATCATTCAACAATCAAGAAGATGCCCCACAGACATGGCCACAGGCCAGTCCAAAGAAGGCATTCCCCAATTGAGGCTCCCTCAACCCAGGTGTGTCAAGTTGACACTAAAGCTATCCAGCACATTATCTTACAGATTTATAAGAAAAAAAACAAGGTAGTTTAAATGGAGGACTCAACCAGTTCGGATCTCTAGGAAACGCTTCATAAACTGCAGAAACTCTCACTTTCATCTATTCAAAATCGTCACCAGGGCCAGTGAGATGGTTCAGGGGTAAAGCACAGAAGTCAGATGACTTCGATTCCCAGAACTTATGTAAAAGTGGAAGAGAACAAATTCCACAAAATTGTCCCCATGACTTCCACATAGGGGCACACGCACACACACGCACGCACGCACGCACACATGCACGCATGCACGCAGTACTACCACCACCACTACTACTAATTTAATTGAAATCCATTGCTGGTTCCAGAGGGGTATGCATGAAGGATTTAAATGATAACATTGAATGCATCTATTTCATTCAGTGTTGGAATATGCCCCCATCCCAGTTCTCCTGAAAACCTCATCAGTACTGTTTGCATAATTTCAACTTGATAAGATGAAATTATTCACATAAGAATAGAAAATGTGCCAAGTACGGTGGTATACACCTTTAATTCCAGCACTTGGGCAGCACAGACAGATCTCTGTGAGATCAAGGCCAGTCTGGTCTACACAGTGAGTTCCAAGACAGCTGGGGCTACAGGGGGACCCTGTCTCAATAAATTAAAAAAGAAAAAAAAGAAAAGAATGCGGTCTCAGTGAGCAGAAAGGACACAAGATAATTGCTGTGCTTATGTTTTCAAATTTAGATCTGGGCTTTTCTCTGTGCTGTGTATTACAAATTGAAATGTTCTGAAAGTCAGTCACAAGGCAGAAATACAAAAAAACCCTATATAATCTTTTAACCAGTTGGGGTGGAAATAGAGAGCTTTTCCTGTACCTGGGAACCAATGATATGTGTCCTGGGTTTCGTTCTAAGAAATAACACAAATGAAAAAGGAAAATAACTTACATTTCCATAAGTTTCTTTTACAAGTTTCTCTAAAATGTAAAATGAGAAAAATGGTCATGGAACTGCTAAGCTGCTACCATGGGCCTCAGTCTAGCAACCCAAGCGAACTTTCATATCATGATAATTGACTAAAGTTATATTTTGTGAATTTTATAAAATCTACACGGCAGAGAATCCTATGAGGCTGTGTAAGGAGATGCAGACACATTAGTGTCTCTGTTTTTAAAATGCTATGAATGATGACATAGTCTCTAAAATGATGGAACTTGAATAGACCACAACAAAAGCTTGTGAGAACACCCCCGGAAGTTCTAGCACTGCACCTCCGAGTCCAAGCACTCACCTGTCTCAGGAGCAGCTGCTGTTCTGACCAAGCCTAAAGCCCTGTGGTTCTGACTGCAGGGATCACCATGGAGAGTCGAACACTGTGTAACAGGAAACGCAGCTGCCCACAGTTCCGGGCGTCCCATCTCAGGCTGTGGGAATCTCAGGGAGAGCACAGGTAGCAGATCGGAGAGGACTGAATATTTTCTCCGCTTTATCAGTTCCATGAAGTTAGTTTTCAAGTCCCAGGATATTTGATCCCTGAAGTAACCAATCCATTTGTCTAACATATTAGAAACATTAGGATTTGACAAATTTGAAAGCGAACTAGCCTTTTAACATTGGTACATGTGACAGTATATGTAAATTAATTATTTCATTCCTGGGAACCCATCAATCATGTTAGCCTGCGCTTCAGCAATAAGCCACATGTTGAGAAAGATCTGGTAATTACATGGGGAACAAGCAAAGTGTGTGAGAAATACCTGTCCTAAAAGCTACCCTTTGCTAATGGGGCTGGATCAGCTGAAATCTTTGAATGTTTGTGCTATATGGTTTGAACAGTAGTCACCTGAATGCCTTGAGACTCAGGCTACCCACCTAAGAAAGGACAAAGACCAGTCTTACAGGTTTCTTTACAGAGCTTGCACAGAGTGACAAGCATCAGGTTTATCTAAGAAACATCTCCCCACATTGCTTTCTGCATTTGCTAATGAACATCTTGCCTTCTGATTTCATATATATTTAAGGGAAGGTGTTTGCCTAATGTCAACTGATTAAAACAACTAAAATGAATCTGTGCCACACTACTTTGCTAAATTTTAACTGGTTGAACATACAGCTGTTGATGTGAACTGGCTGGGAAGTAGGACGTCTGCTGGAACTGTGCTCTTCAGTTGTACAAGGGATTCTTGAAACCAGTGCACAAAGAACTCTTTGAACTTTACATTTGAATAGATTGGTGATTATAGGCATAGCGAATAGTAACCAAGGACTTCCACCTGGAATTCTATTACATAGTATGGAGACTAGTATTAACAAAAACACAGTGTTTAGTTCAAAGAATGCTAGAGCAGAGAATTCTGCACGTTTTTACAACGAAGAATGCTAAGCACCGAAAGTAACTGATATGCTAATTACCCTCAGATGCTTATAGCACAATACGGACGTGTTATTACATTATGCACCATAAATAACATTTACTTTGATCTCATTGTATAAAAACAGCATTCAGTTAATGTAAGATATTTGTAGATCCATAAATGCATTGTACCTTCAATCAAACACCAAAGTACTTTTTATTTTTTAAGATTTATTTTGCTTTTAGTTGTGTGTGTGTGTGTGCGTGTGTGTGTGTGTGTGTGAGTGATGGGGGGGTTGTGCACATGAATGCAGGTACCTGCAGAGTCCAGAAGAGGGTGTCAGATCCCTTTGATCTGGAGCTACAGGTGGTTGTGAGCTACCCTATGAGGGTGCTGGGTCCTCTCCAGGAGCAGTATATGCTCTTAACCACTGAGCCATCTCTCCAGCCCCAGGAAAAATTTTACTGTTGACAATAGATGATAAAAAACTGTAAGTCTCTAAAACGATTCCAGAGAATGCAGTCTTTCTTCTGCTGTCACTAAGACCATGTCAGTCTGGTAAGTTACTGGGTTATACTCAACATTAAACCTCAGTTCAGTGATATCAGAAAACTTCTGATCTATTTCTGATTGACACCTAGGCAAGAAGAAGGTCTCATATTTATTGGAATATAAGTTATGAAGACTACTTTTGAAAGGAGTAGAGCCTGGCCATTTCTGTAAAAGGTAAGCTGCTTCCTCAAATAACTGTTTTAATATGTCTGTCAAATAAAAACTATTACTAGAAGAGCCTTTGTGGCAGATGGTCATCTTGATGACCCACTTGACTGCTTTGAGAAATGCAGAGATTAGTAAAGCAACGTCTGGGTGTGTCTCCTGCGAAGGTTGTGACTGAACCAATGGTTCAATCCATCAATAGATTCAGGTTTTGAGAAGACATTAAGGTGGTGGAAATGTGGGAGCTTCAGAGCCTGGTTGGAGGAGGCAGGTCGCTTGGGGGATGCCTTTGAAGGTTGGACCTGATCCCCAATCCCTTTCTCTATTTCCTGCCCATTACGAGGTGAGCTACGTCTGTGGAATCCTCCTGCCCTTGTGATGGGCTGCCCCACTTTGGGCCCAGAACCCACAGAACTGAGGACTTTGGACTGAAACCTCTAAAACCATCAATGGAAACAAATCTCTACCCTGTTAAAATTGGAACCAGAGTCATGAATAAGTGAGACTATGGGGTTCTTATGCCTCTGGAACTGGTTTGTGGGAGAAATTTTGAAGAATTTGGGAAAGTAGGATAGAAAATCCCCAGGATTCTGTTAGCTCAGTTTACTAGACAGCTCTGGTGCCACTTAGAAGCCCAGAGAGCCAGACTTGTGGACAGCAGACAGTGCTTGTGAGGTTTCAGATGGAACACGGACTCCACTGGGGTCTGGACCAGAGGCCATGAATTTGCCTTACATTTGGCCAAGAACTTGTCCTCATTCTGTCCCTGTCCTGAGATGGAGAAGGAGGTTTCTACTCTGAGTAACCTCCCTTCCTACTCCTGACATCATCATCTTTTAGCTGCCTCACACTGCAGACTTGTCCAACCAGGTGGAAGGCCTCCCTGCTGGGGAGAGTCCTTCTGGGGCTGGAGTCACCTGAAGCCTCTGTTGGGTTGCATGTCCAAGAAAGTCCTCTGCTTTTCATGCCTGGTGCCTCACCAGGACCCATAGGGCCTCTCTCTGCAGCGGATGAGCCTGGGTTTCCTTGTGACTCACTGTCAAATGGGTTCATAGCTCATGCTATGTGTCAATCTGGCAGTGTTCTCCCCAGTTCCTGCCCATGCTGGATGAAGGGGAGGCTCGTCTCAGTAACCGACCCTAACACTGAGACCACTGTGGTTTGTGTCCTCCAATCCCCCCTGGGGTCTTTTGTCTGACTTTCATGATGCACCTTATGGTTTTTTTTCTATAAAAGTCTGTGACTATGGACAGTACTTTTTCCCCCTTGGATTAAGATTCTTGGTAAAGACTGTGTCCAGTGGTATAAGATTTTAATTCTTGCTCTTTTGGAGGCTGGTCAGAAGGATGGAAAGTTCCAGGCCTGCCTGGACTATAGAGTGAGTTTGAGGCCAGCCTGAGCTACCTGAAACCCTGTTTCAAACAAATAAGCAAGCAAATAAGAAAACATCAAAGAAATAACCAACCCACCCACCCACCCACCAACCAAACCACCAACCAACCAACCAGTCAACCAACCAACCAACCCCCCAACCAGATAACCAACCAACCAACCAACCACCCAGCCAACCAATTAGCCAACCAGCCAGTCAACCAACCAACCAACCGACCAACCAAACCACCAACCAACCAACCAACCAAATGACCGAAAAAACAAGCAAAAAAAGTTTTTAAGAAAGGATAGGGGATATAGCCAGTGGCAAGAGCACTTCTTGAACATGAAGATTCTTGGTAGATTCCCTGACGTGCAATTTTTCTAGTTTCCTGTTATTTTTTAATTAATTAACTTTTTTTGTTTTTTGAGATGGGGTCTCTCTGTAGCTCCAGCTGGCCTGGAACTCGTTATGTAGACCAGGCTGGCCTCGATCTCACAGAGAGATGCCTCCTAAGTATTTGGATTTAAGGTGTGCAACCACTGTGCTTGGCTTTTCCTGTTATTTTTAACTTGTATTTTCATATATCTACAATTAGGCCAATAATATACATATTGTTAATATATAGATTATCTTTTCCTTCTGTGCCTTAGTTGGAGATAAAGTTATTGGTGTACAAAGGAAAATGTAGTTCTGCAAATCTGTCCCCTGTCTATCTCACTCTGGATGGTCAAGGTATGCTACACTCTCATATACTGAATTCCAAGTTAAATTTCAAGCTATTTGACTTTGAAATGTTAGTGATTTTTTCTTTCAAGCCATGAGAGTGCTATTGGTAACAAACATTAGCTGTGTTTCAGCCAGACTAACGTACAGGACACCTTCCTACATACTTATTTATTTATTTTATGTGTATGAGTGTTATGCCTGCATGTATGTAAGTGCACCAATGTTGTGCAATGCCCATGGTCGCTAATGATCCACAGGGCATTGGATTCCCTGGAACTGGAGTCATGGACAGTTGTCAGCTGCCTTGTGGGTGCTGGGAACTGAACCCAGGTCCTCTGCAAGAGCAGTTGGTGCTCTTAACCACTGAGTCATGTCTCCAGCCCCCTAACAGCATTTTAAATGACCATTGTGCTAATGTTAGACATTTTATTCACTGAACAGTTGTTTCTTATATTTTGCAAATGAAGTGCCACCATTCTGTTTAATTGCTTTTTTTTCTTTTTCTTAGGAACCATTGTTAATATTTTTTTGGCTTTGTTAAAAAAGAAAAACAAGAAATTTTAGGTAAAGTTCAAGTGGGACTCCAGGTTATCTTTTTAAATTACGAATTTTTTTAAATTAAAACATTTTACTAGCATGTTTTTAAAAAAGTGTGATTAGGGTCTGGAGAGATGGCTCAATGGTTAAGAGCACTGGCTACTCTTGCAGAAGACCTGGGTTTCAATCCCAGCACCCACATGGTGGCTAACAACTGTCCGTAACTCCAGTTCCAGGGAATCTGATGCCCTTTTCTGTCCTCCATGGGCACTGCATGACATGGGTACACTTACATTCAGGCATAACTCATGCACATAAAAATGAATTAATTAAAAAATGCGTGATTACATTGAAAACGTTAGTATAGGTTGAGGAATTTGGAAAGGGAGGGAACGCCAAACTCCCTACAGAGTAGTGACAAATTTCACAGTGTTGTTGAAGCTTGGTAGTAAAGTTTTGTCAGTAAATAATATTCAAAAATTATAGTGGACATATAGAATTGCAAATTTACATTCTCAAAATCACATGTTTTTAGTTTGAGGATTATATTCGTTTAGTTATTAAAGTGTTTTTTAGAAATTTTTAAATGTTTTTAAAGTGTTTTATTTTTTAACTTCCCAGACTGTTTTTTATCTCTAGAAGTTCAGTTCGGGCAGCGGTGAAGGCATGCGGGAACTGTAGAAGAGTAACAGAAAAATAATGGAAAACTCTGGGTGCCTGGGAATGGGGGGCTCCAGCATCAAGGCCTGGATGTCCAGGACCACATGTGGACTCAAGACTGTAGCTGAGCATCAGAGGAGGTGGGAAGTGCATTCTACAGACTCAGCCCTCTTAAGATTAGAATCTGCAAATGACAGAGACCTCCTCTGTCCACAGCATAAGCCCAACACAGACATAATCACTGCCATGCACAACCTGGTACTGGGGGAGTGGGCTGTGGGGAATGCAGTCACCCAGAGAAGGCTGACGCTGCTGCCCAGCATCAGGACGTCCTCCACCCTCCAATCTGCTCCACCATCAGTCTACCACCAGAGGAATGTGGAACTGTGGTTCACTGGTGGGGACCACGGCTCCAGCTCGCAGGAGGGGACCACAATTCTGGCTCATGCAAGGGACCACAGATCCTGCTGACTCCAGATTATCTAAACTACAGAAGTCCTACTAAAAAATACACATACACTATATCTACAAGTGCATATTTATAGCTGAAAGCTATATAACAAATAACGTAGAGCCAGGCAGGAGAAACCTCCCTTCAATTTGTTGGTCAGGATAGTCCAAGAGACTCTTGTGTTTTCACACCATTTAAGCACTATTATCTCACCTCTCACTTCTTCTGTATAACCCTCCCTACTCCCTCTCCAGTTAAAGAACCCCGCTTTACTCCATTTCCGCCTTGATAACACATCTCCTGCTATCCCCTCCCCCCCGCTTTATTCCCATGGTTCCTTTATGTTTTCCTGGCTCCTGCAGTCACACCAGGAAATATAGTCATATTTAAGGATTTGGAGCTAAGATTCACAAGTGAGAGAGAACATATGTCACTTGGCTTCTGAGTCTGTGTTACTTCACTTAGTATAACAGTTTCTAGTTCCATCCATTTACCTGAAAATTTTCTAATTTTGTTTTTCTTTACCGCTGAGTAGAACTCTATTGTGTAAATGTACCACATTTTCATTATCCAGTCATCATTTGAGGGACATATAGGTTGTTTTCATTTCTTAGCTATTGTGAAAAGAGCAGCAACAAACATGGCTGTGCAGGTGTCTCTGTGGTAGGATGAGTCTGTTGGGTATATGCCAAGGAGTGGTATAATTGGATCATATGGTAGATTTAACATTTGACTTTTAAACTTTGTGTACATGTTTGTGCATGTGTATGATCATGTGTGTGCCATGACATGAATGTTCAAGAGGACAACTTGGGGGGAGTCAGTTCTCTCTATCATGTGGATCCTGGGAATTGAACTTAGGCCTCTGGGCTTAGCAATGGGTGCCTTTACACACTGAGCCATCTTCATGGCCCCTATTC
>NW_008331838.1:62127-70968 GCF_000622305.1 Nannospalax galili | reverse complement strand
CGTGGGTGCTGGGAACTGAACCCAGGTCCTCTGCAAGAGCAGCTGGTGCTCTTAACCACTGAGTCATGTCTCCAGCCCCCTAACAGCATTTTAAATGACCATTGTGCTAATGTTAGACATTTTATTCACTGAACAGTTGTTTCTCGTATTTTGCAAATGAAGTGCCACATGAATTTATCACCAGGGTTCTGTGTTATATATAAGAAAAGAGCATCAGTGGCTGGTTCAGAAGAGAAGCTGACCCATAATTCCCTTCAGGAATGAGGTTTATTGGGAGAAAGGTCTGGGGATCATGACGGGGCCTGGAGGTGGGAGAATATTAAAAAGGAACAGTGTAATTTTGTCAGAAACACCATATCAGGACAGTAAAAGGAAGGAAAGGCTTCCTTTGAGAAGCCAGAGACGGGCTTCATCAGGAGAGACAGAGCTGCCTGGAGAGTTGGGGAGCAGAGAACTTCAGAGAAATTGCCCAAATAAAGGAAAGGGGAAGTTTTACATCACATGATTTGACTTGTGGTAGTGTTTATGAAGAAGAGCACGGAGGAACCAGGCACTGGGTAGGACTGAAAATTAGAGGCTGTAAAGCCACAGGCGTGAAACAACTTCTTAACTCTCTGTCCCAGAGGGAGAGCTGCAGGAGGCGTGGACTGATTTCTGTAGACCCTGAGTTCTGGCTACTAGAGTAACAGTGTCCTAAAAGGGCAGACCCCTGAGCTAATGCTCTGGCCAGCATGCCAGGAGCTGGGTTCAAATGCTCACTTGCAATGAGACAGCAACATAACCTACAGAGAAAGGGCAAGGGAATTTATAGCTTTGGACAAAACTGGAAAGAGAACTTCTGAATCCATTTCTGCCTGTTTACAGATGTATAACTTCATAGAAAGATGATCTGGAAGCCTGGATAAGGCTGGCCATCTGGCACAGCAGGTAAAAGGACTCAGGGCACAAGCCTAAGGACCTGAGTTCAATTCTCAGAATGCAGAACTGACTCCCAAGAGCTGTCCTCTAACTTCTGCTAGAGCATTGTGGCATGTGTGCACGAGCGTCCGCACACACCATACACACAACAACCACAATAAATAAGCAAATAAATGACTTTTAAAAAACCAAGATCTACATGGATAGAGATAGTCTTTGTTCTGGAACATAAATACTTCTGTGGCCTCAGGGCTCCTGCGTGGCCAGTCTTCATTCCCAATGTGCAACATCCTCCTGTCACAAAACCTCTGTTTATTGCATGTTTAATAAATGGGATTTTAAGTCCCCAAAGTAGCATAACTGTTCTAATATGTACACTAGGAAACATTGGGAAGTAGTAGTACGATTTCCCTGATCTTTGATGCAATAGAATTATTTTTTCAGTCTCACAATTATAAATGAAGATTCGAGGTTTGGTCTCTTTAGCTCGAATAGACCACAGAGTCACCAGATAAAAACTGACCATTTACATCTCTATCAGATTTATCATGGTCAGAATTAGGTGAAATAATAATTTGTTCCTTTTTCTAGGATTCTTTTAAAAACAGATTTTGGTTTATTTTTATTTGTGTGTGTGTGTGTGTGTGTGTGTGAGTGTGAGTGTGAATGTGCCATGTGTGAGTGCGGTGCCTTCAGAGGTCAGAAGGGAGTGTTAGATCCCTTGGAGCTGGAATTACTGGCAGTTGTGAGACACCCAGTGTGTGTGCTGGGAACTGCACTGGGCTCCTCTGCAAGAACAAGTCGTCTTAACTGCTGAGCCATTTCTCCAGCCCCTTTAGGATTCTTTGTGATTGCATGACACTGTGTCGGCAAGTGTAGAGCAGCATGTGGGACAGCACCTGATTAGACATTGCTACAAATGTGCTCCCATCCAAGCAGAAATAACATAGAGTTCATATCTAACATGAAATATAACTTCAATTAATTTTTTTTTTAGTCAAAGGGATTACTTAAGGGAAGAGCTGGCTCAGTCTTAACCACTGAGTCATGTCTCCAGCCCCCTAACAGCATTTTAAATGACCACTGTGCTAATGTTAGACATTTTATTCACTGAACAGTTGTTTCTTGTATTTTGCAAATGAAGTGCTACATGAATTTATCACCAGGGTTCTGTGTTATATATAAGAAAAGAGCATCAGTGGCTGGTTCAGAAGAGAAGCTGACCCATAATTCCCTTCAGGAATGAGGTTTATTGGGAGAAAGGTCTGGGGATCATGACGGGGCCTGGAGGTGGGAGAATATTAAAAAGGAACAGTGTAATTTTGTCAGAAACACCATATCAGGACAGTAAAAGGAAGGAAAGGCTTCCTTTGAGAAGCCAGAGACGGGCTTCATCAGGAGAGACAGAGCTGCCTGGAGAGTTGGGGAGCAGAGAACTTCAGAGAGTTCATATCTAACATGAAATATAACTTCAATTAAAAATTTTTTTTAGTCAAAGGGATTATTACTTAAGGGAAGAGCTGGCTCAATGGTTGAGAGCACTGACTACTCCCCCAGAGGACCCCCATTTGGTTCCTAGCACACACATGGCAGTTAATAATCATTTGTAACTCCAGTTTCAGGGGAGCTGATGCCTTCTTCTGGCCTCCACAGGCATTTCATGCATGCGGTGCACTTACATACATCAGGCAAACACTCATACATATAAAGTTAAAATAGGTAAAATTTTATTTTTAGAAAAGGAACTGCTTACAAACATTGCTTTCCTTTGATAGCTTGAGTTTGGAATACTGTGGGATTGTGTGTGTGTGTGTGTGTGTGTGTGTGTGTGTGTGTGTGTGTTACTTTCCTATACCTGGCTGTTGACAGCCTTCTCTGGGTTTGGAAACCTATTATTAGCTACTGACATTTTAAAAATAAGCTTTCCACTCCTTTGGGTTTCTCTGCTCTTTCTTGAGGGCTGGCAACTCTTACATTTTTTTTCTTTTGATGTGAGGTCACTGCTGATTTTCTTGGGGCTCATGCATGCGGAGCTCTGCGCATCGAAGGCACAGGCAGCGTGCTTCTTCCTGTCTGTTCAGAGATCCTCAGATTTACTCCTGTGTTCTCTCACCTCAGAAACCACCATCTCCACTCGATGGCAGCTGAAGCCCAGCTTTACATCACCTCCTCAGGGCTGGGTAGTAGGTGTGGTGCTCACTCCAGTACACAGGAAGAACACTAGAGGAGAGCAACTACTTTTCAGGTGCTTACCCTGCTGTCTTTTGCAGTATCGCCCATGGGCTGAACTACAAATTCTCTGTTGACAGTTTTCTCCAGTGTTCATGGCCTCCCTGGAGGAAGGGGAAAGGTTACGCCTAGCTAAACATGGCTAGCACTGAGCCTATCGTCCTTACCCCTTCAGGACTCTTCTGACTCTCACCCCTTCAGTAGAATCTTGTACATCTTGTCCCTTCTCTCCACATCACACAGGCTGAGGGTATGAAGCCCATTCTAAGTGGACAATAATCTTGGTGGAGAAAAAGGAGGCCTCTACTCTTTCTATTTAGAAACAATTATCCTTATTGTGCTGTGACTTGGGTAAGCCCAAGGTATGAAGGCAAAAATGCCAGATCACAACCAATATGAATGTTTTAATGAAGACTACACACTTTGAATAGAAGCAGAACAGGGGATTCCTGGAGAGCATTGTTCCCGATGAAGGCAAAAATGCCAGATCACAACCAATATGAATGTTTTAATGAAGACTACACACTTTGAATAGAAGCAGAACAGGGGATTCCTGGAGAGCATTGTTCCCGATGAAGGCAAAAATGCCAGATCACAACCAATATGAAGGTTTTAATGAAGACTACACACTTCGAATAGAAGCAGAACAGGGGATTCCTGGAGAGCATTGTTCCCGACAGGGGATGTGGTCTGAGACAACAGAGTAGACTGGAGATGGGAAGAAGCAGCTGGCCGGGAAGACTAGGAGCCTTTCCTTACCTGGGCTTCATGGAACAAGCAGGGCATGCTCAGGAAAAGCCCATGGCTCACTACTGTGGGGAAGGCTTCACTGTGTAGCTGTCATAAAGGGTCCTGTCCCTCATGGCCCAGCACTTAAAATATTTTTTATTAATTCTTTGAGAATTTCATACAATGTATTTTGATCATATTCACCCCAACTCCTCTCCTTAATTCCTCCCACATCCCTAAACATCCCCACCCTCCAACTTTGTGTTCTCTCTCTTTTTAAAATTTAATAACCCTGGGGCTGGAGAGATGGCTCAGCGGTTAAGAGCACTGGTTGTTCTTGCAGAAGACCCAGCCCACATGGCAGCTAACAACTGTCCATAACTCCAGTTCCAGGGGATCCGACAGCTGTTTCTGACCTCCGCAGGCATTGCATGACACGGGTGCACATACCTGCATGCAGGCAATACACGCATACACATAAAATAAAAATAATAAATAAAATATAAAAATATTTAATAACCCTTTGACTCCAATTTGTGCTGCCCATATCCTCCTGGATGTGGGGGGTCACTCACTGGAGTGTGATTGACCTACCAGGAACCACAACCTTAAAGAACCCTTACTCTCCCTCCCCCAGAAGCCATCAACTGTCTATAGCTCCTCACTGGTGGGGGCTCATGAACCCACCCTCCATGCTGGAATGTGACTGGCTTGATCTTGTACAGATCTCATGCAGGCAGCTGCAGCTGCTGTGAGTTCCTGAGTATAGCAATCCTGTCATGTCCAGAAGACACTGTGTCACTCTGGTCATTCTTTCCAGCCCCTCTTCCATGGTGATCTCCGAGCCTTTCGGAGGGGTGTGGTATTGGTGTCCCAGCACTCTACTGACACTCACTCCCTGGCCTTTGACCACTTGTGAGTTTCCATACTAACCACAGCCCATGGCACAAACTTCTCTACTGAGATCCGAGAGCTGCATAACCTACAAATTTTGAGAGTAGTTTGATACTATGTCCATTACTCAAAATAATAGTAGTAGGTTCTTCCCTGGGGCCCGTGAGCACCCAAACATGGGTTCTTGGCTAGATCTGCAGTGCCAGGCATGTGGTGGCCCCATGCTTTTGAGTGCATGTTCTTTCCTAAGCTCTCTAGCCCACTGCTCCCATTCTCACAAGTGTTTTCCCTTTCTTAACAAATTGCCTCTATTTCTATTTCTAACCCCGTGTCCCTGGTCTGATTCTTTGCTGGGGAGTCACAGGAACCTGGATATTTCAACTGGTGCCCCTGACACATTCAAGCAGGTTCCCAAGATGGATCTGTACCTATTACAGGTCTTTTTATAGCAGTTAAGAACAACTACCTGTCCTGGCCTCCTGGGACATTTATGTGAGGTCTGTATGAACAGAGCTCCAGAGGGCGGCTGGGTATCTTGTCAGGTAGATTTTAGAACAAATCTGTCTTCCCTCAGACTGGTCATTTGGGGTGAGTGGCCAGGGCCATTAGGAATCAGGCTCTAATTGTATAAGGTATCATAAGTTATTGGGTTGGGCTCTGAGCAGCTACAGTTGGGCTGTTGGAGAGTGTGTGTGTATGTGTGACTTTTGACTTTTGACCTTTTGTTTTTGCCATTTTCTCTGTACTCACAGTCCCCAGCACAGGCACCATGATTAGAGGGTTGTTTCATTTATTTTATGTTCTAGTTTTTTCTCTGTTCAATGGCTGAGGACACTGTTACCATCTCAGGGCGAAGTTCTCAGGCTTCCCAGACATGCACTGTGTGAGTAGCTGTCAGCTTGTATTCCAGAAAGTCGCTTCTGACACCAGGTAGCTGACGAGGGAGAATCACGGGTTCCAGGTCAGCCTGGGCTGCAGAATCTGACCGTCTCAGAAAACCAAACAGAAACAATGAAACGAAATCACCAAACCTGCTGGCTGTTCATGACGAGGTTTTTGCTCTGTGTGTTTGGGCTTTCAGCTTAAAATTGATGTCACTTTCTTTGCTAAGTAATTCTTAATATTAAATTCAGCTTTAAAAATACCTGACTCTTCATGTCCTTTATCCAAGAAATATGGAGAGATAAATATTTGATACAAAGAAAGGGAATGGAAAAATAATTACCTTAAGTATTTTCTAAGAGTACAACGAAAACAAGCATTACAGGTCCCACACACACGCTGAACTGTACGCACACACAGTTAACAGGGCTAGCAGAACATTATTCAGTCGGTGGACTTTATGCCCAGAAACATAATGAAAAATGGACACGTGGACCCGGGGCTATTGTGTATTCCTTCCTGAGACCCTCCTCCTGACTGTGCAGGTTACTGACTCAGAACAGCCAAGCCACAGGGGCATGAAGGAAGCAAACTGTGTGCTGCGTCATTAGTTACACAGCCCCGATGAGCACAGTCTCTCTTCTGTGCATCTCTACCTCTTCCCAGCTGTCAGGACTTGATTTGAGGATCTTCAGTCCATGAGGTAAGCCAAGTCATTTTTTATACACCAACACAAATCACCCGAGCTGTCTCCTCAGAGCCCCCAGGACCTCCTTGTTTCGTAGGCTGTAGATAAACGGGTTCAGTACAGGGGTGACATTGAATAGATGACTGCGACCACTTTGTCCCGGGCAGGAGAGTGCAAGGAGTGTGGCTGGGTGTAAGTGGAGAGACCAGTTGTATAGAAAAGGCTGGCGGCAGTCAGGTGGGAGGAGCAGGTGGACATGGCTTTTGTTTGTCCTTTCCCAGAGCCCATCTGGAACACACAACCAGCACCTGAGCATAGGAAGCCAGGAATGGTGGCAGGAGAACGACAAGGCCACTCATGGTGACAGTGTGCTCATACTGGGACGTGTCCTCACACACCAGGGGCAGGAGAGACGGAATCTCACAGAAAAAGTGGTTAATGTGTGCAGATCTGCAGAACGGAAGCTGAAACACATAGAGCGTGTGCACCAGGGCGATGATGGAGCTGCTGCTCCAGGCGCAGGTGACCATGCAGCCACAGGCCTTCCTGCTCATGAGCACAGGGTAGTGCAGGGGCCGGCAGACGGCTATGTAGCGGTCATAGGACATGAAGCCCAGCAGGAGGGCTTCAGACGCACCCAGGGTCAAGAACACAAAGGTTTGGATCTCACAGCCCAGAAAGGAAATGGTCCTGGAGCCGGACAGGAAGTTGGCCGCCATCTTGGGCACGGTGGTGGAGATGTACATCATGTCGATGATGGAGAGTTGGCTGAGGAGGAAGTACATGGGGGTGTGGAGTCTGCGGTCCAGGCGGATGAGGTGGACCAGCGTGACGTTCCCCATCACAGCCACTGCAAAGAGGATGGCAATGACGGCAAAGAGCAGAGTGTCCGCGGGGCCATAGTGGAAAAGGCCCACCAGGGTGAAATCTGCGCCCAGGCTGAGATTTCCTGTCTCCATGGCTTCAACGGAACCATCGAAGCAGATGCAATCCGGACAGCCCAAGTGCTGGTGGAGACTGCTCATTTAATTCAGGGATTCCCTTTTCCCTCTTGTAGTCAGTCTCATGTGTGATAGCTCCAAGGTTTTCCTTTTCAAGGTCTTCATAGGTGATATGAAAATCATGATCTTTCAGAATTTCAAAATTAAAATGCAAGCACCAATAAATCAATTCATTTATTTGGGTTTATTTTACATGCAGGCATAACACCCATACACATAAAATTAAAAAAATAATAAAATATTTAAAAAAATCACTTTCCTCTTAGTAGATTCTCTCTGGTGTGTAGGTAGGCCTCTCAGGCCTCTGGTCCATGTGCCCAATTCAGCATGGCAGGGCTGATCAGGTAGAGAGCAATATTTAAGGCTTTTTAAATTTGCTTCTCAATTTAAATTGTATTGGTTGTAATTAGGAGTGAAGGCTGACTTATTATTCCAGAAAACTGTCACTGCTGTCCTGAGTTAGCAGGGTGACTCATCCCTGCAGCAGAGTAGGGACACAGGTACCATGAGACAAAAAACACTTAAAATTAATTCGGTGAACTTAACTTAGCACTTTTATTCTTGGACTGAATACTATGCAAAGAAATGTTTAATCAGAACTATAGAAGCTTCCCTTGTGGACTGAATCAAAGCTTCACATCTATGTAATTCCAGAGCAAGTGATAGCCTGTTCACCACAGTTCCATGCCTTAGAATACTCAGTGAAATGATCCAATAGTCTTATGTCATGGTAGTTATTTGACATTGACCATGTGACTAGAGAAATGGTTCCTGGAAGCAAAGATAGTTATTACAATTGGAATGAAAAGTTTTACTGTTTTGAAAATTGAAAAGTAAATGTAAATTTGCAAAGATATTTAATAGTCTGGCTGTAAAAAATCTAGCAGAATTCTATTATCCATTTTCATTTTGCAATGACCTAAAATATTTGACATTTCTAATATACACTTAATAACAGTTAAATTATATTTTCAGATGATTATAATAAGGGTGACTTACATATTATGTGTATTACAAAATATAACAGGTCCCTCCAGCAGAGTAGATGGCAGCAGATGCTGTTTGTTAGTAATGACCCTCAACTTTAGGATTGTAAATGTTAGACTATGATATGATTAGTTTCATAATTATTTGGAAAGAGGGGTTGAACAGATGGCTCAGCAGTTAAGAGTGCTGGCTGCTCTCGCAGAGGACCTGGGTTCGGTTCCCAGCACCCACATGGCAATAAAGAACCATCTGTAACCCAAGTACAGGGGAGCCAATGGCCTCTTCTGACCTCTGAGGATATTGATCACATGAGTGCCCTTACACACATGCAGGCAAAAGACTCACACACATACAATAAATAATAAATTTTTAAAAATTAAGAAAGAAGAATCAAGCTAGAGTGAATGTGAAAATTGTCAGCAAGAGAATAAAGTAAAGGAAAAACACATTTTCACAGACAAATGAGTAAAATGCCAGTATCATTGTTTAAGCTAAAGAAAAAAAAAAAACAAA
>NW_008331838.1:59196-61244 GCF_000622305.1 Nannospalax galili | reverse complement strand
AAATGGTTCATAAAAAGGAAAATAGATTATATTAAGGTTCTCCATAAATCCACATCACTGTTAAATGAAATTGTTCAGGAAATATTATGTTGAGAATGTGGTCAAATATATACTTAAATATTTTTCCAAATATATTTGGTTGATATTTTTAAATTCTAAGATTATCTTGAATTGTTATTATTTAAGGGGCTGACAGTTTCACATTCATCACAACCACTTGAAAATTATCTCTAGTCAGTAATTCTATATGAAATGCCTCTTTGGCACAAACCGGGTCTTTTCCTAGAACAGTTATAATAAGCAGAACATGAGAAGGAAAAGAGACTGAGTCGGTGCTGGAGGGGTTGAGGCAGTGTCACCTACTCAAGCACAGCTCTGATAACTAGACAGCGACGGGTGTTGTGTGCAAAACGTAGACCCAGATGTGCAGTTATACTGGCCATTTGTCGCAATGCCCAGTTATAATAAGCAGAACATGAGAAGGAAAAGAGACTGAGTCGGTGCTGGATGGGTTGAGGCAGTGTCACCTACTCAAGCACAGCTCTGACAACTAGACAGCGAAGGGTGTTGTGTGCAAAACGTAGACCCAGATGTGCAGCTATACTGGCCATTTGCCGCAATGTCACTCATGATCTCTGGCTGTAAATACCTAGTAACAACACTTCCCAGAGAAGCGCAGGTGCTCTCCCCTCCATGTTCCTGTGTCTCCCTTGGCTGTGGAGCACACTGAGACATCCAGCAACCTGACTGCACCCCACATGCCCCACCACCATTCCCTCAGAGAGTGAAATGCTGGATTACATCTCCCTTTGCTCCTAAACTGATCCCCATAAACCTCTGCTTCAGTCACTGTGTGAGAGGCAGCCCTGGGGTCAGAAATAACCAACTCTGATAGCAGCCACTGCTGAGACTGTGGGTTCCCAGGCTGCTTTCCTTAGAGTGCATTTGTGTGTGTTGGGGCAGGGGGATCTCATTGTATAACCTAGGCTAGGTACATAACCTAGGCTGGGCTGGATTTCTATAGGTAGTCCAGGCAGGTTTTGAACTTGCAACCCAAATGCCATCGCCTCCTGTGTGCTGGGCTCAGAGGCCTAAGCCACGATGCCCATGTGTGGTCTCATCTCAGACCATCAGCGTTGTTTGGCACACTCTGAGCCCACCAATCCATGCTCACGTGATAGGTATTAAAATGCTGTGGAGTAAGAAAAACTATATCTGCTATTCTCTACTTTCATTACAACCAAGGCAGAATTTGCACTTTTGTTCTGTGCCTTGGAGGTCACCGGTGCGCCTTCTGAGGACAAAGCACAGTATAAACAGCACCAAAGCCTTAACTCTCCTCACTACGCTGTTGGGTTTAACTTGAGGCCATCCCAAATAAAATGTGTTTTAGCCATGGCTATTGCACCCTGGAGAGGACAGTGTGCTGTCAGCCTAGAGCAGCTGACACACCGAGTTCCTCACTCCATGGATTCTTATGTCACAATGGCCTTCTTTACCAGGGTCATTTGATTTTCTTAAGACAAGCACATCATGGCTTCCAACTGCCTATGGAACCAACCATAAAATCATGAACTTATGATCCTCCTGCTTCCAAAGACGCGTGCTGAGATTCTATGTGTGGGCTCTCATACCTACATTATTTGATGCTACAACCCAGGCCTTGGTGTGTGCTACAGAAGCAGGGCACCAACGGAACTGCATCTCCAGCCCTACATGGGTCATTTGAAGTAAACATAAATTAACTATCCAGAATTATTTTTGTAACTTTTTGCACATGTATCAAAGTAACATACTTGTCTTAGTTTGTTCTTCATTGCTGTGATGAAACACTCTGACCAGTACCAACTTGGGGAGGAAAGGGTTTATTTGTCTTACATCTCCCAGGTCGCACGCAGTTCATCAGGGAGCCCAAGGTAGGAACTCAGGGCAGGAACTTGGAGGCAGAAGCTGGAGCACAGGCCATGGAGGAATGTTGCTTACTGGCTTGTTCCCCTGGCCCCTGCTCAGCCTGCTTTCTTATGCAACACAGGCCCACCTGCCCAGGG
>NW_008331838.1:50572-59051 GCF_000622305.1 Nannospalax galili | reverse complement strand
TATATTTATATCCCAACATAAGATAGTATAACCTTCAAAGCCCACAGTCCTTAAAAAATCCAAGCACTTAAAAGTCCTCAGTCTCTTAAAAATCTCTTAACTGTGGGCTTTGGTAAAATCCAAAACAAGACTGTTTTATTTCAAAGGGAAGAATCAGACACACCTAAGCAAAACTGAAGTCCAGCAAAGTAGCTCAAGGCTGGACATATGGGATTCACTCATGATCTTCTGTGCTCCATAGGGTTCTGGCAGCTCCACTTCTCTGACTCTGCTGTCCACAGCACATATAGCTCATCTCACAGACCCCAGCCAGCTCCATTCCATACCTACTATTGTCCTTGGTGGTCGTCCCATGGTCCTGGCATCTCCAAAAAGCTGGGGTCTCCACCGAAACTGAGGCTATACCTTCACCAATGGCCTCTTCCTGTCTCTTGGGGTGCAAAGCCCCAGATTCTCTCCATGACCCCTTCAATCTTGGGGTCTTCACTGCAACTGAAGCTGCACTTTCACCTATGGCCTTTCCTAGCCTTTCAGAGTGCCAAGCCTCAGCTGCTCTCTGTGACCCCTTCACGATTTCAACACCAGAACCATGCAGGAGACTCTTACACATTACCAACTCCTACTTCCAGCTTGAAATAGAGGTGCAGGTCCCCTCTGTGTGCTGATGCTGAGGAAATACCTCCCAGAAGACTACACCACAGTGATGCTGGTCTCTTGTTACTTACAGCTGATTTTTCAGCCCCAGCTAACCAGCATCAATTGTCCCAGTAAAGCAAATGTTTACTTCAATTTCTGGTCTCTTCTTAATCACAGCTGATTCTTCAGCCCCAGTCGACCAGAACCCATAGATTCTCACAATCTCACATGAACAGCCCTGATAGTCTCTGCTTCCCTTTGAAGCTTCACAAGACAGTCCTCCATTATCTACAACTCTTTCAGCATAACTGTTCCAAGCTCCACAGCAACAAACTCTGAGTACACAATGGCTTTTCCAGCCCAAAGTTCCAAACACTTCAGCAGTCCTCCCCAAAGCCCCAAGGTCAGTCTGTCACAGCAGTACCCACTCTCTGGTACCAATTTCTGTCTTAGTTTGTTTCTTCATTGCTGTGATAAAATACTCTGACCAATACTAACTTCGGGAGGAAAGGGTTTATTCAGCTTACATCTCCCAGGTCGAAGTTCATCAGGGAGCCCAAGGTAGGAACTCAGGGCAGGAACCTGGAGGCAGGAGCTGGAGCACAGGCCATGAAGGAACACTGCTTACTGGATTGCTCCCTGGCCCCTGCTCAGTCTGCTTTCTTCTGTAACACAGGCCCACCTGCCCAGGGGTGGCACCACCCACAGTGGGCTGGGCCCTCCCACATCACTCATCAAGAAGATGCCCCTCAGACATGGCCACAGGCCAGTCCAATATAGGCAATTACCCAATTGAGGCTCCCTCAACCCAGGTGTGTCAAGTTGACACTAAAGCTATCCAGCACACCTACTATACATATTCCCTTGACTCCTCACCCTTCCGCTAAAACTACTTGAGTATAGATCACCAACAGTCGCCACACTGCCAAATGCAGT
Organism: Nannospalax galili; assembly: GCF_000622305.1. NCBI lineage: Eukaryota > Metazoa > Chordata > Mammalia > Rodentia > Spalacidae > Nannospalax > Nannospalax galili. Next base: position 57,479 of record NW_008331838.1, on the reverse strand, counting down.
GGTCATTTCTTTTTCTTTTCTTTTCCTTTCTCTTCCAGACCGGGTCTCACCACATAGACAAAGCTGCCTTCAAACTTAAAGAGATCTGCCTGCCTCTGCCTCCAGAGTGCTGGAATTAAAGACGTGCACAACCACATCTGGTACAGTGGGCATTTCTAGAAGCTGGTACTGTGAGAAGCAGGCCAGTGTCAGTGGCCTGAGCAGGGCTTCTGGAAGCAGCCTGCCTGGGTCTGACCTCTGACCCTACAACTGGTGACTTTGAAAGTTACTTAACATCTCTGAGACTCCATATCCTAATCTGTAAAGTGGGCCTGATAACAAGCACTGACCTTGTAGAATTGACATAAAGATTAAAGGAGTTAATTTGAGGTAAGCCCTTTGGCCCCCATCTCAGCTCCCATCAGGGCAGGTGCTCCATATAGGCTAGCTCCATCCACAGCTCTCTCTTGACTTCCCAGCAGACCTCCCCAGACTTATCAGTTCCCTACTTACTGCTGCAACAACACACCAGTTTTCTCCAACCTCCCCAGCCACTTAGCTTATTTCTTTCCAACCTCACTGTACTAGAATTTCCCCCAGACAACTATGCTGAGCTCTCTCGTCACTTGTGTGCTTTCTCTGTCTGTGAGCACAGCCATTCTCAGGACCTTGAATGCCACTCACTTGCAGTCCCGAGTGTCCATTGCCATCCCAAACCTCTCTGATCTCCAGGCTCACTTAACCAAACATTTACTTTAAAATCTTGACTTCAATGTTTCAAGAATAGCCCAAACTGAACAAGTCCAAAGAGAGACATAAAAGCTGTATGCCTGCTTAAAGCCTGCTTTTCTCCAAGGCTGCCTGCACTGGGAAGGAGCACAACTTACTAGTCAAAGCCCCGGGAGCTAGCGTCAATTTTTTCCTTCTCATTTCACCTTCATTCCGTCAGTGGGTTCTGTTGTCTTAATTCAAGTAGATGTCAACCCTAACCTGTACTGCTGCCACCATCTTCTCTCTCAGGGACAACTGTGTGGGCCTCTTTACCCCATCCCTATTTCCTGTGCTCTGCTGCAGTCTGGTGTCCTGGCAATCACCAGAGTGACTGGGTTTCAAAATGCATATCAGATGCCTCCTCCCTGTAACTTCAAACCTTGCTGTGGTTTCTGCCTGGGCTTCAAATCAAAGGCAAGCCTCTTTCCAAGATACGTGGTGCCCACCTCTCTCTGACCACAAGGGTCCCAAGGGTCCCTCCTCCTCTCCACTTCAGCCGCACTAGCATCTGTTCCAGTCCTTAGCACAGGATCTTTGCGGTGGATGCTCTGTCTGCTTTCCTCACCTTGTCCCATTGGTGGCACTTTGTCAGCCTACAGGTCCTAGTTTAAAGGCCCTGAAAAGGCCTTCCTGAAACATCACAGGTAAAGTACATGTCTCCTCTTATTCTCTACATGTATTCATTTGTTCCTTCTCTATTGCCCTCAGTAGAACAGAAGTGTAATTAGGATAGATGTGCTGACCAACCACTTCACTGTGGTTGCCTCAAAGTATGATATGGTGACTACTCCAAAGAATTATTGTATACTTAAGACAAACATGTAGACTAAATGGTATAGAAAGTAAAAACTGATGTGTGTTGTTGAGCAAAAGCATGTGGGTATGACATTTCAAGTAACTGCACAATCCAGGACACGTTATATGTCACATATTATAACATTTATTCCTGAAAACAATTTTAAAATGATTACAATGATCACTGGAGTAGGAGAATCAAGTATCTGAAAGTCACAGGTACATTGGAGTGTTAGGAGTGGAATAGTTCACAGTGTTCTAGCTCTTGGCAAAGAAGTTACATCATGGCAATCTGCCCACTTAATCCTGGCAAAGTTCAGGTAATCTAAAGAAGGTGTAGTGAGGTTGGATATATGAATTCCCTTGCACACTGCCAGGAGGCGACATCAGCAGCCTCTTTACTCAGCTATGAAAAGGGGAAATGGGCACGGCTTAGGCAGCAAGGTGACCCGAGTTAGGATCCAGAGGGAGCTGACATGGGCTCAGTCTGCCTCATAGGCAGCCAGGCATGCTCTCACCTAGTGATCATGCAACTCTAACCTCCTTTCCTCTACCATAACATACACTGTTCATTAGTTTGCAATGTTTTCTACGCACACACACACACACACACACACACACACACACACACAGCAATATCTTTAGGAGGAATCCTCAAGTGTTCTATAAATGCTGCCCTTGAGTGGGTAGGAAATCTCTGCTGAGGATGTCTACAATGTGAAAAGACAAATTATGGATTGAGAACTTAAGAAGCAAAAACCAAACACAAACACAGAGTCAAGGGATGGTCTGGAGCACCCCTACAACTAACATGTAAAAGTCTAGTGTTTATACATGCAGTTTACATTCAAAAGAGCCACAGAAGAAAATATTATTCAGCAACAAAAAGAGGGGGCTGGTGGGGTGACCCAGAGTTGAGAGTGCTGTGCAATCATCATGACCCTAGTTGGGATCTCAGCAACCTGGGAGTAAACCAGGTATCTTGTTCATGTCTGTAACCAGAGCTCCAAGTGATGGTGGAGACAGGAGGATTGCTAGGGCTTGCCGGCATCCAGTCTAGCAGAGAAAGCACAAGACTCATGTTCATTTAGAGACCCTGCCTCAAAGGAATGGGAGGAATGTGATAGAGAAGGACACCTGACACCCTCTTCTGGTTTCCACCTGGGCACACAGTCTCTCACTCCTCCACCACATGTTCATACTCATTTACATAGACTCATTCAAACACATACAAAGAAATATATACCCCCAAAGGAAGATTAGCCATTGTGACAGTTAAAAGCTCATTGTGGTAAATGGAGTCATTAAAAAAATCTGTTCCCAAAGAAATGAACTCCAGTGTGAGTATTGTTTTTGTAGTTCAAAATAATTAAAAGTAAATTTTATAAAAGTTTCCATCCAAACCACTTCAGTGATAACATAAACATAATAACAAACTGGTACAAATTCAGAGTCCTGGGTGTCGGCATTTCTCCTGCTCCTCTGATAAAGCACCCTGACAAGCAGCTTAAGGGACGAGGGGTTCATTTTGTCTTATGTCCCAGACAGATATAGTCCATCAAGATGGGGAAAGCATGGCATCAGTGGGGAAGATGTGGTGGCTGGAAATGGAGACTGGGTAGTCAGGTTGCATATGTACAGGAAGCAGAGAAAGAATAGGAAGTGGGGCCAGGCTATAGTGCCTCAAGGCCCAGCCCATTTAACACATTTCATCCATTGAGACTTTGCCTCCTAAAGAGTGCACAACTTCCCGAGCAGAGCCACCAGTTGATAACCAATTGTTGCAACATGTGAACCTTTGGGGGACATTTCACATTCAAATCCCCATATTCCTCACCTGGTTCCCACAGACTGATGCCATTTCTTGATGCAAAATGCATTATATTCAGCTTCAAAAGTTCAAATAGTCTTTATCAGTCCCCAAATTTTTCAAATGTACAAACTATAAACATTCTTCTGAGGGTAAAGGAAAAATTTTAACTATGACCCCTGTAAATAAAAACAACAAATGAGTACTTCCAACGTACAATGGCACAGAGTGCACATTTCCTATTCTAGAAGAGCAGAACGGGGCACAGCAAGGAAAGATCAGACCAAAGCCAGACCAAACCCAGCAGGGCAAACACCAGATCAGCTCCGCACCTGTCATGTGGGGCTTGTAATGGAATCTTCTCAGGTCCAAAGGCCTAGGTAACTTGACTGCTTCAGCTTGGCTGCCTGCAGCACACATGGCCTCTGTCTTGGTCCTCCACCCCATGCTCACAGATCTCCTGGGCAGATCACCCACAGTTCTCCTATCTCCAATATTCTGGAGTCTCTGTTGCTAGCTGGGTTTCCTCTTTACAGCTTCATGTACGACTCCAACTGTGTCTGATCTCAGATGGACTCACGATACCTCACTGTTTAACCTTCCACATGTACAAATCCAGTGCCGTGTGGACAATGCTACCAAGTTCTGCTTGTAGCCCTGGAGGGAGCCTGGACTCCTTGGCACAGCTGCATTGGCTTCTGTGTGCTGTCCCTGGGCACACACTCTCCTAGACAGTTGCTTTGGAGGAGCACGGGGCTCAGCTACTTGTTTAGTCAGGATCCTCCTTTCTTATACATCTAATTTGCATCTAGACAAGTTGGAACCTTTGATGGGAAGGGTCTTACCCCCAAGGAGTCTTTCCTACTGTGTCTGTGTTAGCACCAGTTTCTCTTTAACGTGCGAACGTCTAACAGGTACAACTCTTCCTCGTCTGTACGCCGTGTGTCTGGTGTCAAGCTTGCTCACATGCCTTTCTTCCACCAAATAAATTAACCCATTATCTTTACAGTCACTGTGGTGGTTTGAATGAGAATGTCCCTCATAGGCTCCAAGTATTTGGACATTTTGTCCCCAGTTTGTGGCAGTGTTTTTGGGGGTCTTAGAAAATGTGGCCTTGCTGTAAGAAGCACATCTCTGGGGCAGCTTAGAGAGTTCTTAAACCTTGTCAGATTTCTGGTTACTCTGCTTCCTGTGCCTGCTTGAAGATGTGCCTGCTTTTTCTGTTCTGAGCACCCCACCATGATGGTTTAATCCCTCTGCAATCTGGAACCTTGAGCTCAAAAAATTTCTTCCTGTAAGTTCCCTTGGTCATGGCGTTTTATCATAGCAACTGTGTGCTACCTAATACATTCACTCAAGTTCTCAGGACACAGACATAATGAAGTCAGATTCTTGCCCCAAATATCACATAAGTAACCCATATTGTAGTTCCTTTTTGAGTTTGTGTTTCCTTTTCAAATCTCATCAGTACAACGCCACATTTCTCCCAGTCATCTTGCCTCCATGCTTCCACCAGAATGTTCCATTTAGTTCTGCTTCCAGATTGTAAGGAAATTTCAACCTGAAGTTCAAACTCTTCCACATTCTAGCCAGAGGTCTGTTCCAAAGGCCAAGGAACCGCATGATCAGCCTTATCACAGCAACGGTTCCACTTCTTGGTACCCATTTCTGTATTAGCTTCTTTTCCTGAAACTTAAGGGAGAAATTTACATAGGCCAAGAGAAATAGAGTCCATCAAGGCATGGAGGACGTGGCAGCAGGCAGATCAGGCGTGGTGCCAGGAGCAGCAGACTGCTGGTCACATTGCACCTGTATTCAGGAAGCAGAGCAGACAGCAGGAAGTAGGGTCAGACTATCAGGACTCATGGAGCACCCGTAGTGACCTACTTCCTTCAGTGGGGCTCCACCTCCTAAAGTTTCCACAGCCTTTCTAAAGAGGGTCACCACCTTGGGACAAAGTATTCAGAATCATGAGCCCATGGGGAATGTTTCACCTTCAAACCATAATGGGTGACTTCTTGGGTGACGGTGGATTCTTGGAAATACTCATAAACTTCTCTGTTTTGAGAGTGTTTCGGGTATATAGATTGAATTGCACTATAAGAAAATAACAAAAGCAAAGTATTCATGGATGATGAAATTCATTTTTATTAGGGTCAAGAATAGGTATTTCTAAATTTCATTAAATTTCTATCATTAGAATTATTGGCATCAAATGAAAAGCAGCAGAAATAAATCTCTAAAATATTTCCCATCATGTATATTTTGATGTGAAGTTGGTTACTTTCACCAATACTTAGACACTTGGCAGTTTTCATGTACTGCTGCTTGGTCTACCTGATATCAATTTGAATGTCTTAAGAACACCATCTATAACATTTGCTTTTAATATATCCCTTAACGACAGCCAAGCAGTTTTCACTCCTGTGTTTGTGATCAGAGAATTCAGTTCACGTGTCCACAGTGTAGATCCAGAGAACATGGTTTACGGCTGTTTCACTTGGGATATCTACAAGTACCCAGCATCTAAGTGGAAGCAGCTGTTCTAATCCTGCAGTTGATTACAAGTAGGAAGTGACGCATCTGGTGTCTCTTTGCAGCTGTCTCAGGAGTGGCAAATTCCCTGACTGGAAGACCCACCCTCCATTTCCCCCGCTCTCTTACAAGTACCCAGCATCTAAGTGGAAGCAGCTGTTCTAATCCTGCAGTTGATCACAAGTAGGAAGTGACGCATCCGGTGTCTCTTTGCAGCTGTCTCAGAAGTGGCAAATTCCCTGACTGGAAGACCCACCCTCCATTTTCCCCGCTCTCAGCTGAAAGCTGCTGATTGTTCCCTGCCTCATCTACTGACTCAGGTTTTCTGCCATTTTCCAGTTGCTACTTCCTCTCCTTTCAGTTTTTACCAAGTACCACTTTCTCCGTTCACCCTTCCTGGACTGTCTCATGTAAAACTGAAACCACTCTGGCTTTCCATACCCCAATTTCCTGAAAGGAAAATTACCAAGTTTGATGTGCTATAAAGCTCATTTATCTATTGAATGTGTCTCTATATTGACATGTAACCTCCATGAGATCAGAGACTTAAACAGTTTTTGTTTTCAACGACTCATGTCATATCATACAGAGATGACCAAGTGTTAAAACACGTTGAGTGATCTCAAGTGGACTGGTACATTGCTCTGTCCTACAGCCGGTCTTTCTACACACTGTTCTGCTGTCACACACAGTAGAAGGGTCACAGTGTCTGCATACTGCATCTAAGGTAAAAGAGGACATGGTGACACTCTGCAGAGATGGAACACTGAGCTGCTGACAGAGTGGGAATCTACACATAGAGGCTAAACAAGCATGATGGTCACATCCGTTTTTCTAGGTCTTAAGTTAGAAATCCATCTACATTCACAAGCCATGTATTATTTACTTTGATACTTTTAATAGTGTGTATACTGGGTGTCCATGGGTATTTGTGTGTGTATGTGCATGTGAGTGCAGGTACGCTCAGAGGCCAGAAGAGGTCTTTGGATTCCCTGGAGATAAAGTTACAGGAGGTGT
>NW_008331838.1:38015-50531 GCF_000622305.1 Nannospalax galili | reverse complement strand
CAATTTTAGACTACAATAAATGAATCTTAGATTTTGCCTCTTTCTCGGTAGTAGTTACTATAGCATTAAGCCTCAAACAGTAAGGCTTCCTGTAGCCACATGTTATGACTGTAAAATATCCCTTACCATCACCTCTGATTCCTCAATCTTCACACGAAGAGTTTGAAAGGGGTGCGATGATGTGGCAGTACACGCTCGGGAGGAGGAACACTGTGACCACACACTGATGGACAGACCGGTCTTGGAAGAAGGCTGTGTGGAACAGTGGTGAGAAACAGGAGGGAACACCTTCTGTCTGCATGTCCCAGAGCTCAGATGGAGTATGAGAAGCACATGAGCTACTGGAGGCCAGATGCCCAGGAATGGTTGTAGCAGAAAGCAGGTCCACTATTCACAGAAGCGTGCTGCCACAGACACAGTAAGAGAGATGGATGTTTTTAGAAGGTGATTCATGAGTCAATGATGAGTGCGTAGAAGTCAAAGAGTTTATGTTGCATGTGTTACAGAGTCCACAGAAGTACTGATCCATGCACATAGGCTCACGAGACCCGAAAATAGAGTAAGTTAGGAGGTGGTAGGAAGTTCCAGATTTGCATAGTGGAGTGGCAGATGCTTTCTGTTAGTACAGAATTCTGACAAGATTATGCCAGATATCAGGTAAAGCTACACATGAATAGTTGAGACAGAGATTGAAAGTCATTAGTTTTCACTCAAATCACACATGCTAAATGGTGATGAGAAGAGTCACTAGCACATTTTCTCTCTATTTCCTTTTCTTGACTCAAACTTGAACATTATATTGTTTGAGAACCTTAATGTCTTATCATGGAAAGACTCATTTTTAAAAAGGACCTGTGGAATTTTTAAAATAATACTAATTCTCTAAGCATTTATTTGTACCTATTATGGACAAAACACAGAGTCTATGGATTCCTAAAGCAGGGCCAGATTGTGTCTGTCTTTCAAAATGATTATCGCCTTTCTTCATCATGGGCATGGTAGAAATCCAGATAATGGTGTTTGCAGAATAAGGCAGGCTGCAGACTGACAGAAAGACCCATTGATTATGGTTATTTCAAACTGATTAAGTGTATTGGGGAAAAGGCTTCAATAAGGGGCAGTGGATAAGACATCATCAGACAGCTTCAGGAAGCTTGGGAATTCTTTTTTTTTTGCAAGATTTTGATAAGACATCATCAGACAGCTTCAGGAAGCTTGGGAATTCTTTTTTTTTTTTTGCAAGATTTTTTTTTTTTAATTTAGTAACCATATGATTAGAAGAAGCATTTCATTACAGCTTTAACATATTCAGTAAGAGTGTCCAGAGCAAGGATACATCTCTTTCAAAAGTGGCTGTAAGTTTTTAGGTTCACAGTTGAATTAATACAGTTATTCAATATTGAACTCTAATATTCATAGAAGGATCAAAGCAGTCACTGGTTTCCCATTCCCATTTTTTAAGAACTGTTTTTAAAGTGTACCAGAGTGTGCTAACAAGTGGGTAGTAATAATACTGCCCTAAGAAGATAAACATTGACATATTCCAGGTTTATGGAAACATCTTCACATTTACAGCATACGCAGTAACCCCAGAAAGAGGGATGTTTGTACAGAGCAGGAAGCTGTGTGGATTCCCACAGTCTGAGAAGATCAGGTACCTTGTAGAAGGGTAAATGGCGATAGGGTTTCTATGGAAAGCATTTCCCATACCTAGACTATCATTCAGCCAGGAGATTCCAGGGTAAAGACTCAGCCCTTCCACAACATCCTCAGCTCCCTGGGCAACTGAGTGCACACAGTTGCCCACTGTTGCTTCATTAGTTACACAAGCTGGATGACCGCACAATCTCTCTGGCTTCTGACCAGAATGTCCATCTTGACATCTTCCCAGGTAGCTACCAAACTAGTTTTTAAATGGGTCCATGAGTCATCCCCAAACCACATCTTCCGCACCATCACTCATCATCTCATTTGTCTCCTCAGAGCCCCCAGGACCTCCTTGTTTCGTAGGCTGTAGATGAACGGGTTCAGAACAGGGGTGACGATTGAATAGATTACTGCGACCACTTTGTCCCGGTCAGGGGAGTGCAAGGAGTGTGGCTGGGTGTAGGCGGAGAGACAAGTTGTATAGAAAAGGCTGGCGGCAGTCAGGTGGGAGGAGCAGGTGGACATGGCTTTCCTCTGCCCTTTGCCTGAGCCCATGTGGAACACGACAACCAGCACCCGAGCATAGAGGAGAAACACAAGGCTACTCATGGTGACAGTGTGCTCATACTGGGACGTGTCCTCACACACCAGGGGCAGGAGAGACGGAATCTCACAGAAAAAGTGGTTAATGTGTGCAGATCTGCAGAACGGAAGCTGAAACACATAGAGCGTGTGCACCAGGGCGATGATGGAGCTGCTGCTCCAGGCGCAGGTGACCATGCAGCCACAGGCCTTCCTGCTCATGAGCACAGGGTAGTGCAGGGGCCGGCAGACGGCTATGTAGCGGTCATAGGACATGAAGCCCAGCAGGAGGGCTTCAGACGCACCCAGGGTCAAGAACACAAAGGTTTGGATCTCACAGCCCAGAAAGGAAATGGTCCTGGAGCCGGACAGGAAGTTGGCCGCCATCTTGGGCACGGTGGTGGAGATGTACATCATGTCGATGATGGAGAGTTGGCTGAGGAGGAAGTACATGGGGGTGTGGAGTCTGCGGTCCAGGCGGATGAGGTGGACCAGCGTGACGTTCCCCATCACAGCCACTGCAAAGAGGATGGCAATGACGGCAAAGAGCAGAGTGTCCGCGGGGCCATAGTGGAAAAGGCCCACCAGGGTGAAATCTGTGCCCAGGCTGAGATTCCCTGTCTCCATGGCTTCAACGGAACCATCGAAGCAGATGCAATCCGGACAGCTCACATGCTGAGGACTGCCCTTGTGGAGGATGCAGTTTCCTGTTCTTACCTGAGATAGACGTTTTGGAGTCACCCGAGGGCAATCGCTCTTCTCTCCTGTATAGCAAACTAGCATCTACGAAAAGAGTTTTCGAAGTTATTTTTACTTATTCCAGTTTTCTAAAGATGTAATAATTACACGTACTATTGGGAGACTTCGTGCCACTTCAGTGCTTGCCTGCAAAACGCACTCAGTAAACCAGAGGAATTCCCTTTTCCCTCTTCTAGTCATTCTCATGTTTGATGGCTACAAGCTCCTCCTTTTCAAGGTCTTCAAAATTCCAACTGGAGAAATGAAAATAAACATTTTCCCAACTGTAAAATTAAAATGAAAGCAATAATCAATTACTTAATTTGATTTGTTTTAAGATCACTTTCCTCTTAGTTCTCTAGGCTGAGAACTGGCGCTTAGGTCTCTCTGTTTCCGCATCTGTGTGAATAACTTTGTGTGGCAGTGCTGATCAGGTGAAGAGTAATGTTTCATGGTTTTACTTTCATCATTGTTGAATTGTATGATTAAATAGTAAAGAGGGTATCAAAGTATTCCATAGAAGTGATACTGCTGTCTCGCTGAGTTAGCCAGTGTTAACGTATTCCTGTAAACTTAATACGGGGAAAATATAGAATGAGTTAGGAAGGTACATAAAGGTGAATTGGCAAAATAGAACAGTATTTAAAAAACTTTTTGGACTGAGATACTATGCAAGCAATTGTTAAAACTATAGAACTGGGCTGTGTGGTGGCGCACGCCTTTAATCCCAGCACTTGGTAGAGGCAGGCGGATCTCTGTGAGTTCAAGGCCAGCCTGGTCTACATAGTGAGTTCCAGGACAGCTGGGGCTACAGGGAGACCCTGTCTCAAAAAGACCAAAAAACCAAAAAAAACAAAAAAACCCCAAACCTATAGAACTGAAAGTTTCCTTTGGTCTACACAAAGCCTGGCATCTCTATATCTCCAGAACAAACCATGTTCTGTTGACTGCAAGCTCCATGCCTTAAAAGACCTGGTGAAATGGTCCGAATTAGTTTCCAGCTTCTTGGCATGACATGAACCATGTGACTCACTTCTCATTCCTGCGCCACAAAGACAGTTGAATTATTGTCATTGGAATGAAAAATATTTTTAATATAAACACTTCAGCAAGTGTGCAAAATGAAAGATCTGTACAACTGAAACAGAAATTGTACATAAGTGATTCATGAAAATGAAAATAGAGGGCTCTGCTAAGGTTCTACATGAATCTATATTATCCTTAGTTAATTAAATTAAACAGGAAATTCTCCAGGAACAATTATGTTTAAATTGTGGTCACATATGCCCTTAAATACATTTTTCTAGACATACAAAGTTGATATTTTTGAACTCTAAAATTATTTATCTTGAGTTTTAATGATTTTGGGGACTGAAAGTTTTACTTTTCTCATAAACACTTGGAAAATTTCTGGACTCAGTAACTTTAAATATGAAATGCCTCTTGGGTACAAACATCAAAATTTAGAGTTGTTCTTAGAAGAATTTGAAATAATAAACTCAGCATAAGAGATGGAAAAGAGACTTAAGATTTTATTAAGTAGCTGGTGTAATGTCACCTATTCAAAACAGAGCTCCTAGAACTAGACAGGGAGAGTTTTTTTGTGCAAAACAAGGACATACCTGCTCACAAGTATAATTACCATTTGCACAATGCAGCAAAACACAGGATCTGACTATAAATATCAAAATCAACAAGCTGCACAGGAGCACAGGTGCTGTGTTCCCCACGTCTGTGTGCCTTCCTCTGCTGTGCAGCACATGGAGGGCTTCACTGATGTGACTGAACCCCATGTCTCCCCACCATCCCTCCAGAGAATAAAATGCTAGATTATAGCATTTGTTTCTATTAATAAAATTGATTCTATTAATAAAATTTTGTTGCATTTACTGTCTAAGTGGCAGCTCTGTGGTCAGGAATGATCGGACTCTGACACCAGCACTGCTGAGACTGTGGGGTTCCAGGCCACTTTCCTTAGAGTGCATTTGATCCTGTGTATGCCTCTGTGTGTATGAGAGAAAAGAAGGGGTCAGGGTCTCACTGTATAAGTCAGACTGGGATGGATCTCCATATGTAGCCCAGGCATGCCTTGAACTTGCAATCCACCTGTCTCTCTACCTCCTTAGGACTGGGGTCAGAGGCCTGAGCCACAACACCCATGTGTGCTCTCATCTCAGACCAACAGCATTGTTTGTCACACTCAGAACCCACCAATATGCGTGTGTTAAAGGTATTTTAAATGTTATAGGTTGGAGATGGCACATCTGCCATTCTGTTTCATTATAATCAGGGCACAATTTACACTTTTGTTCTGACTGGAAGTCACCAGTGCACCTCTGAAGACAAAACACAGTCCGTGTAAGCAGCACCAAAGCCTTAAAGTTCTCTTCGCGATGGGAAGGAATTGGACCTAACTTCAGGCCATCTCAAATAAAGTAGTTTAGCTACAGCTTTTCCAGCTTGCACAGGACAGAGTGTGCTGACAGCCCAGGGCAGCTCATACATCCTCAGCTCCTGACTCCCATGGATCCCCATGTCACAATGGCCTCCGTTACCGGTGTGAGTCTGAATAAAGTCTCACTTGATTTTTCCTCTTGAGACAGTTCTCATATAACCCCTGATGGCCTCCAACTGCCTACAGAGCCAAGCATAAAACCATGAACTTGTAATCCTCCTGCCTCCACCTGCTGAGTGCTGGGATTACAGGTGTGGGCTCTCAAACCTATATTATTTAGTGCTGTAGACTATACCCAGTTCTTGGTTCATTCTAGGCAAGCATGGAACCAATCGAACTGCATCCTCAGTCCAATACAGGCCATTTGAAATCATTTCCACTATCTGCACACCCGTAGTCCCCCAGCCAGTTTTTGTGCACCCTGCCATAAACAGTAAGGCCTGTAGAGTCAAGTTTGTGTCCCCAAATGTCCCTCAGTGTGAGTTCATTCACTGGAGTCTAGTCAACCTGTCTAGTGCCACTCCTCTAAAGAAAACTAACTCTCCTTCTCCCAGCAGTGATCAGTTACCAAAAGCTCCTCAGCTAAGGTTTCAGCTTCTTACCCATTTCCCCACATCTCTGTTGAGGTTTTTTTTTTTTTTTTTTTTCCGGTTTAACTTTGCACGGGCCACATGTATGATGCCCAATGAAATAGTTTTGCAAATTATGGTGTTTTGATTCAGTGGATTAAAATCTCTTTTTAAAATGTTTTTAAAAATTTACCTATTTTAAAATATTTTTACCTATTTTAAATATTTTTACCTATTTTAGAAACTCTTGCACACCAGGAATTTGTATAGAATGTAATTATGTGGTAATTATAATATTTTATTCTGAGATAGAAATATGTGATGCATTTCCTACACCAAAAAAGAGCTCAGTGACCTGCCCAGGTCCTGCCCTCGCTGGTGGAGAGCGTCCCAGACTCCTACACCTGTCCTCCCACATTGGGACACTGACCAATCCTCATCCTTGATTCACGAGATGGTTTAAATTCTTCAGAAATCTCAGTAGCACCATACATACACCTAATGTTGCCTTTATCATTAAAGCAATACTTGTATACTGCAGAGAGTCCAGAGTCGTTCTAGGTCAATACTGTGGCTATACAAGAAAATGATTCCGCTCCCTCTACAGAGCACGAGACACACCTGTGGCAGCAAGAGTGAGACGCTGCCTCCTTCTTACACGGCCTGTAGCAGGTACAGCAGCGGAGTTCTCCGTCCCTCCAGTCATTCACTGAGTAAAGATTCTTGACAGCCAAGGATTGTGCTGGAAAGAGGCCGTTTGTCCTCCACCAAGATGAACCTTGAAAAGTAGGAATAAATGGATATTTACCCTCAGATTACTGGGTACATGGATTGTCTGCATTGCACAGAATGATTAATTTAATACTAATTTTGGTTTCGGGGCACACAGCCTCTTTCTTGCAGACTCACCTCTTTTTCCAGGGTGTCTCCTGCAGGGTCACAGATCTTCAAAGGTCAACACAGAAAGGCTTCCCCACCAGTCACTGTCACTGAGAGACAAGGAGAAAGCACAGCCGTCACTCCCTCAACTACCTTTGAAATGAGCCTGCGACAGTTGTCATTATTTCTACCAAAGAGATACAGGAGAGGAGAGTCGTGGGCTCCAGGGGATCCGTCCAGCTAATCGGGGCCTTCGGAACAAGAAATGCTAAGCTTTTGAAAACTGCGATTTCTACCAAATTTTAGGAGCTATTACAACTCTATGAATTTGTAAAATGGCTCCTTCTGCCTCTGCCAACGAGCTTTAAGTCACTTAGCATTAAAGACTTGAGTGCAAAACAGAAGCTAAAGGGAAGTGGTGTCCTGCTTTTCATCTTGAACTGCTTTAAGGTCTTCGGTGTTCTGGCTGCCTAGGTTGGACCCCACAGGGTTTCCTTCACAATCCTTCTGGGAAAACTCCGTCTCTTGACCACAATTAAATTCACTGTAAACAAAAGAGATTCAGTTTCATTAGAGCTGGTGTCTTTACTCCAGAGAAGAATATAAAACAGTCATCAGAATGAAAGCTCAAAATATTTTTATTCAAGTGTGAAACCTTCATACTATAAAGTTATTTTAATTTATTATATCCTTATTACTGCACACGTGAGATAAACATGAGGGTAGATGCTGTATAAGTAACTGAGATACACAGACTTTGGGGGCGAAGGAAACAACAATGTGGTTTTCCAGCAATTGGATAGTGCTGGGTTGGCATGCATCAGATATTATAACCTTTACTTCTGAAAAAAGTCTTGGTCAGTAAAACAGCATCAAAAGTCACAGCTGATTAGAATGTGCTAACAGTTCACTGGGTCCCACCTCAGGAAAGCACATCAGGTCCTGGCAAAGTGCTCACTTAATCTCTCACTGTTGAAACAAAGTTTACTTCATGTAAGGAGGTTGTGGTGAGGTTGAATAGATGAGTCCCCTTGCACCCCGCCATGACGTGACGTCATTACCCCTTTGATTCCGGTTTAAAAAGGAGAAAGAGCCAGTGGCTTGTGCAGCATGCTGACCCAACCTGGCACCCAGAGGAAGCTGACATGGGCTCAGTCTCCCCTGCAGGCAGCTGGGATATATATTCCCAGTCAGTGCTCCCAAAGCTTTAACCTCTTTCCTCCCTCATAACTCATGCTGTTCGGTAGTTTGCAATGTTTTCCCCACAACAATTTAAAGGAACGTCAATGGAAGGAATCCTCCAATTTTCAATAAACGCTCAACATGAGTTTGCATTGAACTCTGCTGAAGATATCTGTAGAATGGGAAAAGACAAACATAGGGCTTTGGATATTATTCTGAGAAACAAGAAAACAAAAATACAAAATCAAGGCATGGCTGGGAGGACCCCACAACCATCGTGAAAAAATGTGGGGATCACAAAAGCGGTTTTGTTTCATGAGCCATAGCAGAAATTACTCTTTAACAGAAAACAGGGGACTGGTGAGGTGGCTAAGCACATAAGAGCTTTGACTGTGTGATCATTGGTTCGGCATTGGAATCTCAGCTCCCATATAACAAGCCAGGTGTCCAGTGTATGCCTGTAACTTCAGCTGTGAGGAGGGTGGAGACAGGAGGATAGCTAGGGCTGGCTGGTTTCCAACATGGAAGCATGAGCTCCACATTGTAGGAGAGACCCTGTCTCAATGGAACAGGCAGAGTGAGAGAGAACAGCTGATGCCCTCCTCTGGCCTCTGCGATTATATGCAAAGTCTTACACCACCGTCCTTCATGTTGATATTTATTGGCACAGACAGTTGTATACACACACACACACACACACACTTGTGCATGTACTCACACATAGAAAAATAAGTAACCTGTTGATATTTATTGGCACAGACAGTTGTATACACACACACACACACACACACATACACACACACATACTTGTGCATGCACTCACACATAGAAAAATAAGTAACCTATCCCCTCTAAAAACTTAAGCCAGTGTAACAATAAGCAAAATCACTGTAGTAAAATAAAGTCACTTGAGGGGCTGGAGAGATGGCTCAGCAGTTAAGAACACTGACTGCTCTTGCAGAGGACCCGGGTTCGATTCCCAGCACCCACACGGTAGCTACAAACTGTCCTTAACTCTAGTTCCAGGAGAATCCGACACCTTCTGCTGACCTCTGCAGCATTGCACGACACAGGTGCACTCACATACATGCAGGCAATACACTCATACACATAAAATAAAAATAATAAATAAAATATTAAAAAAATAAAGTCACTTGAAAAAAAAACCTCAAGCGTGCGTGATACTTTTTGTAGTTCAGTTGTGGTAAACACCCTGACAAACAGCTTAAAGGAGGAGGGGTTCATTTTGGCTTAAGTCCTAGAAGGACATAGTCCATCAAAGAGGGGGAAATGCAGCAGGGGTGGGTGGTCACACTGAATGTGTACCCAGGGAGTACAGCACAGCAGGAAGTGGGGCCAGGGTGTAGTACCACAAGGCCTGCCCCCAGTGGCCCACTTCCTCCAGTCAGGCTCCACCTCCTAAAGAGTCCCAAAGTTTCCAAACAATGCCATCATCTGTGGACCAAGTGTTGGGTGAGCTTTAAAGAGACATATTCAAATCACCGCATTCCTCCCCTGGCACCCATGGGCTGATGGCCATCTCTTGATGCAAAATGCATTCTGTACAACTTTAAAAGAACCCATAGTCTACCTGTTCTCAAAATATTGAAAAGTCTCAAGTAAAAACTGTCCTATGAGACTCAAGGCAATATCTTAATGTAACTCTCTGTAATACAAATTGTATATGTACATATATATGTAATATATAATGCAACTCTCTCTCTCTCTCTCTCTCTCTCTCTCTCTCTCTCTCTCTCTCTCTCTCCCCCCCCCACGCCCCTGAGTGCCGGGATTAAAGGTATGCACCACCACACCTGGAATTTTTTAAAAAGCTTTTAATCTATATGTGCATGTGTGCACCAATTTATGTTTATGTACACGAGTGCAGGTATTTGTGGGGCCAGATGAGGGAATTGGATCCCACAGAACTGGAGTTGCAGGCAGTTATGGGCCACCTGATATGGGTTGCTGGGATCCAAACTCTGATCCTCTGCATAAGCAGTACATATTCTTAACTACTGAATTATCTCTCCAGACCTACACTTCCATTACTTAAATTTTTAAAAATTATTTTATTTTATATGTATGAGTGTTTTGCTTGCATGCATGTAAGTGTACCACATGAGTGCAAGACCATGAAAGTATCATATCCTCTGGAACCGGAGGTATGGATGGTTATTAGGCACCATATAGGTGCTAGAAATCAAACCTGGGTCCTCCAGAAGAGAAACCAATGTTCTTAACTGCTGAGTCATCTCTCTAACACCCAGTTACTTTTCAAAACAGGAATAATGAAGACATTGTTCAATTTAATTGTCCAATCAATACTTCACTGAGTTTTCCTTTTCCCTGCTGTAGTTACATGTTAAGCCTTAATCCACAGGGATTCCTACAGCCACATTTTATGTATTATTAAATGTTCCGTACCAGTCACCTCTGATTTGTCAGGTTACAGATGAAAGGCTCGGAAATGGTGTGATAATGGTGTGACACATTCCATGACCTTCTTTCAGAGAAGACACGAGACCAGTCTCAGAAGATTGTATGAATCAGGAGAGAGAAACAGGAGATCACATTCTATCTGTACTTTCCCAGGGCCTGCTTGGACTATGACAAGCACATGAGCCACTGTAGGCCAGATGACCAGGAACGGTTGTATCCAAAGGCGGGTCCACTATTCATGGAACTGTACAGCCACCAATGGCAAGAGAGATGAAAATTTTCAGAAAAAGTGATTTACGAGTCAGTACCTACTGAGCATAATTCAAAGTATACATGTTGTTTGTGTTAAAGAGTTGGTAGATGTACTGATTCATGTGCATATGATGGTGAAACTGGAGAATAGGATAAGACTGGAGTTGATAAGACTATTACTGCCTTCCTTAGAGAAGTGGCAATTGTTTCCTGTTAGTGCACAACTTGGAAAAGATTATGCCAGATATTAGGTAAAGCTACAAAAGAAGACTGCTCCAGCCACTCTGATCTTCATGCTCCAGACCTAGGAGCTTCTCCAGCCCAACCAGTTCTGGCAGTTCCCTTTTCTAAGACCTCCCTGCCTGCACAAGTGCACTGACACCTCAGCTCTCAAGTGTGCTCTGGCTGCTCTCATCCTTGCAGTCCCATTCCTGACAGCTTTTCTAGCCAACCTACTCACCTAGTAGCCACCCAGCCCACACTGCTGCTCCACAGTCCCATGGAGTCTGTCCTAGAACTCAGACTCATAACTTGCATCTATCCCCAGCTGAACAGAAACCACTTTTTATAGCCCATTTGAACATCTACATAAAGTGGCCCCAAACTGAACAGCTACTCCATAACCATACAAATTGGGAAACAGCAATCAAAGATACAAGCAACCAGTCAACAAAGACATTATCACCCATCTGTAGCAAGAAACAGCACCACCAACACATGTCCAGGTGCCCAGACAAAACAAAACAAAACAAAACAAAAACAAAACCCCACAAACCACATGAATAGCCCAGGTAATACGTCTCTTCCAGAAATTAACATCCCTTTGGTAAAATTTCCTGAGAACGGCATTCTAGCTGATATACATAAAAATGATTTCAAAATAGCGATTATAAACATGTTCAAGGATCTCAAAGATGATATGAATAAAAGACAAAGAGAAAACAGAGAGTTGTGTGAATTACACAGCAGATCAAGAAATACACATCTAGGTGAGGTTTATTTGAGAACAACTGGTCTTTGCTCAACATTTATCTACCTGACACACAGTAATTAAAGTACCCGACTGGTGGAACTAACCTTCTTGGATGTTTAACAGACATACTTTGAGGCCTATACTAATTTGGTCAGAGGGACATAAAGGACAGTTTTTGCTCCTTGCCCTCCTAGGTCAACTAGTTCCAGGGGACTATGAGCATCTCTCAAAATGTCCTGTAACTGTGGTGAGTCACCTGTCCTCTTGATCAAGGAGGTCGAGGACTTGAACCAGTGTCCAGTCTACAAAGAGGAGGGTCAACACAGAGGAACATTTCCTTAATGCTTCCAAGAGAAGCCAGCCATGGTCAAGTAGGACATTTGACGTATCTTCACATAGGTGGAACTGGTAATAGAAAGGAGCCAGGGGCTCCTCCCAAGCCCATGTGACACCTGAGGAACAGATCCTCAAATGAACTTAAGAGTAAAAGTAAATCATTTATCTGGACCAACTGTATGGCCTTAAACACCCAAAAGGAAAGGGGCCAATATAATTTCATAAGAGACCGTATGTATAGCTAAAGGCTACATAGCAAACAACAATGCCAGACAGGCGATACCTCCTTCTGAGTTGTTGGCCAGGGTAGCCAAAGGGATTCTCAGATAGTAACTCAGCACAGAATTGGGAAATTGAGCAGCAGACCCCAATCTTATCCAAAGGAATATTGACAACTGAATACCACTAGATGAGGAACAGCTGACCCTCCTAAAACAAAGACCTCTAGATAGGCTGACTAG
>NW_008331838.1:34748-37965 GCF_000622305.1 Nannospalax galili | reverse complement strand
AGGGAGGCTATGGGAGGGTGCCATCTGGGAAGTGGGTGTATAGTTGAATAAGATGGTTTGGGATGTTCTGTGTGATACACACACACACACATGCACGCACGCACACACACAATCAACAAATTTTTAAAAAATGTATTACGTTTGAGGAGGAAGCATGGAAATTTACATCATGCTAATTAGTAGAAGTGATAAATATTACCATTGAAATCTACCTGATGACTTTATAGGCATGCACAGGCCCCAACGATCCAAGTGCAACCAATTATGACTAGTAATAATCAGATACATACAGATTAGAGATGCATGGGCCAACATCTTAGTTTTAGTAGCAGAAACAATGAGTCTTTCTGCAAGGAACAATATATTCTAAAATGAAATGAAGGTCTTTTTTTAATGGTTAAATATCCATTCAATTCTATGTCTTACAGGGCTTATACTGAGTTCAATATTGTATAACTGTATTAACTCAACTGTGAACCTAGAAACTTGCACCCACTTGTGAAAGAGATGTGCTCTTGCTCTGGAGTATGTTACTGAATATGCTAAATCTGTAGTGAAATGCTTCTTCTAATCATGTAGTTATTAAAAATTAAAAAAATAATGATAAAAAGACAGATTCATTGCTTTGTTCCAGAAACATACCTCACCATCAATGATTGACACCACCTTAAGGTAAAAGGATGGAAAATTTATTCAAAACCAATGGCGCTAAGAAAGAACCAAGTGTAGCTGTTCTAATATCTGACAAAATAGACTTCAAACT
The DNA here is from genome assembly GCF_000622305.1 of Nannospalax galili. Classification (NCBI taxonomy): domain Eukaryota; kingdom Metazoa; phylum Chordata; class Mammalia; order Rodentia; family Spalacidae; genus Nannospalax; species Nannospalax galili. The sequence continues at coordinate 37,202 of NW_008331838.1, read as the reverse complement.
AAAATTAGTCAGAAAAGATAGGGAAGATCACTTCGTCTTCATTAAAGGAAAAGTACAGCAAGAGGATTTCACAATCCATATATGCACCACACAGGGCACCCAGTTTCATAAAAGAAACTCTATTAGATCTAAAATTGCATGTTGACTCCAACACAGAAGTCTGTGATAACAGAAGACTTCAGCACTCCTCTATCACCAACAGACAGGCCATCCACACACAAACTAAATAGGAAACCCTGGACTTAAATGACATCATAAATCAAATGGATTTAACAAACATCTACATAGCATTGCACCCAAACACCAAAGAATATATTTTCTTTTCAGCAGACCATGGGACTTTCTCAAAAATAGACCATATATTAAGACACAAAGAAAGTGTCCACAAATTTAGTAAAATTGAAATAATATCCTGTATTCTAACTGGCCACAAAGGAATAAACCTAGATGTGAGCAATGATTCAAATGTAAAAAGGATACAAACTCATGGAAACTGAACATCATGCTACTGAATGACAGTTGGAACAAGGGTAAAATTCATATGGAAACTAAAAAATTCCTAGAACTGAATGAAAATGAAAACACAGCATATCAAAATCTAGAGGACACAGTGAAGGCAGTCCCAAGAGGGAGATTTACACATTGAGTGCCTACATCAGAAACCTGGAAACATGTCCTATAAATAACTGAATGATGGACCTGAGGACCTTGGAAAACCAAGAACAAGCAAAATGTGAAAAGTAGATGGGAAGAGGTTAAAAAAAAATCAAGTCTGAAAGCTAAGAGGTAGAAATGAAGGAAACAACACAAAGAATTAATAAAATGGAGAGTTCAAAAAAAAAGCAGCAAGATTTACCCAAATTAACCAAAAGAAAGAGAGATGACCCTAATTAATAAACTTTCGGAAAACCATTAGAATGTACTTTAAAAATCTATATTCCACTAGACTGGAAAAGATAACATATGGATAAATTTCTAGGTATGTACAGCCTACCAAAGCTAAATAATACAACAAATAATTTTTCTCAACATGAATAATTTTGATAGACCCACAACCACCAAGGATATGGGTGCAATAATTACAACTAGAAAAAGTCCAGGACCAGATGGATTCAGCACAGAATTCCACCAAACTTTCAAAGGAGAACTAATACTAATACTCATTGATTATTCCATGAAACAGAAAAGGAAGGTCTACTTTCATATTGTTTTCATGAAGCTGGTATTGCTCTCATACGTAAATCAGAGAAGGACCCAAGAAAAAAAGAAAATTATAAGCCAATCTCACTGATGAACATAGACTCAAAATTCTCAATAAAATATTTTATATTTTTTACATATATTGTGAATGGGATGGTTTCCCTGTACTCTTTCTCCAATTGCATGTTATTGGTACATAGTAAGGCTTCTGATTTTTGTAGATTAATTTTATAACCTGCCCCTTACTGAAAGAGTGATCAGTTCTAGGAGTTTTCTGATGGAAGTTTTGGCATCTCTTAGGTATAATATCATATCATCTGAAAAAAGGGAGAATTTGACCTCTTCGTTTCCAATGAAAACTCCTTTAATTTCCTTCTCTTGTATTATTGCTCTAGTAAGAGTTTCAAGCACTTATTAAAAAGGAATAGAGATAGTGGACAGCCTTGTATGAGTCTTGATTTTAAATGCGAATGCTTTTAAATGTTTTTCTCCATTTAGAATGATGTTGGCTGTGGGTTTGTTGCATATAACTTTAGTTATGTTGAGGTATGTTGCCTCTAGTCCAATTCCTTCTAGAACTTTTAACATAAAAAGCATATTGAATTTTGTCAAAGGTCTTTTCTGCATCTATTGAGATGACTCTGTGACTTTTGTCTTTGAGTCCACTTATATGACTTATGACATTTATTGACTTGTGTATATTGAATCATCCTTGCATCTTGGGAACAAAGCCTAATTGATCATGGCAAATGAACTTTTTGATGATTTTTGCATCTATGTTCATTAAGGATGTAGGTGTATAGTGTTCTTTTTCTAAGTTTTATATATATGTACACACACACATATATAAAATTGAGCTTTTTAAATTTCATACGAAAGTTCCCAATAAAATCCAGACACCCTCCTCCATCCAGGCCTCCCCACCCCCTCCTGCAAACTCCATGCACTCTGCCATACATGCTAAGTCCTATTCATTCAGGAATTTGGACACAAATGTCCTTCAGTGTAAATGCATTCACTGGAGTATTGTCTGTTGCGGGTTCTCCTCAGGTCAGCTGTGAAGACCCTGACCTGGATCGGGTCCCCTGCTGACTGGGGGGGGCAAGAGGCATGGAGTCACAACACACAGACCCCGGGAGTCAGGTAGAAGCAAGCACTAGGCAAGGTGCTGCAGGCTTGTTTAATGCAGGAGGGGGCAGCCCTTTTATTTCCCTTTTCTCCACCCCCAAGTCCCTTTAGTCAGTATATCGTTTT
>NW_008331838.1:31768-33903 GCF_000622305.1 Nannospalax galili | reverse complement strand
CCTGATGGTCCTTACTGGCCAATGCGGTTCCAGTTTTTTTTTTATTTTTGATATTAAAGATGTCTAGATAGAGGTCTTTGTCCACACCTGAACAGGCAGTCGGGGTCCTCCTAGGGGATCAGAGAGACCTTTAGCCAACACCAGGGGGTAGCCCTGGCCAGAAAACCTCAGCTGTCTCTCTGGCCCTAGCAGTCCCACGCGAGAACTTCAGACCGGAAAAGAAAAGGAGGAAATCAGAAGAGATTTTTTGTTACCCTCCTGAGGGGGAGGGATACTCAAGAATCCAGTGTTTCCGTGGGCACCAGCTCCTAGCTGGCACGAGGTTCAGAGGCCCCACGTTGTGGCGCCAGATATGGTGCGCGCTGGGCGCCCCGGGATGGTGTGCGCGGGCAGACCTGGAGAGTTGCGGTGGGCCTGGCCACAGGCGTCTGCTTCTCTGGTCGCGTGGGCTTTCCCTCCCATGCCGCGGCTCTGCGTCTCCTGGGAGCGGCAGCAGGCGCTGTCCGCCACCACTTTGGTGCTGAAAGTCCCTCTGCTGCTGAGGTTTGCTCAGCCGTGTACCGCCCTTATTTCACCCGTGCACTTTCCTCAAGATGCGGGGTCCACTGGCCACAGCATGGCAATGGAAAGTACGAGGGTGGCTAAAGCTGGGATCCGTGGGTCAGTGACGGAAAGGCAGACATTCCTGGGAAGGCTAGGTTGTAAGCAATGAGACAGGAATCAGCTTGGTCAGTTGTCAGAGCTCTTTATTAATGACTCTGCTTGGCTCCAAGTCTCCGTGATCCAGTTCCTTCTATAAGGGTGACAGCATGGAAGTGGGTTGCATTGGTGACTGGATCCAAAGGGCTGCGGGTTCACGCATAAAGAGAACTATGTGACTTGGATGGTTCCAGTAGGCTGCCAGTACACAGGTGGTGTTGGTATCAGAGCAGTTGAGTTGTTCCTGAGGGTCAAAGGTAACATTGGCTAGCAATAAGGCAAATGGGGGCTGCACACAAATGGGGGTAGGGGGCCAGGATGTCATGTGATCAATGGATGTAAGGATTTTGTTTTTGGCACAAATAGAGGGATTGGTGTTAGTGTAAGTGCTGTTGGAAAGCTGAAGGCCCTGCTGTGCCAGTACCAGCCTCATGTCCATGCAGGCATACGGACCACAGAGGTCCCAGTTACCGAGTATTGATTCGCGGTTGGTATGGGAGATCTTAATGCCGCAGGGATAGGTGGGAGCCAGTTGTCTCCAAGATCCTAGAGGGTGATTAGAGGGTGAGCAGCTGAAGTGGCAAAAGGGAGGGATGGCATGGTTGGGCTTAGGGTGGCATCTCTGCCACGGTATAGGGAGTGCAAGGAAAAAGGGTGCAAAGGGAGTGTGTGCTTGGGCAGTTGGGGAGAGGTGGGCACAGGGCAGAATGGGGGCAGAAGGGTGGTGGTCCTCTCCACCTCCCCTGTTACGATTGTCCCCAGTGCAGCGAGGACCGAGGCTACATTGGTGTTGTTGAAGGTAGGGGAAAGGCCTTTGAGTTAAAGCACGTAACCCAAGGAGGCATTGCCAGCATAATCTTGGGCAGTCAGGTTGAAAAGCCCAATGCATGAGGATGCATTGCTGGTAGTGAAGCATAGAGAGTTATTTAGGGGCCAGGAGCAATTGAGTGATTCCCAGGAAGTAACTGGGTCCATGGTGGGGAGGCCAAGCCTAGAATTCATTGAATAGAGGGTGGGGTAGGCTGGGGAATGAAGTGATAAGGGCAAGAGTATTGGCAGGGAGGGGACCAAGGCCCAGAGATCATGGGCCGTTGCAAGGGTGGGGAAGAGCAAATCAATTATCCAGATAGCGGTGAGGTCTCTGGTTCCTGGGGGTCCTGTTGGTCAGTTGCTGGTCTCACATCTCTTGCTGGAACCCATACTGGCTTTGTTTCTGTCTGAGGAAACACACAAGCATAGCCTCACCCTCTTGTTAACAAGGGGGTGGGCGGTTGGCATTGACATGTTACGGGGTCTTTCCATCTCATTAGTGTCAGGGGTGTAGGCCTAGCTATGGTAGCCCAATGTTTTTAGGCTGGGCTCAACCCATTTTCATCGAAGGACAGGAAATTAATGCTGAATAGAGCTTCAATTAGAGCCAGGCATGGGTCCCTTTT
>NW_008331838.1:27328-30593 GCF_000622305.1 Nannospalax galili | reverse complement strand
GTTTTTGCAGGGGGAAGTGTGTGGCTGAGTGGTGATTTCCAAACAGGCCAGGCTGGCCAGTCGCTTATCTGGGGGTGTGTGGTTGTCCAACTCCCCCCTGAACCCGGACATCAATAGTTGGAAAGCCAGAGAGTCTGCCCATAATGTTTGGGAATGCTTAAGAGGAAAGGGCAGAATAATTTTGTCAGGTTCCTTTCCAAATGTGTGCCTGGCTGTTTGTCAGGACTTAGTTGCTAACTTGAAGGCAATATCACACTTAGAGCTAAGCCTAGTTAGGTCCGAGGTAGCCAGGTGGATCCATTCCAGGGGGTCTTGCTGCCATAGCACCCCCAAGACACCATTTTTAGTCCAGAGGATCAAGGCCAGTAATGGTTTTCCTGGGTCATAACGTCAGAGTGACACAGACCAGAGTATATAATCTATCTTATTAAGAGCTGGGCCATAACGTCGGAGTGATGCAGACCAGCGTATATGATCTATCTTATTAAGAAGATCCTTAGCTGACTGGGTGAGAGGGATCCTTGAAGTTGGTGAATTATGGCCTTCCAGCAGGGAGAACAAGGCCCAGAATTCCAAGTCAGGGACCGGTATAAATTGTTTGAGCCAGTTTATAGTCCCACAGAGTTCTTGGAGCTCAGTCAAGGTCTATACAGTTTTTTGCAAGATGGAAGGGTTAAGCGGTTTAATTACTGTACTACGATATGATGGGATGGGGGATAGCTGTAGGGTGTGGTAAGCCCAGTTGTAGGAGCCCATCTTTTACATCTGGGCATTGACTGCTCTAAGACCTTGGAGGAGTCTGTATTTCCCCGATTTCTTTTTAATAACAAATATTGGGGTATTATGTTTACTGAGAGAAGGCTTGATGTGGCCAAGCCTCAATTGTTCAGCTACCAAATTTTTGGGGGCAGATAATTTAGGTTCTATTATAGGCTACTGGTCCACCCAAATGGCATCATTAGAGAGCCAGGTGATGGGGATCAGCTCGGGGGCCAAGATTGGAGTTGGTCCTGGGTGGGCAGTGGCCATTAGGATTGGGGGTGTTGGGCAAGGTGTTGTCCTTTCTCTGATAGTCCCAAGTTATCGTGGAGCATGATATCATCATAAAAGGCATGGTCATCCGTGGTAAGGACCATGCCCATGTCCTCTAGGATGTCTCGGCCCCATAAGTTACGGGGAACATCCGCTACTATGGGGGTAAATGTGCCCTGTTTCCAATCCAAGTCCTTCCAATATACTGGACATGTGACCAGCTTGGTACCTTGTGTGCCGCCAACTCCTTTTATTGTGGGCCTGGCCAGTATTTCCAATGAGGGAATTTAAGGGATTCAGTTTCTGATATAATGGTGACATCAGCCCCTGTGTCTACTAGGCCCTTTATGGCAGTTCCATCTAGGAACACAGTCAGTAGTGGGGAGTGGTTGAGGATTGGGAGAGTCCATAATATTTGTCTCGTTTCCCCTTTTGTGAGCGGGGCTGAGGGGCGCCCCAGATGGAGTTCAAAGGAGCCGAGTCCGGTTGAGGCTTTGACCTACAGTCTTTAGCCCAATGGAACCCTTTTTTGCACTTGGGGCAGCGAGTCTTGGGGCGGGCTGTACCTCTTGGGCAGTGGCTACGAAAGTGGCCAAGCCCTCCACAGTTCCAGCAGCCTTTCCATGTGCCAAAGTGAGTGGGTTTTCCTTGCGACAAATGAGTCTCCAAGGAAGTGGTCAAAGCCTCAATAGGGCCCACCCTGGGATCTAAGTCTCTGGTAGCGAGTACCCGCCATTTAATGTTATCATTGCAGACAGGTGTGATAGCATTACGAGTAGGGGTGTTTAGGCCCTCCTGAATTAATTGTTTGATAAGCACCTCTCAGGTGGGTCCAGACTCCACCCTCCGCTCTACTGCCTCGGTGACACGGGTAAGGAAGTCCATGAAGGACTCCCCTGACTGTTGAATCAAATTACAGAAAAAGACTTATGGGTCATGGGGGAGCAACATTTAAGGGCCTTAAAGGCCAAGTCAGAAACTTGTTGAAAATAGGCATGGAGGCCAATAGTAGACTGGAAGATGGGGTCAGTATTGATAGGTAGGAATGTTGGAGAGAGCGGGCGGATATTGGAGATTTAGGCATGCCTGGTTTTCAGCCTGATCATCATAGGCTGCATGCCAGTTTAGAAAGACTGAGGGTTCTAAGACTGCCTTTAGTAAATTATACCAATCATAGTGGGTTTGTAAACATAAGGACCATCGGCAAAGAACTTGTGAGAAATATGGGAAGTCAGGGCCTGATTACTCAGCTGCCTTGTGGATAAGAGCAAGGTCAGTGAGTGGGGTGGGCAGCCATGGACCTTGCACCACATCGGGGCCAACATTAACTGGAATTGCTGACAAAGGCAGGTGAGGGTTTAAGGAGGGTGGCCTAGGAGGGAGGGACATGGTAGCAGGGGAAGGGGCAGGATAGTTATGGGGGGAGAGTAACTTCTTCCACAGGTAATGGGGCGGGGGAATTTCTGGGCATGGTAGCTCTAGGAGAGTATCCTGAAATATAGGCAAAGAGCTCCTTCCTTATTGGAAGTGGGCACAGAGGCGGCGTCCATCTCTGTTTCCGGGAGTTCCGGGAGGTCCAGGGCTGAGGTAATAGCCAGATCTACACTAGAATGCTCCCGGCAGTGTTTGTTGTGGGCCAAGATGACTTCCTCAGGAGAGGAGGATTTAAGGCTACCAATGATGGCTAGGAGGATTGGTACGAACGATGCTGGGGGAGTGATCCCTGACACAACCTCCCTTTTTCGGGCCAGGAAGAGGACCTACATCCACGTGTCAGGGTCCCACATGTTTTCAGGGGAGACCCACGGAGCCAAATTAGTGGCTTCGTCCCAAAAGTGTTTGATATCTTTTGGTTTCACTTTCAACCCTCTGGTTTTAAGGAGCACCTTGAGTGCTGCCATTTGTGGTTCCCTGCATTGTGGTGGTAAATTGCCCATTGTGGGAAGGTCTCATGAAGGGGAATTCACCACAAAAGTAGAACACAAGGGTGACTACCAGGAGGGCACAAAGGAAGCAAAGAAGCACTGTGAGCCACTAGGATGTAAAACGCTCCTACATGTAAAGGTGTATCAGATCCAAATGTCTTGTGCTCAGTGAAGGACTTCTGGAGGCCATGACATCTCCAGCTGTATGCTCACACGGTATCTCTGGGACAGGCAACAGGGTGACCCGAAGCCTGGGCTCTGAGTTCAGGGTGGATCAGCCCTTATGTGAACTCACCGGGAGGAGCCGG
>NW_008331838.1:7684-27264 GCF_000622305.1 Nannospalax galili | reverse complement strand
CTGACACTGGATTTACAGACAGTTGTTAGCGACCATGTGGGTGCTGGGAACTGAATCTAGGTCCACTGCAAGAGCAGTCAGTGCTAAGCAATCTCTCCAGCCCCTCCCCCCAAACATTTAATATCAATAAACATGCAAGATGATTAATATCTTGTTGCGGGTTCTCCTCAGGCCAGCTGTGAAGACTCTGACCTGGATCGGGTCCCCTGCTGATTGGGGGGTGGGCAAGAGGTGCAGAGTCAACACACAGACCCTGGGAGTCAGGTAGAAGCAAGAACTAGGCAAGGTGCTGCAGGCTCGTTTAATGCAGGAGGGGATGGGCCTTATATTTCCCTTTTCTCCGCCCCCAAGTCCCTTTAGTCAGCGTATTGTTTTCTGATTGGTCCACACCATGCAGTCTGTCAGCAGTCACTGGGCTTGAGAGTAGGGTACAGAGGCACGGGCTCCTTTTCACGGGATCCTTTTCGGGGGCTATTTGCAGACCAAGAAGTGAAGTGAATTCTCACTGAATCCCAGGGTTCTGGGTCTGTGCCATCTTTGAAGGCCTCCTGCTACACTTGTCAGCCCATCTAGTGACCATATGTAAGTCATACTCTCCCTCACCCAGCAGCAATCAGTCTCGATTAGCTCAGTCTAGCGTTGGCCTGCCACCTACTTCTCTCTTCCTCTTTAAGCCCTAGTTTAATTGAGCTGTTTCACCTGCTGTTTCACCTTTTCGGGGTGCCACCACCACCACAGGTTCACATGTGCAAGCCTCCAGTGGCCTGGAAGCACCACCTCACTGTGTTCATGAACCAGCCCTGGCACTTACAATCTTTCTGCCTCTGCCCCCCTTTGTCAATGGTCCCTGAACTGCAGGTGTGTAAGGTTCCATATAGGAGTCACATCCTACACTGTACTGTCTCTTATTCTCCCACACGTGGCCAATTGTGGCCTTCTGTGTGCATCACACTCTGCTGTACAAGGAAGCCTCAGTGGTGAGAGTTGAGGGATGTGTTAGCCCTCTCTTTACCCCTTATTCCACTAGGTTCCATGAGCCTTAGATGTAGAGCTTTAACTGCAGACATGTCACCTAGTACTGGGCATATCTCAAAAGTATGTGCTCTGCGCCTGACCAGATGTGCAACCCTGCAGTAGCCTCCATCTGTTGCAAAAGAAGCTTCTTTGAGGAGTGCTATATAGCATGCTTGTCTGTAAATGTAAGGATTGATATTTAGCATATAGTAATGTTTTATTTGTCTTGAAATATGAAAGAGATAGGGTTTTCTCCAGAATCTATCTCCTCTTTTTAGTTGTATCTTTATGTGGTTTGAGTATTAGAGTGATGCCAGCTTCATAGAAGGAATTTGGGAGTTTGCCCTCTGTTTCTATATTTTTGAAAAATTTAAGTATTATTGAATATAGATCTTCCTTTAATGTCTGGTAGAATTCTGCTGTGAATCCATGTGGCTCTGGGCTTTTTTTAGTCAGAAGGTTTTGTATTACTGTTTCAATTTCCTTACATTTTATGGGTCTGTTTAAGCTGTTGCTCTCTTTTTGGTGTAGCTTTGGTGCTTTCTATGATTTTAGATATACATCCATTTCTTTTACGTTTTCAAATTTAATAGCCTATAGGTTTTTAAAGTAGTCCCTTAAAATGTTCTGGATCTTTTTGGTGTCTCTGATTTTGATTTGGGGTTGCTCTTTCTTTCCTTTTGTTAACTAGGGTATGTCTATCTTGTTTATCTTTGCAAAGAACCAGCTCTTGAATTCGTTGCTTTTTGTATTGATTCTTTGTTCCTATTTCATTCATTTCTGTTCTGAATTTTGTTATTACTTCTTCTCTGCTAGGTTTGGGTTTCATTTGTTGTTGCCGTTCAAGAGTCTGAGTTGCAAGGTTAAGTCATTTACTTATGTTCTTTCTGAAGTTTTAATATAGGCACTTAGAGCTATAAACTTCTCTCTTAGGACTGCTTTTTTTTGTCTTTTTTTTGAGGCAGGGTCTCTCTGTAGCCCCAGCTGTCCTGGAACTCACTATGTAGACCAGGCTGGCCTTGAACTCACAGAGATCCACCTGCCTCTGCCTCCCAAGTGCTGGGATTAAAGGTGGGCACTATCACACCTGACAGGACTGCTTTTAAAGTGTCCCAGAGATTTTTGTTGTGTTGTATTGTCCTTTTTGTTTAATTCTGGGAATACTTTTATTTCTTTCTTAAATTCTTCCTTGACCTACTCATCATTCAGGAGTGTGCTGTTTCACCTCTATGAGCTGGTGTAATTAATAGGCTTTCTTCCAGAGTCAATTTTAAGCTTTATTGGATCATGGTCTGATAGAATGCATGGAATAATTTCAATTTAGTTGTATTTGGTGAGGTTTGTTTTGAGCCCCAGTATGCAGTCAATTTTGGAGAAAGTTCCATGGGGTGCTGAATAGAAAGTATGTCCTTTGGTGCTTAGGTAGAATATTTGGTAGCTGTCTGCTGGTCCATTTGATGTATGGTATTGTTTAATTCAGATAGCTCTTTATGTATTCTTTGTACAATTGACCTGTCTAATGGAGACAGTGGGGTATTGAAGTTCCCTACTATTAGTGAGTTGGGATTAATCTGTGTCTTAAGGTCCTGTAGTACTGTTTGTATGATGTTGTGTGCACTAGAGTTTGATGCATATATGTTTATGATTGTAAAATCTTCTTGGTTAATTGTTCCTTTGACAAAAATGAAGTGATTCTCTTTATCCTTTCTGATTAGCTTTAGTTTGAAGTCTATTTTGTCAAATATCTGAGTTGCAACTCCTGCTTGTTTCTCAGTGCCATTTGCATGGAATATTTTTTTCCATCTTTTCACCTTAAGATAGTGCCTGTCCTTGAAAGTGAGATGGGTTCCTTTTTATTGAGCTTTTAATGTTTCATACAGTATTTCCCGCTCACATCCAGACACCCTCCCCCATCCAATGCTCCCTCCCCCAACCAAACCCTATGCACTATGCTGTACATCCTGAGTTCTATTCATTCAGGCATTTGTACCCAAATGTCCTTCAGTGCAAATGTGTCCACTGGAGTTTAGTCAGCCCATCCAGTGGTCGTATGCAAGTCACCCTCACCCTCACCCAGCAGCAATCATTCTCAAATAGTTCTTGATCTAGAGCTGACCTGCCACCTATTTCTCACCTCCCCATTGGGCCCTTATTTAATTGAGCTGATATGGATCCTGTCTTGGATGCCACTGCTGCTGTGGGCACATATGAGCAAGCCTCCATTGGCCTGGAAGCCTCCACCTCATTCATTCATGAACCAGCCCTGGCTCTTACAATCTTTCTGCCTCCTCTTCCACAATGGTCTCTGAGCCATGGGTGGGTGAGGTTCCATATAGGAGTCCCATTGTACACACTACAGTCTCTTATTCTCCAAAACATGGCCAGTTGAGGCCTTCTGTGTATACCACCCTCTGATGTACATAGAAGCCTGACTGGTGAGAGTTGAGGGGTGCATTAGCCCTTTCTCTGCCCCTTATTCTATGTTCCATGAGCCTTAGTTGTAGAGATTTGACTAGTTCTTGGATGGGAGATGGGTTTCTTGCAGACAACAAAAGGAAGGATTTTGTTTCTTAATCCATTCAACTAGCCTGTGTCTTTTGACTGGGGAGTTCAGTCCATTGATATTTAAAGTTATTATTGAAAGGTGTGTATTGGCTCTGGTCATTTTAATTTCTGTTTAGCTTTGTGTTTCCAGAGTTATACCTTCATTGAGTTTCTTTCAGTTGCCCCTTGGGTATAGTCATTCCTTGCTTCAGCTCTTTGTACTGCTACAAGAACTCTCTGAAGGGCTGGTGAATTTTTTCAGCCTATTTATGCTGTGGAAGAATTTTTTCCCCTTCAACTAAAATAGACGTTTTTGTCAGGTAAAATGTCCCTGGTTGGCACCTATGGTCATTTAGAACTAGGAATACTTTGATCCAGGCTCTTCCGACTTTCATAGTTTGCATTGATAGGTCAGCTGTAATTCTGATGGGTTTTCCTTTTTATGTGACTTGTTTTGCTTTTGCTGCTTTCAATATTCTCTCTTTGTTCTGTACATTTAGTTTTTTACAATGATATGCTGTGGGGAATTTTTCTTCTGGTCTGACCATTTGGTGTTCTATGTGCTTCCTGTCCTTGTATGGGCATATCTTTCCTTAATTTGGGGAAATTCTCTTCTACAAACTTGTTTAAGGTCTTGTCAATACCATTATCCCGAGGTTATGCTCCTCCCTCTATGCCTATGGTAAATAAATTTGGTCTTTTCATGGTGTCCCACATTTCCTGCATATTCTATTCCTGTGGGTTTTTAAAATTTTTTGTAATCATGGCTTGATCAGTCTAATTCTTCAGCTTTATCATTCAGTTTTAATATTCTGTTTTCCATTTCATTCATTATATTGGTGAGGCTTTCTCCTGTTGTTTCTAATTGGTTGTAATTTATAATTCTTTCTTCATTTCAGTCTGAGTATTCTTCAATATTTCTATCTCTTTTGTGAATTCAACCAGAAGTGTATCCCTATTTTCTTTTAGCTCTTTGATTTGTTCATTTTGGTGTTCTTTAAATTCTTTGATCATAGGTATGATTGTTCTTTTAAATTCTGTGTTCTGGGTTATCTCTAGGGTGTTCTCATTGTAGAACTCTTCTATAGGACTGTTGTTGCTTTGGGGGGACATATTATTTGGGTTTTTCATGTTACTTTTTCATTGTGATTTTGGCATGAGGATTTCTTTTGTTGTTTGTAATTCTGGTGTGAGACTCAAGCCTTCCTTCATTGAGTTGAAGTCCGTTTCTGTTTGTATATGTGATGTGCCTTGGTTGTTTTCTTATTGGATATGAAAAGCTGATTGGTTTAGGCTTCAGGGTCTCTCTTTTGATTTTATATTGGAGAGGGCAGATGGCTCTAGTCCATCTACTCAGGAGTTCCCACAAAGGTCCAATTCAGGCAAAAATCAGATGCTCTCAGGCTTCCTCCTAAGATCTGGGCCCCTCTAGCCAGCAGGCACAGTACAATTTGGGAAACTTGCTACACAGAGGTGATTCAGGTGATTTCAGGCAATCTGAAAAAGTCTGGGCCCCTACTAATGGGCAGAGAAGACTAGCCCTCCAGTGGTGGGAGATGCTGCAAAGGATCACAATATAGGGGGATGGGCACTGTGCAATATGGAGAGCTCAACACCACCTAGAGATAAGAGGGTAGTCCAGAGATCAGGGGTGGGGGCAGCCAGGGTAGAAGGGTGCTAAGAAACTAGACTGAAAAGCTGAGGTGGTTTGAGTGCAGAGGATCAGGATGCAGTGGGTGGGTCTGGATGAAGAGGGTCATCCAGAGATCATGTGTGCTAAAAGCAAAAGTAGGCCTGTGCCCAAGGCTAATAAGAGAACAGGATATGGAGTCAGGGAAATTGGAGTTGCTCAGATTGTAGGGGGGCACAAACACAGTGAATGGCTTAATTATTTTAGAGGGGATATAGTTTATTTATATATGTGTCTGGGTGTATAATTGTGTGCACGTGTGCACTTACACATGTTATGTATATATGTCTGTGTCTGTGTGAGTAAATATCAACATTAGGAACTGTGGTGTAAGACTTTGCACACATATGCAGAGACCAGGAGAGGACATCAGCTGTTCTCTCTCTCACTCTGCCTGTTCCATTGAGACAGGGTCTCTCCCACAATCTGGAACTCATGTTTGTTAAGCTATGTTAGACACCAGGTAGTCCTAGCTATCATCCTGTGTGCTGGATAGCTTTAGTGTCAACTTGACACACCTGGGTTGAGGGAGCCTCAATCGGGAAATTGCCTCTATTGGACTGGCCTGTGGCCATGTCTGAAGGGCATCTTCTTGATGAGTGATGTGGGAGGGCCCAGCCCACTGTGGGTGGTGCCACACCTGGGCATGTGGGCCTGTGTTGCATAAGAAAGCAGGCTGAGTAGGGGCCAGGGGAGCAAGCCTGTAAGCAGCGTTCCTCCATGGCCTGTGCTCCAGCTCCTGCCTCCAGGTTCCTGCCCTGACTTCCTACCTTGGGCTCCCTGATGAACTGCGACCTGGGAGTTGTAAGACAAATAAACCCTTTCTTCCCCAAGTTGGTACTGGTCAGAGTGTTTTGTTACAGCAATAGAGAACAAACTAAGACATCCTGTCTCCATGCTCCCCCACAGCTGTGATTACAAGCATGCACTGGACACCTGGCTTGTTACATGGGAGATGAGATTACAACACCCTCCCAATGATTGCACAGTAAAAGTTGTTATGTGCTTAGCCACCTCACCAGCCCCCTGTTTTTTATTACAGAATAGTTTCTTATGAAACAAAGACCATTTTTTCAATCACTACAGTTTTTCATGTTTGGCTGTGGGGGTCCTCCAGGTCATGTCTTGATTTTGTATTTTGTTTTGTTTTTGTTTTGTGTTTCTCAAGATAAGATCCAAACCATATTTTTTCTTTTCCCTTTCTAGAAATAGCCTCAGCAGAGATCTACCCAAACTCATGGTCAGTGTTTATTGGAAACTGGAGGATTCCTCTCATGGTGCTGGGTAGGTCTGTCCTCCGAGGATACTAGAACTGAACCAGTAGAGACTCAGAGGGGTAGGGTATAGAGACAGATACTGAGAAATGCTGAGCACAGTGGGAAAAAGGAGAGGAGTAGTCACCATTTTGGAACAGAGCTCAAAGACCACAGGCGGGATGTCCAAGGAAGACATGGATCGCAAATATGGGAGAGAAAGAGTTAATATCTTTGTAAGTGACCCTCTCCCAAATAGCATAAACCTTGTTGGCAAACCCAAATAAATATTCTTATTCCCCAAACTGTAACTGTGATGATGTCACCTCATGGCAGGGTGCAAGGGGACTCATCTATTCAACCTCACTGCGTAAATAATAAATAAACTTTTTTAAACAGTAAGTGATTAAGTGAGCACTTTGCTAGGATCTGAGGTGCTCTCCATGAGATGGTAACCAATAAACTGTTAGCACATTCTAATCACCTGTGACTTTTGATTCTATTTTTTTTTTGTCTTTTTTGAGACAGGGTCTTCCTGTAGCCCCAGCTGGGCTGGAACTCACTATGTAGACCAGGCTGGCTTTGAACTCACAGAAATCCACCTGCCTCTGCCTCCCAAGTGCTAGGATTAAAGGCATGTGTCACCACACCCGGCTCTTTTGATTCTATTTTATTGATTAAGATTGTTTTAAGAAATAAAGTTATAACATGTGACACATACCAACCCAGTAGTTATTTCCTTCCCCCCCCCAAGTCTGTGTATCTCAGTTACTTACGCAGCATCTACCCTCATGTTTATCTCACATGTATAGTAAAATAAGGATATAATAAAATAACTTTATATTATGAATAGTTCACATTTGAATAAAAATAATTTGAGCACTCATTCTTATGACTGTTTTAAATTTTTCTCTGGAATGAAGGCATAGGTTCTAATGAAACTGAATCTCTTTTGTTTGCAGTGTTTAATTGTGATCAGGAGACCACAAGTTTTCCCAGAAGGATTGTGAAGGAAACCCTGTGGGGTCCAACCTAGGCAGCCAGAACACCGAAGACGTTAAAGCAGTTCAGGATGAAAAGCAGGACACCACTTCCCTTTAGCTTCTGTTTTGCACTCAAGTCTTTAATGCTAAGTGACTTAAAGCTCGTTGGCAGAGGCAGAAGGAGCCATTTTACAAATTCATAGAGTTGTAATAGCTCCTAAAATTTGGTAGAAATCGCAGTTTTCAAAAGCTTAGCATTTCTTGTTCCGAAGGCCCCGATTAGCTGGACGGATCCCCTGGAGCCCATGACTCTCCTCTCCTGTATCTCTTTGGTAGAAATAATGACAACTGTCGCAGGCTCATTTCAAAGGTAGTTGAGGGAGTGACGGCTGTGCTTTCTCCTTGTCTCTCAGTGACAGTGACTGGTGGGGAAGCCTTTCTGTGTTGACCTTTGAAGATCTGTGACCCTGCAGGAGACACCCTGGAAAAAGAGATGAGTCTGGAAGAAAGAGGCTGTGTGCCCCGAAACCAAAATTAGTATTAAATTAATCATTCTGTGCAATGCAGACAATCCATGTACCCAGTAATCTGAGGGTAAATATCCATTTATTCCTACTTTTCAAGGTTCATCTTGGTGGAGGACAAACGGCCTCTTTCCAGCACAATCCTTGGCTGTCAAGAATCTTTACTCAGTGAATGACTGGAGGGACGGAGAACTCCGCTGCTGTACCTGCTACAGGCCGTGTAAGAAGGAGGCAGCGTCTCACTCTTGCTGCCACAGGTGTGTCTCGTGCTCTGTAGAGGGAGCGGAATCATTTTCTTGTATAGCCACAGTATTGACCTAGAATGACTCTGGACTCTCTGCAGTATACAAGTATTGCTTTAATGATAAAGGCAACGTTAAGGTGTATGTATGGTGCTACTGAGATTTCTGAAGAAATTAAACCCTCTCATGGATCAAGGACAAAAGCTGGTCAGTGTTCCAGTGTGGGAAGGTAGATGTGGGAGTCTGCAGAGCTCTCCACTTCAGGGAGCAGGGCCTGGGCAGGACTCTGGACTCTCTGCAGTATACAAGTATTGCTTTAATGATAAAGGCAACGTTAAGGTGTATGTATGGTGCTACTGAGATTTCTGAAGAAATTAAACCCTCTCATGGATCAAGGACAAAAGCTGGTCAGTGTTCCAGTGTGGGAAGGTAGATGTGGGAGTCTGCAGAGCTCTCCACTTCAGGGAGCAGGGCCTGGGCAGGTCACTGTGCTCTTTTTTGATGTAGGAAATAAATCACTTATTACTATCTCAGGGTAAAAAATTTAATTGCCACATAATTACATTCTATAAATATTCCTGGTATGTGACAGTTTCCAAAATAGGTCTAAAAGTATTTTTATTTGATGATATTTTAATTCACTTCATCAAAATAACGTATTTTGCAAAGTTGTTTCAATGGGCATAATGCACATGACCCATACAAATTTAAACTGGAAAAAACTCAACACAAAAGTGGGGAAATGGGTAAGATGTCCCAACATTATCTGAGGGACTACTGGCAACTGATCACTGCTGGGAGGAGAAGTGGTTTTCTTTAGAGTGGCACTAGACAGGTTGACTAGGCTCCAGTGGATGAACTCACACTGAGGGACATTTGGGGACACAAACTTGACTCTATAGGCCTATCGTTTATGGCAGGATGCATGAAAACAGGTTGTGGGGCTATGGGAGTGTGGATAGGGGAGGAGGTCTAAATATCATCAAGATATATTGTGCAAAATGCGCAAGAGTTCAATGCAAAAATGTATGGCATACAGAACACTGCTAAGAAGTATTATTAATCCCTTTTAAACTAAGTTTTTTATGTGTATACGTGTTGTGCCTGCATGTGTGTAAGTGCACCCATGTTGTACAGTGCCAGCAGAGGACAGAAGAGGCTGTCGGATCCCTTGGAACGGGAGTTACAGATGGTTTTTAGCCACCATGTGGGCGCTGGGCACAAACCCAGGTCTTCTGCAAGAACAGCCAGTGCTCTTACATGGCTGAATCATTTCTCCAGCCCTATTAATCTCTTTTATAAGTTTAATGTTTTATTGACTTCCATAAAGACAAGATAACTTTTCACTTACCCGACTTTAGGTCCACAAATTTCTTAAGGTCATGTGAGCCTTGATGACTTACATGACAGGGTTAATTCATCCCATGATAATAACCTTTGACAAAAGCCATTTTCCAAATTAAGGGTAAACGTGCAGGTCAGTGACACAGGTGAGGGTGGTGGAGGCTGAGGTGTGGCAGAGCTGTGTTGTGTTGAAGACACGTGCAGACATCACGGCTTGTTTTGTTAAGAGTAACATCATGGCCAGATTGAAGAGCCGGTACAAATGCTGCCTTGCCCCATCCTGCCTCACTCTGGACCCCACTGTGCATTACTGAGCTCATTCTGATGACCTCAGCAATGTCCTCAAGGGTGGATCTGTGTTACCAGCACAGACCTTGGGGCTGGAAATAAAATGTTTACCCTAATGCTGAATGTGCTGTCAAAAAATATGCCACTTCTCAGTGTTTTAGTATTTCCTGCTTTTTAAATTAGTGATTTTCCTTTACTAACTATTGAGGTAAAGTAAGTTAACATGTTACATGTGTAAAGTCTACTATAAATAAGTGTGGGTGGTTAACTTATGTTGATTTCTAATGACACTTGTAGGACTGAGGATGAAGCTTAGTTGGTACCGTGCTTGCCTAGCATGAACCAAGGCCTGGTTTTGGTCTACAGCATCAAATAATGTAGGTATGAGAGCCTGTAATCCCAGCACTCAGCAGGTGGAGGCAGGAGGATTACACGTTCCCTGGTTTTATGCTTGGCTCTGTAGGCAGTTGGAGGCCATCAAGGGTTATATGAGAACTGTCTCAAGAGGAAAAATCAAGTGAGACTTTATTCAGACTCACACCTGGTAATGGAGGCCATTGAGACATGGGGACCCATGGGAGTGAGGATCTCTGTGTGTGTCAGCTGCCCTGGGCTGTCAGCACACTCTGTCCTCCACAAGGTGGAACATCTACAGCTAAACTACTTTATTTGAGATGGCCTGAAGTTAGGTCCATACCTTCCCATCGCGAAGAGGGCTTTAAGGCTTCGGTGCTGCTTACACGGACTGTGTTTTGTCTTCAGAGGTGCACTGGTGACTTCCAGTCAGAACAAAAGTGTAAATTGTGCCATCGTTGTAATGAAACGGAATGGCAGATGTGCCATCTCCAACCTACAGCATTTAAAATATATTTAACACGTACAAGGATTGGTGGGCTCTGAATGTGACAAACAACGCTGATGGTCTGAGATGAGAGCACACAGGCATTGTAGTACTGGCCTCTGATCCCAGCCCTCAGGAGGTGGAGAGGCAGGTGCAGTGCAAGATCAAGGCATGCCTGGGCTACATATGGAGATCCACCGCAGCCTGAGTTATACAGTGAAAGCCTTCCCCCACACACTCCCCCACTCTCTCTCTCCCTCTCCCTCTCCGTCTCCCTCTCTGTCTCCCTCTCCCTCTCCCTCCCCCTCCCCCTCCCCCTCTCCCTCTATCTCCATCTCTATCTCATTGACATACAGACACACACACACAAATGCACTCTAAGGAAAGCAGTCTAGAGCCCCACAGTCTCAGCAGTGACGTGTTGGGGGTGGGGTCTGATCATTCCTGACCCCAGGGCTGCCTCTCTGGAGGAATGGTGGGGAGAAGGGTTAAGTCACATCAGTGACTCCCTCAGTGTGCTGCCCAGTGCAGGAAGGCCCCCAAACACAGAGAACACAGCTTGCTGATTTTATATTTACAGTCAGATAGTGTGTTTTGCTGCATTGTGCAAATGGAATACTTGTGGGCAGGTGTGCCCTTGTTTTGCACAAAAACTGTCACTGTCTAGTTCTCAAACTGTGTTTTGAATATGTGACATTACACCAGCATGTTAATAAAATCTTAAGTCCCTTTTTCTTCTTTTATACTGTGTTACTTCAAGTTCTTCTGAGAAAAACCCCAAACTCTGTCAAGTTGGTTTCCAAGAGGCATTTCACATTAAGTTACTGAGTCCAGAAATTTTATGTGTTTATGAGGAAAGTAAAACTGTCAGTCCCTAAAGTGATAAAAGTTCAAGATAATCATATAGTTTAAAAATATCAACCTTGTATGTTTAAGAAAAAATATGTAAGTGTATATTTGACCACAATCTAAATATAACTGTTCCCAGATAATTTCATAGCTAATGTCATTAGCTAATGATAGTGTAGATTCATGTAGAGCCTTAGCAGATCCCTGTTTTCATTTTCACGAATCACTCATGTACAAGTTCCACTTCAGTTTTATAGGTCTTTCATTTCGCTCACTTACTAAAGTTCTATATTATTATTTTTTCATTCCAATTGTAATAATTCAACTATCTTTGCATTTCAGGAATGATGAGTGAGTCACGTGGTCAATGTCAAATAAATGCCAAGAAACTTGAAACCAATCCAGACCCTTTCACCCGGTCTTTTAAGGCATAGAACACGCAGTCAACAGGACATCGTTTGCTTTGGGAATACAGAGATGCCAGGCTTCGTGTCGGCCAAAGAAAAATTTCATTTCTGTAGTTTTGATTTAATGATTCCTTGTGTAATATCTCAGTCCAAGAATTTTTAAAAATACTTTTATATTTAACCAATTCACCTTTATGTACGTTATCGCATTGTATATTTTCTCCTAAAGTTTAGAGGAATTTGTTAACTCTGGCTAACTCAGCAGGACGGCAGTACTACTTCTATGGAATGCTTTGATAGCCTTCCTTACTATTTAATCAATATAATTAAACAAAAGTGAAGGAAACATCATTAGTCATTTCTCTCTATCTGATCAGCACTGCTGTGCTAAGTTGTTCACATGGATGAGAGAACAGAGAGATCTCAGCTCCAGTTCTCAGCCTAGAGAATCTACTAAGAAGAAAGTGGTTTTAAAAAAAATCAAAGGAAATAACTGATTATTGCTTTCATTTTAATTTTTCAGCTGGTAAAATCTTTATTTTCATTTCTCCAGCTGGAATTTGACCTTGAAAAGGAGGCGCTTCCAGATGTCAAAAGAGAATGACTAGAAGAGGGCAAAGGGATTTGCTCTGATTTACTGAGTGCGTTTTGCAGGCAAGCACTGAAGTGGTACAAAGTCTCCGAATAGTACGTGTAATTATTACATGTTTAGATAATTGGAATAAATAAAAATAACTTTTAAAACTCTTTTAGTAGATGCTGTTAGGTTTTAAAGCGCAGAAGACAGGAACATAGAAGGGAAAGTGACCACATCTGACCTCAACAAACCATGTGGACTGTGTTTATTAGCACAGTGAGGTGCAGCAACCTTGGAGTGGGATGGAGGTTACTGCAAGGGTATTGGGGCTGGTCCCAAATAAATGAATTGATTTATTGGTGCTTGCATTTTAATTTTGAAATTCTGAAAGATCATGATTTTCATATCACCTATGAAGACCTTGAAAAGGAAAACCTTGGAGCTATCACACATGAGACTGACTACAAGAGGGAAAAGGGAATCCCTGAATTAAATGAGCAGTCTCCACCAGCACTTGGGCTGTCCGGATTGCATCTGCTTCGATGGTTCCGTTGAAGCCATGGAGACAGGAAATCTCAGCCTGGGCGCAGATTTCACCCTGGTGGGCCTTTTCCACTATGGCCCCGCGGACACTCTGCTCTTTGCCGTCATTGCCATCCTCTTTGCAGTGGCTGTGATGGGGAACGTCACGCTGGTCCACCTCATCCGCCTGGACCGCAGACTCCACTCCCCCATGTACTTCCTCCTCAGCCAACTCTCCATCATCGACATGATGTACATCTCCACCACCGTGCCCAAGATGGCGGCCAACTTCCTGTCCGGCTCCAGGACCATTTCCTTTCTGGGCTGTGAGAATCCAAACCTTTGTGTTCTTGACCCTGGGTGCGTCTGAAGCCCTCCTGCTGGGCTTCATGTCCTATGACCGCTACATAGCCGTCTGCCGGCCCCTGCACTACCCTGTGCTCATGAGCAGGAAGGCCTGTGGCTGCATGGTCACCTGCGCCTGGAGCAGCAGCTCCATCATCGCCCTGGTGCACACGCTCTATGTGTTTCAGCTTCCGTTCTGCAGATCTGCACACATTAACCACTTTTTCTGTGAGATTCCGTCTCTCCTGCCCCTGGTGTGTGAGGACACGTCCCAGTATGAGCACACTGTCACCATGAGTGGCCTTATCTTTCTCCTGCTGCCCTTCCTGGCCATTCTGGCTTCCTATGCTCGGGTGCTGGTTGTCATATTCCACATGGGCTCTGCGAAGGGGCAGACGAAAGCCTTGTCCACCTGCTCCTCCCACCTGACTGCCGCCGGCCTTTTCTATACAACTGGTCTCTCCACCTACACCCAGCCACACTCCTTGCACTCTCCTGCCCGGGACAAAGTGGTCGCAGTCATCTATTCAATCGTTACCCCTGTACTGAACCCGTTCATCTACAGCCTACGAAACAAGGAGGTCCTGGGGGCTCTGAGGAGACAAATGGGATGATGGGTAACGGTGCAGAAAATATGGTTTTGAGGTGACTCATTGACCAATTTTAAAGCTGATCTGGGTAAGATGTCAAGATGGACCTTCTGGTCAAAAGCCAGAGACCCCAGCTGCTCACCAAGACAGGGTAAATAATGAAGTGACAGCACACAGCACTGTCCTCTCCATGTCCCAGGGCGCTGACACTGCATTGGATCGTTGGTTCTGAGAAAAGAGCAAAATGAAGGGTTTGCCAAGCCTTGGGCCCTGGGCTCTGGTGAGAGAGGTATTTCTGCAGTTCATGAAGACAGCTGTATTTGTGCAGATTTCCCTACAAATGTCGAATATTTTATTGTTCATCTTACGGAAGGCATTATTATTCCCTACGTGTGTGTTTTTGCATTCTAGTCACTTGAAGGAGAATTTTGAAGTGCTGGAAAGGGGACATTTTCGTATGTGCTTTCATGCTTGCATGGCTATTAACAAGTGTATAAGAACTGTGACGCTTATAAAGCTGTCTAATGACATCACACCCATTCCCCTTTATTATTGTTCATCTTACGGAAGGCATTATTATTCCCTACGTGTGTGTTTTTGCACTCTAGTCACTTGAAGGAGAATTTTGAGATGCTGGAAAGGGGACATTTCCGTGTGTGCTTTCATGCTTGCATGTGACGCTTATAAAGCTGTCTAATGACATCACACCCATTCCCCTTTACTGATACCCTTCCCCTCAATTCACTAGCCACTTGTAATAACCATTGTCAATGGATCTGTCAGTCTGCACACTGCCTCAATCCATAAACACCACTATGTAGATCTCCCAACAACAATGCATGCCCATGGTGAAGACTAGAAATTAACATTTTGGAAAACAGACCTAGTCTGATTTTGTTTTAGAAGTCCATAGACTATTTCTGTGTTTTGCCCCCAGTAGATACACAGCAAATACTGAGAGCACTAATATTATTTTATGGAACTTCCCTGAATATGTTTATTTAAAGAATATGAGTATATTAGTTACTTTTCTGTTGCTGTCATAAAACATCATGACCAAGACAACTTAAAGAAGGAAGAATTTATTTGGCGACCATTCTAGAGGGGGAAGAGTCCATCATGTGAGGGACGCGTGGCAGGAGGCAACTGGAGCAGAAAGCTGGTAGCCTGCATCTTCAAACACGTGCAGGAAACAGAGAGAGGAAACCTGGAAGAGGGACCAGGCTATGCACCACCAAAGCCCCCCCCCCCCCGTGCACTTCCTCCAGCAAGGCCACTTATTTAACCTCTAGAAATAGCACTACCATCTGGGGGAGAAAAATGTTCAAATATATAAACCTATGGGGGCAAACATCTCCTGAAAACCACCAAAATGAATCTTTCCCTTAATTTGACATTAATATTCTCAAACAACAAAAAATGTTCAATTTTGAATCAGGAAAAGGAAATGGACAGGAAATATTAGTTACTCTATTATAAAAGTATTTTATTCATTTTTCTTTCACATGTACAAGTGTCTTGCCTGCAAAGCTCACTCATGCTTGCAAAGCCCACAGAAGACAACAGAGGCATTGGATCAAGTTATGGTCAGCTGTTAGCCACCTTGTGGGTGCTGGGAACCGAGCCTGGGTCCTCTGTAAGAGCAGCCCATGCTCTGAACCACTGAGCCGTCTCTCCAGCCCCATAGTTACTCTTCCGTTCACCATTCAGGACATGTCATTTGAGTGAAAATTAAAGTAATAAATGTTAATCTTTGTTTCAATTATTCACTTGCAACATTTTTACCCTCAATATTTAATTGCTTTTTTAATTGAATTTTTGTGAATTTCATACAATATATTTTGGTTGAGGTTTGGGGCTATTTATTAATTTTTGGCACAGGGTTTCCCTGTAGCTCCAGCTGGCCTGGAACTCAATATGTATCTAGGGCTGTTCTTAAACTCACATCCTTCTGCCTCTGACTCCTGAGTGCTGATATTGAAGGTCTGTGCTACCACATCCATCCACAGAGTTTATTTTGACAATATTTAGACCTTCTCTGCCTGATTTTATGAACTCCTTTATATACATATATAATTATTTTTTAAGGCCTCCTGAATCAAACTTGTGTTCCCAAGTGTTCTTTGCTATGAGTCCATCCACTGGAGCCAGTTAACCTACCCAGAGTCACACTCTTAAAGAAGACTGACTCTCCCATTTCTCTGCAGCAATCAGTTGCCAGGAGTTCTGCAGTTGGGGTTGGTGTTTCTGATCCACTTCCCTACTTCTATGTGCAATTGTATTGGCATGAGATCACATGGGACTTCTGCATGCTGCCACCACATGCTGAACCACCATGAGTTCACCAGCTGTCTTGAAAATTTTCTTTGTGGTCCTCTACCATCCATGGCTCCTATATTCTTTCTGCCCCCTCTTCTACAATGATCCCTGAGCCTTGGGAGGCAAGAGGCTTGATATAGGTGTCCTATTCAGGGATAAGCACTCTGCAGTCTCTTATTCTCTGCACATTGGCAAGCTTTGGGTCTCTGTGTTAATCATCATCTGCTGTATGAGGGAGTTTCTCTGGTGAGAGCTGAGAGATATATTAATCTATGAGTATAACAATAAGTCATTAAGAGTTGGCTTGATATTATGGCTATTTAGAGGAATAATATTAGTAGGTTCTCCACTATAACCTGTGACCTATCTAGCCACAGGTTCCTAGTCCTAATATCAGTGTCAGTTATGGGCTCCATCTTCTGAAGTGAACCTCAAATCTAGTCAGAAAGTGATTGGTTATTCTCATAACACTGGTGCCATCATTGTATCAGTAGATGTATCTTGCCAGGCCACTTGTATCTCATAGGATTCACAACTGTGAAAGGTTGATGATCACCCCTCGCTTCCAGGAGCATGCATTAGCATCTTCCAGCATTATGAAAGCTAGTCAGTAGTGAAGAAGCTTTGAAGTCAGTATCAGCCTGACTTCTCCTTGTTTGTTCTACAACTCATGCATGTACTGTCTTCAGCAATAGGCTTTTATTGACAAGTTCTTGTGGGTCATCAAGAGTGGGGACAATGGCCAGTATTATTTGAGGATCTGTGGGACCCCTTGTCAACATCTTCAGATGAGGGAATCCATTCCTAGCATTGGGCTTTTCCTTTGCTAGCTTATGGTGTCTGGTAGGGATGATGTCCATCTGTTACAGGGTAACTACCTTTAATCTCTTTTTATTTATACATGTATATATTTAGGAAGCTTCTATAGTAGTACGTTATGGAAACCTACTACTATAGAAGGTTTAAGGTTAGGTATCCCTCCTCACACTCCTTCCTCTGCCCTGCCTCCCACCCCCCACCTCATTTAACACTTCCTAATCAAGTATTGTCTTTCCTCCTTTATGTTACTGCATTCTGCCATCCCTCCCTCCCAAGAAGTCCCCCCTCCATAGCCATTAACTAATTTCCTGACATCTATGAAGTTTCCAATTGAAACATGCATATCTAAGGATTCAAAGCTAGCACCCAATTATAAGAAAGAACATGCAATGTTTGCCTTTCTGGGTCTGACAAA
Source organism: Nannospalax galili (assembly GCF_000622305.1). Taxonomy (NCBI): domain Eukaryota; kingdom Metazoa; phylum Chordata; class Mammalia; order Rodentia; family Spalacidae; genus Nannospalax; species Nannospalax galili. The sequence continues at coordinate 9,698 of NW_008331838.1, read as the reverse complement.
ATAGATTTCAAATTAAAACTCATCAGAAGAGGTAAGAAAGGCTACTTCATTCTAATCAAAGGAACAATTTTGACCAAGAAGATATTACAATAATGAACACTTATGCACCAATCTCTGGAGCACCCAACTTCATAAAATCAGTAGTCCAGGACTATAACACAGAGATTGACACCAACTCAGTGATAGTGGGTGAATTTAATACCCCACTTTCTTCGATAGACAGGTTTACTGGACAAAGAATAAACAGAGAGACATCCGAATTAAATGACATACTACATGAAATGGACCTAAAAATATATACACAGAATATTCCACCCAACCACCAAAGGATATACTTTCTACTCAGCAGCTTATGCATGTATTCTAAAACTGACCACATTCTGGGGCACAAAACAAATCTAAATAAAAAACACAAAAAATTGAAATAATTCCATGCCTTCGGTCAGACCACAGTGCAATAAAGCTTATAATCAACAGCAAAAGAAGCTCTAGCAAATACACGAACTCATGGGGATTAAACAGCACACTCCTGAATCACGAATGGGTTAAAGAAGAAATTAAGAAAGAAAAAAAAGTGTTCATGGAACAAAATGAAAATGAGACCATGACACAACAAAACCTCTGGGACATCATGCAGGCAATACTCTCATAACATAAAACAAAAATAATAAATAAAATATTTTTTTAAAAAATCAGAAAGAGCACATGTAAATGACTTGACAGTACAACTCAATACTTTGGAAAGGCAAGAACAAATCAACCCCAAACCTAGTAGATGAGAAGAAATAACAAAAATCAGAGCAGAAATCAAAGAAATAGAAACAAAGAAAACAATACAAAAAAAATCAATGAATCTAAGAGCTGGTTCTTTGAAAGGTTAAACAAGATAGATAGATGCTTAGCCCAGTTAACCAAAAGAAAGAAAGAGCAAATCCAAGTCAACAAAATAGGAGATGAAAGGGGAAACATCACAACAGACACCAAAAAAAAAAAAATCTAAAACATTGTAAGGGAATTCTTTAAAAATCTATGCTCCATTAAATTTGAAAACCTAAAAGAAATAGATGAATTTCTAAAATCATGGCCACCACCAAAGTTAAACTAAGGGGAGATAAACAGCCTAAACAGACCCATAACAAATAAGGAAATTGAAATAGTAATACAAAACCTCCTGTCTAAAAAAAGCCCAGGCCCAGATGGTTTCACTTTAGAATTTGTGGGGACCTAAAGGCCCCACCTTGCAGAAGTCCGAAAGGAAGTTACTGGGGCACGGCCTGACTTGCTTTGAAAGTCTGAAGAATACTTCCACACTGCTGAGGAGTGCATGATCAGCGCGTGACCATCCTTAAAATACACCCTCAGGGGGGGAGGGGGTAGTTCCAAGTGCCTTTATAAGCTCTGTAACACCTGCAATAAATGAGTCCCTGCTTGACTAGGCTCCCCGTTGCACCTGAGTGGTCCCGGTACTGGGGGCGGTGTGGGCTGGCGATTGGCATGCTTACTCATCCCCAATCATCACTGTGTGGGGGTCGCTGGCTCGAACCCCTGGCAACTGGTGCCTAGTGTGGCATTCGAAGGAAGGTGAAAAGAAGAAAAGAAAGAAAGAAGAGAAATGTATTGGGGCCAATCGGGAAGTTTGGGGTAAGCAAGACCTGGAAAGATGGGTGACGGAACTTTTAAGTCTGAGGACCTGGCACTTAAAGCGCTGAGAGATATGCTTAAAAGCAGGGGATTGGATCTGTCAGATCCCGTAGCTCAAAAGGTTTGGGCAGATGTGATTCATTTGGCTCCCTGGCTACTTGGGGCTAATGTTTTTACTGGGGATACATGGGAACATGTTCAATTGGGGGTTGATCCGCCGCTGGAGTTCAACCCTATTACTTTGGCCTTAAAGGTATGCTTTTGGCCCAAGAGCCCTAAGCCTTCAGCGCCACCTCCTGATGACCCTTCAAAAACTCTGGCATGGAAATCATGGGAAGGGTTTGAGGAAGAATGCAGAAATGCAACAGAAGTG
>NW_008331838.1:4440-5547 GCF_000622305.1 Nannospalax galili | reverse complement strand
ACACAACTGTCTTCCCAGCTTCACTGGGTAAGTTCTCTGTCTCCACACAGCTGTGTAGGTCTCCACACTTCTACATTTTGGCCTTTACCTCCACAGGAACAAGGAAACAAACCTTGTAGTCCATTCATCCTATTACATTGCTCAAGGAAGAATTAGAGAAAATGAAGAACATAGTTACATGAACCGCTGTGCCACACAGCATCCCCTCAGGCTTATAAAGACGGAATTCACAATCCACTCATTAAAATCTTGGATAATTTAAAGTGTCATACTGAATCAAACTCAAGTTCAAAAGCAAACCATTATGATTGTGTATGGGGGTGCGTGCTCTCTCTGGGCGCACTCCCCCCAATGGCACTCTCCTGCCACACCTGGCTGTGCGCTCGTGGGTCTGGCCACAGGCGTCTCTGGCCAGGGCGGCTCCGGGAGCGGCGGTGGGTGGCGTGCAGGCTTTTCCCGGCCGCTCGAGTCCTGAGTCTCTGGTCCTGACAGCTTCCTCTGCTACTGAAGCATTGTTCAGCCGAAATCCCATCCCTAATCCACCCGTGTACTATTCCTCAGGATGCGAGGTTCCTGGTCACAGAATGAGGCAGGGAAGAGTACGGAGACGGCGAAAGCTAGAATGTCCGTAAGCCAGTCATGAGGGAGTGCGCCCCCCGGAGAGATTGGGCTGACGGTAGTAACACAAGACTCAAGACTTAGTTCAGTATGTGCTACAGCTTTATTGTCTGAGACCCTGCTCTCTGTGTCCCAGCTTTCTGCGACCCAGTTCTCGGCAGCCCAAATCTCTGCAGCCCAAATCTCTGACCATTAAGAGAAGACTAAGGCATTTATACCATGGGGGTAGTGGTAAAAGCTTTGGCTGTTAGATGCTTTGTGAGGCATCCTATTTACATATGGAAGTGGATTTCTGCCACACTGCTAGACTGTTGTCTGCCTGGAGAAATTACAGGAAGGCATGGTACCTTTCAGAGCCAAAGGCCATGTTTATGTTATGGCATTTGTGGCGGACACTTCAAAAGGAGAGACAGGAAAGATGCCAGGAAAACACCCTGCTTATGAAAGGAGCCTGCAGCACATGATCCCGAGCTGCATGAGCTGTCCGGT
>NW_008331838.1:0-3848 GCF_000622305.1 Nannospalax galili | reverse complement strand
AGAGCTCAGACAAAGATGTGCGAGTACCCCAGGCAAACCCATTCACTGTCCTGCTTCACAAATGCTTCCTGTTTATCTGTACAGAAACCGAGTTACCACATAGGGATAAACTTAGAGGAAGGGAGCCACTCTAGCGTGACAATCGTTCGAATAAAGCACAATTAGGCTTGTTATTATACATCTTTTTCTCATTTAAAAGCGGAGCTGTGCGAAACGTTTCAGCACTTCAGGCACTTGCCATGAAAGCTTGACCACCTGGTTTTTATCCCTGAAATCCACAAAGAGCTGGAGGAGAGAAGTGACTCCAGAAAGCTGTTGTTTGACCGCCACATGCACACTACGGCACACATGCAACAACGATTAACCAAGAATAAAAGAGCTGGTGAGATGGCTCCGGAGGTAAAGGCACCTGCCACCAAGGTGATCATCTGAGTTCAGTTCCTGAGACCCACATGGTGGAAGGAGAGACCGATGCCCACAAGTTGTCCTCTGATTTCAACAAGTGCACAGTGCCATGAGTGTAACCACGCATGCATACACATGTGCACACGAACACACAAATAAGTAATAAATGTAGAAAAATTGAAAAGAAACACAGAGTACTTTACTGTGAAGATTGGCTTTCTTTCATGTCCTATCATAAAAAGTTTTTTTTTTTTTGGTCTTTTTGAGACAGGGTCTCCCTGTAGCCCCAGCTGTCCTGGAACTCACTATGTAGACCAGACTGGCCTTGAACTCACAGAGATCTGCCTGCCTCTTCCTCCTGAGTGCTGGGATTAAAGGCGTGCGCCACCACGCCCGGCATAAAAATAGTTTTTTAAAGGTTCTAATACATATTCACTGTTATATGTATAAAAATTCAGTTTCTCTCTTAGACTAGATAATGGATTTGAGAAGCAAGTCAGGATTGTATTCAATGTTGGTGTAGTGCTAGCTGTGTCTTCGTAGCGTTGTTATTCCAGTCCTTGTTAGAGCACTTTCCACTGAGCTCTGGCTTCCTTCATTCTTTTCAGTAGTGTGTGTGTGTGTGTGTGGTGTGTGTGTGATGTGTGTGTGGTGTGTGTGTGGTATGTGTGTGTGGTGTGTGTGTGGTATGTGTATGTGGTGTGTGTGTAGTATGTGTGTAGTATGTGTGGTGTGTGTGTGATGTGTGTGTGGTGTGTGTGTGTGATATGTGTGTGTGTGGTGTATGTGTGGTGAGTGTGTTGTGTGTGTTGCGTGTGTGTATATTTGTGTTGTGTATGTGTATTTGTGTGTGTGTTGTGTATTTGTGTGTTGTTTGTATTTGTGTGTGTGTTGTGTGTGTGTTGTATGTATTTGTGTGTGTGTTGTGTATTTGTGTGTGCATTGTGTGTGTGTTGTGTGTGTATTTGTGTTGTGTTGTGTATTTGTGTGTGTGTTGTGTGGTTGTATGTGTATTTGTGTGTGTGTTGTGTGTGGTGTGTATTTGTATGTGTTGTGTGTGTGTGTATTTGTGTGTGTTGTGTGTGTGACTTGACAACTGTATAAAACTTTTATTTTTCACTTTTCCCATATTTTAATTTTATGTTACTTTTAGCCTTTTTGAGGTACAGTTGATAAATAAAAACTGTATTTGTGTAAGTTGTACGCTGTGATGCTTGCTTACATTTGAATGATTGTGGGGATCAAGCTCCTTGAGATATGACTGAGTTTGATGTATTTGTGAGTACCCATGGCTATTCTCTTAACCCTTTCAAGTGTGCTCCAGAATGCCATTAAATAAAGTTCCTATTTTACACCTTCAGAGTCCAGAGTTCAGTCATTCTGACTGTAAGTGTCTGAATCAGAACTTCTGCCTCCCTTATACAGTCTCAGGACCCACTGTCCAAGCTTTCTCATCCCTCCCACTGCCACTCTTCCCAGCTGTTGGTGAGTGCTAGCCAACCCTCATCCATCAGATCAGCGCTGTAATGCCTCACATATGAGAGAGACCAGGTGGTACTTGTCTTTCTGAGCCTGGATCATTTTAACAGCATGATGTCTTCCAGGCCCATCCATATTGTCACAAATGACACACTTTCACTTCTTTTGTGCCTGAGTAGAGTCCACTGTAGCATTCCTCCAGTTTTCGTTATCCATTCCTCAGCTGATTGACACCTTATTTTCATTTCTTGGCTTTTACCACTAGTCCTTCAATGAACTCGAGAATCCAGCTGACTCTGACATACTGATCTCTTTTCTTTGGAGATAAGACCACTAGTGGGGTTGCTGGATCATATCCCAGTTGCATTTGTGAGGAGCTTCCATACTGTTTCCAGCCATACTTGTGCTAATTTTCATTCCCCGCAACTGTGGCCCCTGTGTGTAAGTGGGTATGGACTTGATTGGAGTTGGGGACAAGTCTGGTTCTTACAGGGGAAAAGCAGTGCTCCAGCCAATCATCTCTGTATCCATCAGCATGGATCAGACAACTTCATTGCACACCCAGGTTCCTTGAACCTTATCTCACTCTTTGCTAACTACAGGAAGAGCTTGTCATCTGGCATCCTACCACTGTAACTGATTCCAAAGTTACCATTATTTTCTGAGGCCCGTTTGTTGGAACAGAAATCCAGGGAAATCTCATGGAAACCGTGTCACAATTACGTCCACGCTGCATGTTGAACTTCAGTTTATGTCACTCAAAACAGCCAACCTTACATGCAGCTTTAATTTATTTTGAAATGATTACATAATATTACTTGCTTAAATAAATCTTTTTTTTTCAATGTGTCTGCATTTTGGGTTTTTTTAAATATTGGGAATTTCATACATGCATATAAAGTGTTTTGATCAAATCCGTGCCCACTCCCTCCCCTCCAACATTCCCCCCTCTGAAGAGGTAGCCCTAAAATAGGGTTAGATATTTGCTCCCAAATACTTTTGATGTTTTTGGCCTTTGGAACAGTATGTTGTTAACAGGACCAAGGACATTTTGATTTTTAGCCAAAAAACTTGCTACATTTCTTTGCGGTCTTTTTACCTTAATTGCCTAGCCAATTCCTACTTACTATTCTGCCATCCTCCATCCTCTGAAGGGGTTACCCAAATTGCCAATAGGGAATAGGGACACAGACCACTCTGGCTTCTTCCATGCTGAACAGGGACACAGGGTGAGGCAATTGAAGTCCCCCTTCAGTGGGTCAAGACTCCCAACTCCCAAATTGCATAACTCTTGTCTCTAAGGGGAGAAGAAAGTGAAAGTCCTTGACTGGTGAATAGGAGATGTGAAGGAGAAGTAAAGGCAAGAGTAATTAGCATTACAAGTTCTAGACAGGGAACTAGAAAAAAGTCAGAACAGGGCATTTTCCAAATGTTCATATGAGAGTCCACTGGAGTTTCCTGACAAGGGCTTCCAAAGGCATCCCTCTATTGGGTTCCTCCTCATTTTTCTTTTGTCTTCCAAAGCAGGACTAGTTGGCTGAGAAGAATGGCTGGATACTCAGGTAAGGGTCCAGGGACCCTGCTTGGCCCTCCTTTAATGGATGAGCACAACCATCAACAAGCCCAATTATGATTATGTTTAGTGATCAGGCTCAGCCGAAGTCGTGATGATGGTAGTTATTTCATGCATAAGGGACTGCTGTATAGCACCATCTTATTAAAAGGACCTAGAATTTAAAAGGATTTGGTGCTAGGATCCACATATGAGGGAGAACATATGTCGTTTGTTTTTCTGAGTCTGTGTTACTTCACTTAGTATAACAGTTTCTAGATCCATCCATTTACTTGCAATTTTCATTATTTCATCTTTCTTTACTGCTGAATAGAACTCCATTGTGTAAATAGACTACATTTTTGTTAACCACTCATCAGCTGAAGGACACTCAGGTTGCTTCCATCTCTTA
>NW_008331837.1:106541-111503 GCF_000622305.1 Nannospalax galili | reverse complement strand
ATTATTTTTATTTTATGTGCATGAGTGTATTGCCTGCATGTGTATAAGTGTACCTGTGTCGTGTAATGCACTCCGAGGTCAGAAGAAGGCATCGGATTCCCCCAGAACTGGAGTTACAAAGGTTGTTAGCCACCATGTGGGTGCTGGGAATCGAATCTGGGTCCAGTGCTCTTAACTGCTGAGCCATCTCTCCAGCTCCAAATAAAAACTTTTAAGTATTCAAGCCATTAATTCAAACTTTTAGAAACCCATTAAACATACGCAAACAGCATCTCTCCACCTGAATGTTACATTTGCATAGAAAATTCTTGAATCTATTCTTTTTTTTCCCCCTTTTAGGATTTTGTTTTAACAAATTAATGTTTTTTTAGTTTTTTTAAAAATTTTTTAATAACTACATGATTAGGAGAAGCATTTCATTACGACTTTAACATATTCAGTAACACACTCCAGAGCAAGAGTACATCTCTTTCAGAAGTGGCTCTAAGTTTCTAGGTTCACAGTTGACTTAACACAGTTATACAATATTGAACTCAGTATAAGCCCTGTAAGACATAAAATTGGATGAGTTTTTAAACCTTTAAAAAAGATCTCTATTTCATTTTAGAATATATTGTTCCTTGCAAAAAGACTCATTGATTTTGCTACTAACACTGAGATGTTGGTACATGCATCTCTAACCTGTATGTATCTGATTATTACTAGTCATAATCAGTTGCACTTGGATCCTTGCCACCTGTGTATGTCTATAAAGTCATCAGGTAGATTTCAATGGTAATGTTTATCACCTCTACTAATTAGCATGATGTAAATTTCCGTGCTTTCTCCTCAAAAATGCATTTAAAACTCTCCTTGGCAGGAGAGGAGATAGTCTAAGGAGACGCTTGTGCCTCTCCCCTGCCTTCTGCTATCAGACTGTTGAAATAATAAATCTCAAAGAATTAAAATTTTCCCAGAAGCATCATGCTGGAGGGAGGAAAAGAAAGAAGCTCTGCGCCAGTCAGACGGAACTTGCCACCCAGGAAGAGATTTCACATCTACAAAAACCATCTTGCAAGACAAAAGGGACTCCGGGCAAAGATGAGTCAGTGGTCAGTGCAGTCACATGTTGACTAGCACTGCTTAATTATGCAAATATTTTGCTGAAGAGATGGCCCAGTGATTAAATACACTTACTGCTCTTGCGGAGGACCTGGTTTCAGTTCTCAGCACCTACATGGCAACTAACAACCTCCATAACTTCAGTTCCATGGGGGTCCAACCCCATTTTATGGCCTCTATAGGCATTGTGTGCAAATTATATACTTATGTCCAGGCAGGCAAAACACTCATACACATAAAATAAAAACACATAAACAAAAATTTTAAATCTCATGTCAATACCCTAAAGATACAGTTGGGGGTCACTGGACCCCTTCATTTCTTTTTCATCCAATGTGCTACATTTAATGAATCTTTCTCTGCTTTCACTATTGATTACCTTTTGAATTGGCATATTGAGGACCAGCGATCATGTCTAGCCATACCACAGCACAGGCTTTCATCCTAAAAACTCCAGTAACACTCACAGATAAGCCTTCAGAAACTTCATATGAACATCTTTCCCTCTTTCCATTGGCCACAGACAAGCATGTAGTCTTGGAAGCATCAAAACAGGATGCTAGAGATGGAAGTCCTTGCGGAAGGGCCACCAAGTTTCAGATTTCACACAAGCAAGTCTAAAGGCATCAAGACACATTCTAGGACAAGGCTGAGAGATGCAGCACTTCAGTGCTTGGTAACCATAAAACACACCTGGTCTCATGCAGCAGCATTTCCTTTCCGAGGACATTTGCACCTGCCTACTTTTACCTGCCAACTTAATCAAGAACCTTTCTCGTTTTATGTCAAATATAATCAGGTGACACCTGTGGAAGATGTTAAGCCTGAAGCCGAGAATGCACTAGCATCCTTTATTTATGGGGGGAAAGTAGAACAGAAGCACAACTATAAATCAGTCTAATATTTTAATATAATATTTTAGTAATTCTTCCATACTTTCACACAATGTATTTTGATAATATTTCCTCCCTCTTCCTCCTAACTCCTCCTAGATCCACCCCACCTATCCAAACCCCCAACTTTGTGTTTTTTAAAATAAACTTTCAAGTTCAATTTGTGTTATCCATATACTGCTGGTTTTGGGGCCATCCACTGGGGTGTGGTTGACCTACCAGGGGCTACAGCCTTAGAGAAGACTGTCTTCCCCCAGAAGTCATCAAGTGTCAGTAGTTACTCAGTTAGGGGTCAGGGCTGGTGAGCCCCTCACCCCTCTATGCTATGCTGTTGACAGCTTGATCTTCTGCAGGCAAACCACAGCTGCTGTGAGTTCATGAGTGGTCCTGTCATGTCCAGAAGACTGTTTTACTCCAGTCCTCCCTGACTTCTGCTACTTAGAATCCTACACACACACAGACACACACACACACACACACACACACACACACACACACTTCCCAGATGGTTCCTGAGCCTTGAGTGGTGGAGGTGATATACATGTCCCATTTATGGCTGAGTACTCCATTGACACTTATTCTCTGTACTTTGATCAGCCTGTGAGTCTGTGCGTTAACCATTGTTCAATACACAAAGATTTTTTTATCTCATATGTATAATATTGCAGCATCTACAAATAGAGATGATTTGGTCTTTTATTTTCCAACTAGTACCCCTTTAATTTTCTTCTCCATCTTACTGCTCTAGAAAGAGTTTCAAGTACTGTACTGAAAAGGAGTGGTGTCTTAGTTAGCTTTCTATTGCTGTGATAAAAACACTGACCAAAACCAACTTGAAGAGGAAAGGGTTTATTTTATATTTCATCTCCCAGGTCACAGTTCATCACTGAGGAAAGCCAAGGCAGGAACTCAGGGCAGGAACCTGGAACACAGACCACGAGGAACTGGTATGCTCTCCTGACCTGTGTTCAGCCTGTTTTCTTATATGACACAAGACCATCTGCTCAGGAATGGCACCACTTGCAGAGGGCTGGGCTCTCCCATATCACTCAACAATCAAATGCCCCCACAGCCATGGCTGCAGGCCTATCCAATAGAGGGAATCCCTCAATTGAGGTAACTCCTCAGTTGTTGAGGAAACTCCTCACTTGGGGTTCCCTCAACAAATCCTTCAGATTTGTCAAGCTGACAACTAAAGCTATCCAGCACAAGCAGATAGATAGCCTGTCTGGTTCCTGATTTTAATGGGAATGTTTTCATTTTTTCTGCATTTAGAATGATGTTAGCTGTGGGTTTGTTGTATATAGCTTTAATTATGTTGAGGTATGTTCCCTCCAGTCCAATACCCTCTTGGACTTGATACCTAAATGCATGTTGTATTTTATCAAAAGCTTTCCCCATACCTACTGAGAGGATAATATGATTTTTGTCTTTAGGTTCATTTATATGATTTATGATACTTATTGACTGACATATATTGAATCATCCCTGAATCTCTGGAATCTTCTCTGATAAGGTCTGAGAGCTGCACAAATCTATGGATATAAAGGTATAAATTTAGAGGGCAGTTAGTTACTAAGGCCATTTATCAGAGTAATAGTAATAGGTTCACCCCTGTGGCCTGTGAGCTCCCTAACCATGGGCTCTTCTTCAAGTTTGCAGTATCAGGCATGAGGCCTTAAATCCAATCAGAGAGTAACTGGTTACCCCCATAGCATTCATGCCAGTATTGCTCCCATTGGCATAGCACATTCTGGTAGTATAAAAGTTAGACAGCAGGGAGGAAGCTTCCTGGTTAGCACCAACTAGATTTTTCTATGTTCGGTGATCAAAGTGAAATCACTTTAAATCACTTACACTCTTGTCAAGTATATATCTTTATATTTTAAATTATATGTGTTTCTTTAGTCTGCTTACTGCCTGCTCAGCATGCATTCCACTTTCTAGTCAGTGCCCTCCCCCCACTCAACACACACACCAACTACCTTTGTTGCTAACTGGCCACTTAACTATGATCAGGCCAGTGATCCTAGATGCTTGTGAGGGAGGGGCTAAGGATATATAAGTCAAGTACATTGTGAGACACCTCTCTCGCCATTTTGAGTGGCAGCTGGGAAATCACAGGATCTATATTTGAGTGTGGACTTTCCAGTGCAGCTGTAAATGGGGGGGGGTGCTCGCTCTTCTGTAAATAAACCCCCACCCTATGCTCTGTTAGCAAGCCCAATAAACTTGTTAGGATTTTTTAAAAAATCAACAAAAAAACCTTCATTATTCCACCAAAGTTGTCCCCATGTTGAAAATCCTTTGGTCTTTGATTTCTTATTCCTGCTTTTCCCCCCTTAAATTTCATTGTATATATTTTTTATGTAACCTGTTTCACATTATTTCTGGGAAAATGTGTAAAAATTGTCTCCCTTTGGAATAATAAAAAAAATAAAATTAAATGCTACATAGCTGGGTGTGGTGGTACATGCCTTTAATCCCAGAACTCAGAAGGCAGAGGCAGGCAGATCTCTGAGAGATGCAGGTCAGCCTGGTCTACATAGGGAGTTCTAGGCCAGCTGGGTATACAGGGAGACCCTGTCTTAAAAAAATAAAACAAAATAAAATGCTTTAGACATAAATGTGTTCTGACCAGGAGGAAATGATGTACATGCAAGAGTCTCTTTAAAACTGCAAGTTATGGGGCTAGAGAGAGGACTCAGTGGTTAAGAACACTGGTTGCTCTTGTAGAGGACCAGAGTTCAGTTCCCAGCATCCACATGGCAGCCAAAATCCATCTCTACCTCCAATTCCAGGGGATTAAACCCCTCCTTCTGGCCTCCACTGGCATTGCATGCACTGGTGCACTTATATACACTGTCCTAGTCTGTTTCTTCATTGCTATGACAAAACACTCTGACCAATACCAACTTGGGGAGGAAAAGGTTTATTTGGCTTACATCTCCCAGGTCACAGTTCATCA
>NW_008331837.1:95960-105809 GCF_000622305.1 Nannospalax galili | reverse complement strand
AGTAATTCCAAATTTCTGGACTTTTTATTGAATGTTTTCATTTCAAATGAAATAAAAAATGCATTGTATAATAAAGCTAGAAAATTCAATAGTTCATAATCTAGTAATTTATTTACACATTTGAATAAGAAAAATATTGCTAAATTAAGTTTTTGTTGAAACTCAATTCTTTTAAGTAACCATGCTTCTTTCTGTGTGCTGTTAAGAAAGAAAGGTTAGAAATATATGATGATATATTTTAATTAGCCCAAGATCAGGATTTATAGCAAAGGCAAAGTATCTTAAACTCTTTATTACTGTGATTTTTCTTATTTTCCTATACTTATTTTCATATAAAAGCAATAACAGAAACAGACTAGTTATTCTTAATTATGTTGATATTGGGAAATATATACTGTAATGTCAATGTGATATTACAACTAGTGTGAAAATAGTATCTCAAAGTTCCAATAGCTGGGTTGAAAGTAAATTGCTTCTGATGAAATCAGACAATGGGAAATTACAGAGATTCATTTCCATTTTTATTTTGTTTAGATAAATTTCAAGAAAATAATTTAGTAGTACTTAATATTAATTATAAGGCATCTTATTTATTTGTTTATATCTTATCACCATCTAAATTAGCTTTGGGGACTCTGAATTTATAGAAAACTGAGTGTGACAAAGCCATGTGCCATCCATTGTAAACAGACATATTCCTACATGCAGTTAGATGAGACTGTATAATTAGTCCTGGCCCAGGGCTCTAGATCAAAATGTCATCTATGTGACTATGTGTTTGTTCTAAGATAATGCATTTCAGAACTCAGAGCCAGGATGTAACACAGCATCTCCCTTTATTCTGCAGAGGGAGTCAAGTGTTCAGGGGACAAAAATTCAAGGATCTTCAGGGCTATAGAAGATGGCTCAGTGCTTAAGAGCACTTACTGCTCTTGAAAAGGATCCAGGTTCAGACACCAACACTCACATCAGATGGTTTACATCCACCTGAAAACTCCATTTCCAAGGGATCTAATGCCCTCTTCTGGCATCCTTGGGCACCTGCATGCCATGTGGTGCCTGCATGCATATGGTGCACAGAAGTTCATGTAGACACACATACACACATTTAATTAATTAATTAAATTACTTAGAAAGGCAGATCTTCTGTCAGTATGGATTCCTGTGTAGCTATGATTTCCCCACTGGCCCACAGTAGAAGTCAACAATGATTGGAAATCTTTGTTGGGTGAAACTATGCATCATTAGTCTGGTTGATTAAAATAGTGATTATATGTGTTCATATAGAGCTCAACACAAAACTAGCTAGAAGAATAATTAAATGTTGCTAGAAAATTGTATAGTTAAAAGCTAGGTATCTGTTATAGGTCAAGGTGACAGAAAGATGTAGGAAATATTTAGATAAAAATCTCAATATTTTACATTTCAAAATGTTATAATGTTAAAATGTTATCAATGATGACATCACCTTTGCATTTTTTGGCGGAACAGCCACCAGCTTCCTGGGGCCAGCTTCTTTCCTGGGTAAGTTCAGCTGCACGCCCACTGCACCTTGATTCCCCTAGCCTCCTTCACTCTCCCAGCTCCCCTACCCCATCCCTCCTCCTACCGTGGGCACTGGAACATTTCTTCTCTTGGCACCCCAGACCTCTGGACTGCCCTCTTGGCCCAGGCTCCCCACTGCTTCCTAACCAATTGTGCCCAGACCAGGCCAGTTCCTAGGTAGAGTCCCCAGGAGCCTAGTCCCCTTGGGGCTTGTTCCCTCCCTCACATAACCTTTGCATTTCTTAGCAGCACAGCCACCAGCTTCCTGGGACCAGCTTCTTTCCTGGGTAAGTTCAGCTGCACCCACTGTGCCTTGACTCCCCCAGCCTTGCTCACTCTCCCAGCTCCCTGACCCCTTCTCTCCTCTTATCGTGGGCACTGGCCCACTTCTTCTCTTGGCACCCCAAATCTCTGGACTGCCCTCTTGGCCCAGGCTCCCCACTGCTTCCTGATCTTTTGCTCCCAGACTAACCCAATTCCTCCCTCTAGACCTCAGGAGTCCTCGAAGCCTGTCCCCTACACACACCTTCCTTTGCTGGGTGTCCCAACTCCCTAGCATTGCTGGGGTCATCATCTCTCTTGGGTAAGTTTTGCCACAAGTCCACTGTGCCTTGACTCCCCCAGCCTTGCTCTCCCTCCCACCTCCCCCACTCTGTCTCTCCTCCTAGTGTGGGCACTGGCCCATTTCTTCTCTTGTCACCCCAGATCTCTGGACTGCCCTCTTGGCCTAGAATCCCCACTACTTCCTGACCCTTTGCACCCAGACCGACCCAGTTCCTAGGCCTAGTCCACAGGAGCCTTAGGGGCCTATTCCCTGCCCCACAATGCTTTTGCATACCTGAGACAGACACTGGTCCCAGACTAGCCCAGCCTCCAACTTCCTGAGGCCAGCATCCTTCCTGGAGGGATCCAGACCTTAGGAGAAAGCCTGAGACCATCTGATCCTTGTTGGACTTGAGCCTCTGTGGGAACTCCTGAGCAGCAGGACAAAAGCAGTCTGGTCCCTCTAATATAAAATCAAAGGAGAGAACCTGAAGCCTAGACCACCCAGCTCTTAATGCCCAACAAGTAAACCACAAAAGCATATAAAGTTTACAAAAAGAAGCAGACCTAAATTCAACAAAGAGTCTCACATAAGAATCAGAAACTACAAAAGAAATCCACATGTCAAAGTCACAGGGAAAAATTAATAACATGAAAAACCCAAATAATATATCCCCACCAAGTACCAACAGTCCTGTAGATGAGTACAATGAGAAGCCCTAGAGGTAACACAGGACATGGAATTCAAAAGAACAATTACAAACATGATAAAAGAATTCAGTAAATTTAAAGAAAAAAACAAAGAAATCAAAGAACTGAAAGAAGATAGGGACAAACTTCTGAATGAATTCAGAAAAGAGTTAGAAATATTGAAGAATATTCGGGGTGAAGTGAAGAAGGAAGTGAAACACTCAATATGCCAATTGGTGAGGAGAAAGCCTCACCAATAGGATGAATGAAATGGAAAACATAGTATCAAGACTGGAAGACAAAGTGGATGAATTAGATCACTCAAGCAAAGATTATGAAAAATTTAAGAAAACACAAGAATGGAATATGCAAGAATTGTGTGACACCATACAAAGACCAAATTTATGTATCATAGGCATAAAGGAAGGAGAATAATCTCAGGATAATTGTATGGACCAGATCTTCAACAGGATTGTAGGAGAAAATTTCCCAAAATTAAAGAAAGATATCACATACAAATACAAGAAGCACATAGAACACCAAATAGACAGAACCAGAAAAGAAACTGTTCATGGCACATCATAGTAAAAACACTAAACATACAGAAGAGAGAATACCAAAAGCTGCAAAAGAAAAATAAGTCACATATAAAGGAAAACCCATCAGAATTACAGCTGACTTTTCAGTGCAAATTATGAAAGCCAGAAGATACTGGACCAAAGTATTCCCAGTTCTAAATGACCACAGATGCCAACCCAGATTACTTTACCCAGCCAAAATGTCTATTACAGTCTAAGAGGGAAAAAACTTCCATGACATAAATAAGCTGAAAGAATTCATGTGCACAAAATCAGCCCCTCAGAGAGTTCTTGAAGCAATACAAAGAGCCGAAAAAAGGA
Organism: Nannospalax galili; assembly: GCF_000622305.1. Lineage (NCBI taxonomy): Eukaryota > Metazoa > Chordata > Mammalia > Rodentia > Spalacidae > Nannospalax > Nannospalax galili. The sequence goes on along the minus strand of NW_008331837.1, from coordinate 102,132 downwards.
ACAACTATACCCAAGGTTTAACAGAAAGAAACTTAATGAAGGTATAACTGGAAATGCACAGCTACACCAAGAAAGTGAACAGAAATCAAAATGACAGGAATCAATAAACATTTTTCAATAATAACTTTAAATATCAATGGACTGAACTCCCCAGTCAAAAGACACAGACTAGTTGAATGGATTAAGAAAGAAAAACCCACCTTTTTTGTTGTCTGCAAGAAACCAATCTCACTTTCAAGGACAGGCACTACCTTAAGGTGAAAGGATGGAAAAAAATATACCAAGCAAATAGTACTAAGAAAAAAGCAGGCATAGCAATTCTAATATCTGACAAAATAGACTTCAAACTAAAACTAATCAGAAGAGATAAAGGGGGCCACTTCATTCTGATCAAAGGAACAATGAACCAAATTCTGGTGCACCCAACTTCATAAAAACAGTACTACAGGACTTTAAGACACAGACACAGATTAATCCCAACTCACTAATAGTAGGGGACTTCAATACCCCATTGTATCCGTTAGATAAGTCAACAGGACAGAGAATTAACAGAGAGACATCTGAATTAAACAATACCATACATCAAATGGGCCTAACAGACATCTACTGAATATTCCACCCAAGCAACAAAGATTACACTTTCTACTCAGTGCCCCATGGAACTTTCTCCAAAATCATCAACCACATACTGGGGCACAAAACAAGCCTCAACAAATACAAAAAAATGAAACAATTCCATGCATTCTATCAGACCACAATGCAATAAAGATTAAAATCCACGCCGAAAAAAACCCTAGTAACTAATGAACACATGAAGATTAAACAACACAATCCTGAATGATGAATGGGTGAAAGGAAAAATTAAGAAAGAAATAAAAGTATTCCTAGAACTAAATGAAAAGGACAATATAAGACAACAAAACCACAGGGACACATTGAAAGCAGTACTCACAGGGAAGTTTAGAACTCTAAGTGCTTACATTAAAAAATCAGAAAGAACACAGATGATTGACATTGCAAATCAAGACACTTGAAAAGCAACAACAAATGAAACCCAAACCCAGCAGACAAGAAGAAATAACAAAAATGAGAGCAGAAATCAATGAAATAGAAACAAAGAAAACAATACAAAGTATCAGTGAATCCAAGAGCTGGTTCTTTGGAAAAGTTAAACAAGATTGACAGACCACCTAGCCCAGTTAACCAAAAGAAAGAAAAAGAACCTCCAAATCAATAAAATCAGAGATGAAAGGGGGAACATCACAACAGTCACCAAAAAGATCCAGAACATTATAAGGGAATACTTTCAAAACCTATATGCTACTAAATTTGAAAACCTAAAAGAAGTGGACGGATATATAAAGGCATTGGAACCACCAAAACTAAACCAAGAAGAGATCAACAGCTTAAACAGACCCATAACACATAAAGAAATTGAAACAGTAATACAAAGCCTCCTGACTATAAAAAGCCCAGGACAAGATGGATTTACAGAAGAATTCTATCAGACATTTAAAGAAGATCTATATCCAATGCTACTTAATTTATTCAAAAAGATAGAAATGGAGGGAGAACTTCCAAATTCCTTCTATGAAGCCAGCATCACTCTAATACCAAAGCCAGGTAAAGATACAACCAAAAAAATAAACTATAGACCCATATCATTAATGAGCATAAGTGCAAAAAATCTCCACAAAACAGTTACGAACTGCATATAGACACACATCAAAAAGAAAATTCACCATGATCAACTTGGCTTTATTCCAAAGATTCAGGGATGGTTCAATATACATAAGTCAATAAATGTCATAAATCATACAAAAGGACTCAAATACAAGAACCACATGGTCATCTCAATAGATGCACAGAAGGCCTTTGACAAAATTCAATATGCATTTATGTTTAACGTCCTAGAGGGAATTGGGCTGGGGGGAAACATATCTCAACATAATTAAAGCCATATACAACAAACCCATGGCCAACATCATTCTAATTGAAGAAAAACTGTAAGCATTCCCATTAAAATGAGGAACCAGACAAGGCTATCCACTCTCTCCACTCCTCTTTAACATAGTGCTTGAAACTCTTGAAAGAGCAATAAGACAAGAGAAGAAAATTAAAGGAGTAATTATTGGGAAAGAAGAGATCAAATTATCCCTTTTTGCAGACAATATGATATATCTAAGAGACACCAAAAATTCCACCAGAAAACTCCTAGAAATGATTAACACCTTCAGTAAAGTGGCAGGTTACAAAATTAATCTACAAAAGTCTGTAGCCTTTCTATATAACAATAACAAGAAATCAGAGAAAGAACACATGGAAACATTCCCTTTCGCAATAGCCTCAAGAAAAAGTAAAATATCTCAGAATAAACTTGACCAAAGACATTAAAGACCTCTACAGTGAAATTTTTAAATCTTTAAAGAGAGAGATTGAGGAAGACATCAGAAGATGGAAGGACCCCCCTGCTCATGGATGGGAAGAAATAATATTGGGAAAATTACCATCCTACCAAAAGTGCCAAAAGCAATTTAAAGATTCAATGCAATGCCAACCAAATCCCCATGACATTCTTCACAGAATTGGGAAAAAATATCCTAAGATTCATATGGAAGCACAAAAGACCTCAGATAGCCAAAGCAACCCTGAGCACTAAGAGCAATCCTGGGGGCATTACTATACCAGACTTTTAACTCTATTATAGAGCTATAGTCATAAAAACAACATGGAACTGGCACAAAAATAGACCCTTAGATCAATGGAATAAAATTGAAGACCCAAATATGAGTACATGCAATTTCAGCCACCTGATATTTGGCAAAAGGACAGAGAACATTCACTGGAGGAAAGACAGCATGTTCAGCAAATGGTGCTGGCAAAACTGGATCTCCACCTGTAGAAGAATGTAACTAAACCCCTATCTTTCACCTTGCACAAAAGTCAACTCCAAATGGATCAAAGACCTCAATGGGAAGCCTGAAACTCTGAATATGTTAGAAGAAAATATTGAAAATAACCCACAAGATATAGGTGTAGGAAAGGATTTTTCTAAACTGGACATCTATTGCTCAGGACACAGGGTCAAGAATCAACAAATGAGACCTCATTAAACTAAATGCTTCTGTACATCAAAAGAAGCAACCAAGGAAGTGAAGAGAAAACCCACAGAGTGGGAGAAAATCTTCACCATCAACACATCTGACAGAGGTTTAACATCCAGAATACATAACGAACTCAAAAAACAAAGAATCAAGAAAGGAAGTAATCCAATTAAAAGATGGGCTAAGGACCTGAACAGAGAGTTCTCAAAAGAAGAAATAAAGATGGCTAAGAAGCATCTTAAAAGGTGTTCAACATCATTATAATTAGGTAAACGCAAATTAAAACCACTTTAAGATTTCATTTTACCCTAGTTAGATTGGCTAAGATCAAGAGACAAATGATACCAAATGTTGGAGGGGATGTGGGGAAAGGGGAATGCTCATCCACTGTTGGTGGGATTACAATCTTGTTCAACCCCTATGGAAAGCAGTGTGGAGAACCCTTAAAAAACTAAAACTGAACCTACCATTTGATCCAGTTATACCACTGCTTGGCGTATCCCTAAAGAACTCATCTAATTGCAGAGATACTTGTACAACCATGTTTGTTGCTTCTCTTTTCACAGTAGCTAAAAGATGGAAGCAACATAAGTGTCCCTGAACTGACATGTAGATAATGAAAATGTGGTTTATTTATATGATGGAGTTTTGGTCAGCAGTAAAGAAAGATGAAATCATGAAATTTGCAGGTAAGTGGATTTAACTAGAAACTGTTACACTAAGAGAAGTAACACAGAAAAAAAATGACATATGTTCTCCCTCATATGTGGATCCTACCACCACATCCTTATAAGTGAGTATGTATTCAGACATAACTATAGGCACCACAATAATGAAAAGGAACCAGGGAAGTAAAGGAAAAGAAAGAACCTGAGAGAGAAGAACAGTAGGAACAGGTGTTACTAAGGGAGATATGGATAAAAATGGGGTTATTTAAATGGGACCGGGAGAGGGAGTGTTATACAAGGAACCTTGGGGATAAAGGCAAAGTAGGAGCTCAAGAGACGTGGGACCATAGAAGAACGGTATTATTAAGGGAGAAATGGGAAAAAATGGGAGCACTTTAAATGGGGAAACCATGGTGGAAGGGTGAGACAGTGAGAGAAATAAACAATGCCTAGCTAGTTTTTAAAAAAAAACCCAGAGGGAGCCATATTATTTCAACAACCTACTGACAAATTATACATATAACTAGCTCAAAGAATATGTCTAGTCAAGGTTTATCAGAGAACTTTGGTTTCTGCCCAAGCTTTATCTATGTAGTGCATGGTAATTAAAACTGCCAGAGTGTTGGAACTAACTTCCTTGGATGTTTAACAGTCATTCTTTGAGGCCTATACTAATCTGATCACAGGGATTTAAAGGACAATTTTTGCTCCTTGCCCTCCAAGATCGACAAAGTTCCAGGGGACTATGGTGCATCTCTCAAAATGTCCTGTAACTGTGGTGAGTCACCTGTCCTCTTGATCAAGGAGGCTATGGAGACCCCACCAGATGGGCTTTAACCAGTGTCCAGTCTACAAAGAGGAGGGTCAACACAGAGGAAACATTTCTCCATGCTTCCAAGTGAAGCCATCGAGCCAGACCTTTGACTTATAGATGGAACTGGTAAAAGAAAGGATCCAGGGGCTCCTTCCAAGCCCATGTGATCCCTGAGGAACAGATCTTCAAACAACCTTAAGAATAAAAATAAATTGGTTAATCTGGGCCAACTGCATGGTCTTAAACCCCCCAAAGGAAAGTATAATAAAGATTAAAGTGATCAGTATAATTATTTAAGAGTCCATATGTATAGCTAAGGGCTACATAACAAGAAACAATGTCAGACAGGAGATACCTTCCTTTGAATTACTGGCCAGGATGGCCCAAGAGCTTCCAGACAGTAACCCAGCATAGAAATGGGAAAATGAACAGCAGACCCCCAATCTTATCTAAAGGAATGTTGGCAATTGATAGCTGCTAGATGAGGAAGAGCTGATCTTCCTAAAACAAGGAACTCTAGATAGGCTGACTAGATTCATTGGATGGACTAATACTGGGTAACGTTTGGGGGCACTGATTACACAGTGGACAGTAACAGGGATGACAGAGTATACAGGCTCCAGTTTGCAGGGGGGGTGCTATGGGAGGGTGCCATTTGTGATGTGGGTATAAAGATGAATAAGATTGTTTGGGATGTTCTGTTTGAAATACGCACACAAATCAATCAATAAAAAATTTTAAATTAAAAAATTTTTAATTCATCTTGTAACTGAATTTTATGCAACTAACTGTGTATATTATACTTCAATAAAGTTTATAAAAGTTAAAAAAATGTTATCCTTCAACTCTCACCAGCAAAGCTTCCTCATGCAACAGAGAGTGATGCACACAGAAGGCCACACTGGCCAAGGTGTAAAGAATAAGAAACTCCAGAGTGTAGGTCCCTGGATAGAACTCCTATATTAAACCTTGCACACCCATGGCTCAGCAGCTATTGCAGAAGAGGGGGCACAAAGATTGTAAAAGCCAAGATTGGTGCATGATCATAAGGAAACAAGCTTTTAGGCCTCTGGGAACTTGCTCATATGAACTTGCAGCAATGGTGACAGCATGCACAAGAAAGCCCAGCACAGAACTAGGAAAAGGGAGAGCAGACCTCAACCTTACCCAAGGAACTATTGGCAACTGATTTTTGAGGGATAAGGGAGACTAGATCTTCTTTGTTGAACTTACTCTAGATAGGCTAACTAGACTCCAGTGGATGAACTTCCACTAAGGAACATCTGCATACAAAAGCTTGACCAGATAGGCCTTAACATATATTACAGAATGCATGAAATCCAGTGGGGGGGTATGGAGAAGTGGATGGTAGAGAGGGCCTAAATATAACTAAGATTTATTGTATGAAATCCACAAAAACTTTATAAAAATATACACTAAAAAAGAAAAAAGTAGCTACAAACATGACTATCTTTTTTTTTGACTTTGAAAAAAAAATTTATTTATTTATTTTTTTTAATGTTATGTGTATGTGTGTATTGCCTGCATGTAGGTAAGTGCACCTATGTTGTGCAATGCCCGCAGAA
>NW_008331837.1:75025-89517 GCF_000622305.1 Nannospalax galili | reverse complement strand
CCCAGAAAGAGGCTGTCAGCCCCAGAAAGAGGCTGGCAGGTGTGCCAGGACCAGGGAAGTAGAGGGAGGTGAGGGCCGGGCCAGGACCAGAAGCGGTGCTCCTGGGGCCCAAGAAAGGCACTAAGTTTGTCTGGGTGAGAAGGATCAGGAAGCAGTATTGATTTCCCAGGTGTCTGGGGCCCCAAGACTAGGAATGGCACAGGTCCCAAAGTAGGAGTATAAAATGGCAGTGGGGGGGGGTGGGGGGGGATGGAAGGGTGAATGAGGCTTAGGGAGTCCCGGTGCTGAGAGCTGCACTATAGACTTACCCCAAGAGGCCTGAGGATAGTAGTCATGACTGTATCTTTTGAAATTACATTGCTCTGAGGATATACTTCATAACTAAGTTTAAGGATTATATTAATTTTAAATTTTAAGGAAAATAATGAGCTAGTTTACTTACTTCTGGTAGCTACAGAATTTCCTTGAGAGTCTGAGAGTTGCTTTCCTGGCCTCTGTCTGTCTTAGATGCTGAGAACTCAGCAGAGTACCTGAGAGTACCTCCATAAAATTGCACTCTACCCAAACCCCTAACTGGGATTACTTGAGGCCCCTCCCATGGCCCCAGGGCAGACCTCTTCCCTATGGTAGGGTGAGGCTGAGACTTTAGTAGAAGCCTGAGAGCAGTCTACCTCTGCCTTAGATGCCAAGAACTCAGCAGAATGCCTGAGCATATCTGATCTGACCTCCATCTAGTGCAGGGGCTGAGAACTCAGTAGACTGCCCATAAGTGCTAAAATCCAGGCTTCCCCTCAGGTAACTTCCCAAAATATGCTTTGAGTACCTGCTAGTAGGAATCCAAATGTTAGAAGAGAGCCTGAGTGCACCTGACTGGAGCCTGACTTGGGCTTCTATGGAAACTCCAGAATAGCTGATCTGAAGCCATCAGTCCCCTCCAAAATAAAATCTGAGAGAACCTGAAACCTAGATCAACCAGCTTTACAAACCCAAGAAGAAAACAACCAAGGCACACCAATAATGCAAACAGAAGCAAATCTCAACTCAACAACAAACAACTTGATTTTCATATCAGAATCACAAACAACAAAAGAAATTCACATGCCAAAATCACAATGAAAAAATAACAAAATGGAAAGCCAAAACAGTATGTCCCCACCAAACTCCACCAGTCCTGTAGAAGAGTTCTATAAGGAGAATCCTCTAGAAATAACCCAGGACACAGAATTTAAAAGAAAAATCATAAACATGATCAAGGAATTCAACGAATTTAAAGAACACACAAACAAATCAAAGAGCTAAAACTAGATAGGGTAAACTTCCAAATGAATTCACAAAAGAGATAGAAACATGATCAAGGAATTCAATGAATTTAAAGAACATACAAATCAAAGAGCTAAAAGAAGATAGGGTAAACTTCCAAATGAATTCACAAAAGAGATAGAAACTTGAAGAAACCTCAGGCTGAAATGAAGAAGGAAGTGAAAATCTCAATAAGCCAACTTGAAACAACAGGAGAAAGCCTCACTGCTAGAATGAATGAAATGGAAAACAGAATATCAACACTGGAGGATAAAGTTGAAGAACTGGACCGCACAATAAAAAACTATGAAAAAAAATTTAAAACACAGGAATGGAAGCAGGAAATGTGAGACACCATGAAAAGACCAAATCTGTGTATCATAGGCATAGAGGAAGGAGAAGAATCTCAAGTTAATGGTATTGACCTGATCTTAAACAGGATTGTAGAAGAGAATTTCCCAAAATTAAAGACATCCCCATACAAATACAAGAAGCAAATAGAACACCCAATAGACAGGGCCAGAAAAGAAACTCCCCATGACATATCATAGTAAAAACACTAAATGTACAGAACAAAGAGAGAATAATGAAAGCAGCAAAAGACAAACAAGTCACATATAAAGGAAAGCCTGTCAGAATTACAGCTGACTTATCAATGCAAACTATGAAAGCCAGAAGAGTCTGGACCAAGGTATTTCCAGTTCTAAATGACCACTGATGCCAGCCCAAAATACTTTACCCAGAAAAAATGTCTATTATAGTTGAGGGGGAAAGAAAAATCTTACAGAACATGAATAGTTTGAAGGAATACATGTTGTCACCTGAGTTCTCTCGGGGTCTCTTGTGCTATCAGACAAACCATATAACATATTTTTATGTGAATTTATTATAGTTTATACTGTGTGTGGGGTAACTCACAAAAGGACAAACACCAGGTGCCAAGCTCTACACTGTGGCTCAAAGCCCACCACTCCAGATCACTACCACAGCACACCCATTGTTACTACTAGCTTATGCCCATGCCTCATGGGCCAGTAGTCTTGTCTCAGGTCGGTAAATGCTGGACCATTCATTCTTGCACACTCCAGTTGCAGCTCCTGTCCAAGATGGTGCAGAAAGCCCCTCCTCCCGTGGCTAGCTCTCCTCTCCCCAATCAATTCTCCTCAGCAGCCCTGCCCCTTGGAGGAAACAGGCTTTTCAGGACACACATGTCCAGAAAACCAGCCCTGCAAGGCAAAGAAGGGAGAAAGGAAAAACTATACCCCAGGAGCAATGAAAGAAACCAAATAACAGTGTAATTGTAGAAACAAAAAATTAGACAAGGAATGCAAACAGTAATCAAAATGATGGAAAACAATACACATCTTTCAATAATAACTTTAAATATCAATGGACTATACTCCCCAGTCAAAAGACACAGGCTATTGACCTCACCTTCAAGTACAGGAACTACCTTAAGGTGAAAGATTGGAAAAGAATATTTCAATCAAATAGAACTAAGAAACAAGCAAGGGTTTCAATTCTAATATCTGACAAAATAGACTTCAAGCTAAAACTAATCAGAAGAGATAAAGAGGGCCACTTCATTCTGATCAAAGGAACAATTAACCAAGAAGATATTACAATCCTGAACATATATGCACCAAACTCTGGTGCACCCAAATTCATAATAACAACACTACAGGACTTTAAGACACAGACTAATCCCAACTCAGTAATAATAGGGGACTTCAATACCCCACTGTGTCCATTACATAGGTCAACTGGACAAAGAATAAACAAAGAGACATCTGAATTAAACTATACCATACATCAAATGGATCTAACAGAGATCTTTCGAATATTCCATCCAAGCACCAAAGAATACACTTTCTATGCAGCACACCATGGAACTTTCTGAAAAACTGACCACATACTGGGGAAGAAAACAAACCTCAAAAATACAAAAAATATTGAAAAATTCCATGCATTCTATCAGACCACAATGCAACAAAGCTCAAAATCAACACTGGAAGAAGCCCTAGTCACTACACAAACTCATGGAAATTAAAAAAACACATGTCTAAATGATGAGTGGGTCAAAGGAGAAATTAAGAAAGAAATAAAAGAATTCCTGGAATTCAATGAAAAGGACAATACCACACAGCCAAACTTCTGGGACACTTTAAAAGCAGACCTAAGAGAGATGTTTATAGCTCTAAGTGCCTACATTAAAAAATCAGAAAAAGCACAAAGAAACAACTTAACATTGCAACTCAAGGCTGGAAAGCCAAAAGCATATGAAACCCAAAACCATCAGAAGAGAAGAAATAACAAAAATCAAAGCAGAAATAAATGAAACAGAAACAAAGAAAACAATACAAAGAATCAATGAATCAAGAGCTGGCTCTTTGAAAAGCTAAACAAGACAGACAGACCCTTAGCCCAGTTAACCAAAAGAAAGAAAGAGCAAATCCAAATCAACAAAATCAGAGATGAAAAGGGAAACATCACAACAGACACCAGAAAGATATAGAATATTATAAATTTGAAATATTATGAATTTGAAAGCCTAAAAGAAATGGATGGTTGTCTAAAATCATGGGAACCACAAAAGTTAAACCAAAAAGAGATCAACAGTTTAAACAGACCCATAATATATTGAAAAAAATCAAACCAGTAACACAAAGCCTCCCAACTGAAAATAAAAGCCCAGGCCCAGATTATTTACACCAGAATTCTACCAGACATTTAAAGAAGACTTCCGACCAATACTACTTAAATTATTCAAAATGATAGAAACAGAGGGAGAACTCCCAAACTCATACTATGAAGCCAGCATCACTCTAATGCCCAAACCAGGTAAAAATACAACCAAAAAAGAAAACTATAGACCCATATCCTTAATGAACAAAGACGCAAAAATTCTCAATAAAATACTTTCAAACCACATATAGACACACATCAAAATATCATTCACCATGATCAAGTAGGCTTTATTCCAGAGATGCAGGGGTAGTTCAATATATGCAACTCAATAAATATCATCAATAATTTAAATGGGCTCAAAGACAAAAACCACATCATCATCTCAATAAATGTAGAAATGGCTATTGACAAAATTCAGCATGCATTTATGTTCAAAGTCCTAGAGGGAATTGGACTGGAGGGAACATACCTCAACATAAATAAAGCCATGTATAACAAACCCACAGCCAACATCATTCTAAATGGAGAAAAACTGGAAACATTCCCTTTAAAATCAGGAACCAGACAAGGATGTCCACTGTCTCCACTCTTTTTCAACACAGTGCTTGAAACTCTTACTAGAGCAATAAGACAAGAAAAGGAAGCTAAAGGAGTGCTAATGGAAAAGAAGAGGTCAAATTATCCCATTTTGCAGATGATATGATACTATATCTAAGAGATCCAAAATGCTCCACCAGAAAACTCCTAGAATTTACCAACACTTTCAGTAAAGTGGCAGGTTACAAAATTAATCTACAAAAATCAGTAGCCTTTCTTTATACCAATAACAAGCAATTGGAGAAAGAGTGCAGAAAAATGCTCCCATTCACAATATCTGCAAAAAAAATCTTCAAATAAACCTGACCAAAGGCATCAAAGATCTCTATAATGACAATTTAAAATCTTTAAAGAAAAAGATTGAGGAAGACACCAGAAGATGGAAGGACCTCCCCTACTCATGGATTGGAAGAATTGATATCATGAAAATGACCATTCTACCAAAAGCAATATATAAGTTCAATGCAATCCCAATCAAAATCTCCATGACATACTTCACAGAATTAGAAAAAAAAGCTTAAATTTGTATAGAAACACAAAAGACCCCAGATAGCCAAAACAACCATGAGCACAAAAAGGAATGCTATGGGGATTACTATATCAGACCTCAAAGTACAGAGATATATCAGAAAAACAGCATGGTACTGGTACAAAAATAGACACACAGGTCAATGGAACATCACTGAAGACCCAAACCCGAGTACACACAAGTTCAGTCACCTGATATTTGACAAAGTTGCCAAGAACACACAATGGAGGAAAGACAGCATCTTCAACAACTGGTGCCGGCAAAACTGGATCTCCACCTGTAGAAGAATGAAATTAGATTCTTATCTTTCACCTTGCACAAAAGTCAACTCCAAATGGATCAAAGACCACAATGTGAAACTGGAAGCCCAGAAACCATTAGAAGAAAATATTGGCAGTAACCTATAAGATATAGGTGTCAGAAACGATTTTCTAAATCAAACAGCAGTTGCTCAGGAATTAAGGTCAACAACCAACAATTGGGACCTCATTAAAATATAAAGTTTCTGTACAGCAAAAGATACAAAAAAGTGACAAGAAAACCCACAGAGTGGGAAACATTCTTTACCAATGTCACATTTGACAGGTTTAACATCCAGAATATATAAAGAACTCAAAAAATAAGCAAGAAAGAAAATGACCCAATTAAAAGATGGGCTAAAGATCTAAACAGAGTTCTCAAGACAAAATAAAGATGGCTAAGTAACATCTTTAAAAGTGTTCAACATCGGGACTGGCGAAATGGCTCAGTAGTTAGGAGCATTGACTGATCTTGCAGAGGACCCGGGTTTAATTCCCAGCACCCACGTGGTGGCTACAAACAGTCCTTAACTCCAGTTCTAGGGGACTCCAAAGCCCTCTTCTGACCTCCATAGCATTGCATGACATGGATGCACTCACATACATGCAGGCAATACACTCATATACATAAAATAAAAATAATAAAAAAAATATTTTAAAAAATTTAAAAAGTGTTCAACATCATTAGTAATTAGGGAAATGCAAATTAAAACCTCATTAAAATTTCACCTTACCCCAGTCAGTATGGCTAGGATTAAGAAAACAAATGATACCAAATGCTGGTGAGGATGTGGAGAAAAGGGAATGCTCATTCACTGCTGGTGGGATTGCAAACTCATACACCCCCTGTAAAACACTGTGGATAACTCTTAAAAAACTAAAAATGAATCTACCATATGACCCAGGTATACCAAAGGACTCATCCTATTTTAGAGACACTGTACAACCATGTTTGTTGCTGCCCTTCAGAAGGAAAACGGGGAATGAAGGAACCCGAGAAAGAAGAATAGTCGAATAAAGTGTTATTAAGGGAAAAATATGTTAAAAAGGCAGTAAAGGGGTGGGGGGGACTATACAAAGAACTATGGGAATAAAGGGGAAATAAAAATTCTCCAGATACACAGTAAAAAAATTTTTTTTTCAATTAAAAAAAAGCCTTAAGCACAGAAGAAATGCTGTGGGGATGGAAGAAAGCCCTTCTAGAAGCAATACGATTGTTTAATGGAAATTCTGGTGCCAGAGGTGGGTTGCCTCCTATGAGCTGTTGGCCATTGCCAATAATGTTGGTTGTACACCAGAATTGAATGGTAAAACCCTATTGCTGAAGACACTGCAGGATGTGAGCACAGGAGAGGGAGAAATCAAGCTTGGACCAAGGTGAAAACCCCCTACCACTGGATGGGTAGCTTTCATGGTGCCAAAAGGCAACATGCAGATGACTAGAGGAGAATAGAGCCTTATAATTCTCCTCAACGATGGATCCCGCATGTTGCACTATCAACATACCAAACAAGATGCTTCTGCTGGTACAATAGTGGAGCATCTAGTGTACGTACAACCAGGAAGTTTTTGAGTGGATATAATGCCCGCTCCTAGGGGTAGAACACATATCTGATACTGTAGACCTGGACAAACCCTGTGGCAGGGGAGAATATAGGCCTCGTTGGGAAGTCACTGCAATTGCTTTGTTAGATGGAAATGATGCACCTGCAAAAGTACAGACCAAGCATTTGTGTTTACACCCATCAGCTAAGTTATTGCAGCAGTCACTGTTCAGATGTTCTTGCTTCTTGCTGTGTGTGTTTGTATAGTAGATGGAATCCTACTCAAACTGGCCAAAAGCCCATGGAAAACAGATGATGCAGAGACCCAAAGTTCAGTGCCTTGCCACAACAGAAGGAAGATCATCCCGCACCCTCCAAGGCTCAGGGACTTTTGTGGAAGAGGTTGGTGGAAAGAATGTAATATCCAGAGGAAAGGGTAGAGTGTTAACTGGAAATGTCCTCTGACCACTATGCTCCAAGGTATAGTCACACATCCTTCCCACACTCATCAAGGAGTCAAGGGAGGAGTCAGTTACCCCTCCCACCCAATCAGTGGACCTTATCTGCATGTGGGGGAAGGGGTAAAGGATATATAAGCCAAGAATACCAAGAGGCACCTTTCACCATTTTGTGTGGCTGTCAGGAAGTCGCAGGATCTATATTTGAGTGTGGACTTTACGGCACAGCTGTAAATGTGGGGCACCCACTCTTCTGTAAATAAATTCCTACCTTATGGTCTGTTTAAAAATTAATAAAATAAAATAATAATTTTTAAAAAAGAATTTCCTTCATGAGACTGTAAGGAGGTTTCTGTGGTCCATTATATGGACTTGTGGATGAGAAGAGAGTGTTGATAAGGATAAAATTCCAGATCACAGGGGTTTAAGACTTATGATTTTATCTTAAGTACGGTTCATTAGCTGTTTTAATATTGTTGTGTGAGATATTTATCAGAAAATGGAGCATAATTCTTTTGCAATGGTTAGTCAGTTGTGTCAAAATCTCAACTCTCAACTAGTGAGACATTTAAACCAGATTCAGATGGAGCTGAGAGTTTCTTTTTAATCTTCCCTCTTTTTCTATCCCACCAAAATACTGTTAGCTTAGGCCGGTGTTAACCCCTGTTCAATTCAACATTGCCTTAAGTGATTTCTAAAGGGTAAGCTCACCTGCATTTTTCAATGCCTTGCATGCCCAGGGTATAGTTCCCTCAATATAATATTCCATATCCCTTGGGACCCCAGGTCCCTTATTTATTAAACCCATTTTTCTCTTTACTCCTCTCTCCAGCATTTGAGTTTGAGTTATTCTGAGCATCTATGCATCCCTGGCTCTGTGTGCCCTTTACCTCTGGACCCTTATCCACACTGTATACTGCATATGAAGTAGATTTCACTGTTTTTCTTTTTTAATTAATTAATTTTTATATGTATAAGTGTACATTTTATATGTATAATGCATAAGCCTGCATGTAACTGCACCCATGTCATGCAATGGCTGTGCAGACCAGAAGCAGACATTGAATTCCCTGGAACTGGAGTTATAGATGGTTGTGAGTCACCATGTGGCTATTGGGAACCAAACTTCCATCCTCTGCAAGAGCAGCCAATGCTCTTAACCACTGAGTTATTGCTCCAACCCCATCACTGTGTTAAGACAAGACATTGCTATACAGCCCAGGATGGCCTCCAACCTGATCCTCCTGCTTTAATCTTCTCAGTATTGGGATTATAGGTATATACAACTATATCTGGCTAAAATACCTTTATCATGCAGTTCATATGGTTAAATACTAGTCATCATTCAGTGGTCAGCTTGGCATCCATTTCTCTTAAGAAGATTTACTTGTCCTCGAACATAACTAAACTACCTGACTCACTGATGCTTCACTTTCTCAAGCTTTCAGTAAGAGTAGCCAGTGTCATCCTGCCATTAGCTGTCTAGGAGCCTGTCTGTTCTTTCCACACTTATGCTCTGAGAGTCCTCTATGGGAAGGGACAAAAGTACATTCTCCGTGAAGGTGAGGATGTTGGACCTTCAGAGCTGCTTGCTTGCCCCATCCTTCCCAAAGCCCTGACAGAGGTTCTGACTATGTCCTCATTCAGTGAGAATATTGCCCCCAACAGTGTGTTCTCACGACCATGGAGTTTACCAAAATAAAGGCATTGTCTGTTCCTGGATCAGCTCCAGTCTCCCTGCTCCAGGGCTCATGTCTCTTCTGCTTAGATAGACACTCCCCACACTATCCCCAGCTCTGCCTTGGGCCTAGGTCCCTTCACCTTCCTTGAGGACTCTTGGCTAGTTATCTTGGAATCATTCTGGACTGCCAAAGAAAAAAAATCAAAAGTGGAAAGCAGAAGCACAGACCAACCTGATCAGAAAGCAACCAAGCTATATCAACAATATAACAGAACCAAACTTCAACTAAACAAAGGCAGGCTAGAATTTCATATCAGAAACACAACCAACGAAAGAAATCTGTATGTCCATATGCCCAGAGCACAATGAAAAACCACGAATTATATGAAAAACCAAGATATTATGTCTTCACCAAATCCAACAAGACTTACAGAAGTGTACTGCAATGAGATCCACCCAGAAGAACCCCAGGACACAGAATTTAAAAGAACAATCATAAACATAACCAAAGAATCCAACGACTTTAAAGAACACAGAAAGAAGTCAAAAGAACTCAAAGAAGAGAGGAATAAACTCCTGACTGAAGCTCAAGAAAACAGAATATAAGGCAGAGTGAAATGACAAAGACAATTCAGGACTTGAAAAGTAAATCACAGACGAGATAAAAATATTGAAGAAAACTCAAGCCGAAATAGAAGATGGAATTGAAAAACTCAATAAGCCAATTTGAAATGCCAGGAAAAAGCCTACCAAGCACAATGACCCAAATGGAAAACAATATCAAGACTGGACAACAAAGTTGAAGAATTGGACTGCCCAAACGCAGAAATGGAATACGCTGAAAATACGGGATGCCATGAAAAGACTAAATCTATACATCATCGGCATAGAAGGAGAATCTCAGATCATTTGCATTGACCAGATCTTCAACAGGATTACAGAAGAAAACATCCTAAACCAATGAAAGACAGCTGTGGATACAAGAAGCATATAGAACACCAATTAGGACCAAAACAAAACCTCCTCATGATACACTAAATGTACAGAACAAAGAGAGAATGCTAAAAGCAGCAAGAGAAAAACAGCAAGTTTTCATATAAAGGAAAATCTATCAGAATTCCAGCTGATTTTTCAATGCAAATATAAAAGCCAGAAGAGCCTGGAACAAAGTATTCCCAGTTCTGAATGACCATAGATGCCAACACGGAATGCTTTACCCAGCAAAACTTTCTATGAAAGTCCAAGGGGAAAGAAAGCTCTTCCATGATACAAACAGGCTAAAAGAATTCATGTCCACCAAACCAGATCTACAGAGAATATCAAAGTAATGTGAAGGACTGAAGAAAGGAATGACCATACTCAAAGGTTACAGAAAGAGGAAAACAAATAAAGCTACAAAGTATAAAAACAAGAAGACTAAGAACACAAACAAAAAATTGACAGTAACGAATACACACCTTTCAACAATAAATATCAATGGCCTCAGCTCACCAGTAAAAAGACACAGGCTAGTTGAATGGACTAAGAAACAGAATACATCTGTTATCTATAAGAAATTCATGTTGTTCCAAGGATAGGCACGACCTTAGAGTGAAAGAATGGAAAAAACATTTGAAGTAGATGGCACTAAGAAAAAAAACAGGAGTTGTTATTCTAATATCCGACAAAAGAGATTTCAAGTTGAAGTTAATAAAAAGATACATTTGATCAAGGGAACACTCGACCAAGGAAACATAATAATCATGAACATATACTCACCAAACTCTGGTACACTTAGTTTCACAGAAACAGTACTACTGAACTTCAAGACACAGATTAACTCCAACTCAGTTATAGTAGGTGACTTCAATATCCCACCTTCTCTAATAGACAGGTGATCTGAACAAGAGTAAACAGAGAAACATCTCAATTAATGCTATCATACATCAAATGTACCTAACAAACATTTACAGAATATTTCATCCAAGCACCAAAGAATACACATTCTATTTAGTAGCCCAGGGAGGCTTCTCTAAAATAGACTGCATACTGGGGCACAAAACAAACCTCAACAAATACAAAAATTCAAATAATTCCATATATTTTATTGGACCACAGTGCAATAAAACTTAAAATCAACAGTAAAAGAAGCTCTAGTAGCTACACAAACACATGGAGATTAAACAGCACACTCCTGAATGATGAATGGGCCAAAGAAGAAATTAAGAAATAAGAAAAAGTGTTCCTGGAACTGAATGAAAACGAGAACACAACACAACAAAACCTCTGGGACACATTAAAAGGGGGAAATTTGTAGCTCTAAGCACTTACATTTTAAAAAATCAGAACGAGAACAAATAAATGACTTAACAGTACAACTCAAGAATTTGGGAAAACAAGAACAAACCAAACTCAAACCCAAAACACAAGAAGAAATAGTAAAAATCAGAGTAGAAATCAATGAAATAGAAACAAAGAAAAGAATACAAATAATCAATGAACCTAAAAGCTGCTTTTTCCAAAAGATAAGCAAGAGAGACAGATCCTTAGCCCAGTTAGCCAGAAGAAAGAGCAAATCCAAATCAACAACATCAGAGACAAAAGAAACATCAAAATAGACACCAGAAAGATCCAGAACATCAAATAAAGTTTCACAACTGATCACACACAGAGACTAAGTGTCTGTGAAATGCCCAACCCAAAGTGACAAATCTGTAATGAGACCTCTACATCTGAGGCTTATGGAACCTAGTGGATCAAAGGGTAGAGAGAATACTAATACATCTTTCAACTCTCATCAACAAAGCCCCCTCATGCAACAGAGGGCAATGAACACAAATGGACCACAAATGACAAAAGCATAGAGAATAAGAGAGCAGGTTGAGCACAGGCCAGAGGAGCAAGCCAGTAAGCAGCATTCCTCCATGGTCTGTGCTCCTGCCTCCAGGTTCCTGCCCTAAGTTCCTGCCTTGACTGCCTTTGATGATGGACTGTGATCTGTTGACCAAATAAACCCTTTCCTCCCCAAGTTGGTTTTGGTCAGTGTTTTTTTTTTAATCACAGCAATAGAAAGTAACTAACACAGAACTCGTGTGTGGTACTGTAAATGTAGCCAAATAAGATGTAAGAAAAATTTACATCTGTCATATCCCTAGACCAATGCAATTTTTGTATGCTAAATATGTATCCTTATATTTACAGAACAGTATACCTCTCACTAATCATCAATGAAGCTTCTTTTTGCAATAGACAGAGATTATTGCAGTGTTCCACAACTAGTTAAATGCAGAGAATAAGTTCTGTGAGATGCTCAACCCTAAGTGACACATCTAAAATGCAACGTCTATACCTAAAGGCTTTGAGAACATAGAGGAACAGGGAGCAGAGAGAATATTAATGCATCTCTCATCTTTCAACTCTCATTAGTGACATTTCCTCATGCAACTGATAGAGATTAACACAGAAAGCCACAACTGGCAAAAATGTAAAGAAGAGGTTACAGAGTGTGGGTCCCTGTATAGGAGTCTTATATTAAACCTCAGCCACCCAGGACTCAGGGACAATTGCAAAAGAGAGGGTGGGAAGACCGTAAGAGCCAGAGGTGGTAGATGACCACAAGGACATAGTTCTCCAGGCAGTTAGGAACTTGCTCATATGAACTTACAATAAAGGTGATAGCATGCACGTGACCCATGGAAACTCAAACCAGGAAAAACCCAGCACATAAATGAGGAAATGAGCACCAAAACCGAAAAACTTAGCTAAAAATCTATTGGCAACTGATCACTGCTGTGTGAGGAAAAGCTGGTCTTTTTTAAGGGAGTGATGCTAGATAGGTTGACCAGGCTCCAGTGGATGGACTTATACTGAGGGACATGCGGGGATGCAAACTTGACTTAAGAGACCTTAACATATGTGACAAAATGCATGAAATTTGGTGGGAGGCTATGGGGGTGTGAAGATAGTGGAGGGGGTCTAAATATGATCAAGCTGTATGACATGCACAAAATCCAATTAAAATTCTGAAAAAGAAATCTTTATCAAAATCTGTATGATCTATAAAAAAATTAGTATAACAACAAAAAAGACATTGTTTTGGTTGCTTGGTACTGCCTTCTGTGACTTCCCTTTGTGTCACTTTGTGCCACCATGGAGCTAGCCCTGGAGAGGCTTGGTAGTAGATTTCATCTGGCTTTAGTAGGGCACTTTAATGAAAATGTAGAAGGCTCTTACCATCCGCTGGGCTGACTCCTAGCATCATGTACAAAGTGCAAGGTGAGAGACGGCACTGCAAAATGAACATGTCCTGCAGCACCTGGAGGGTGAAGCGCCTAAGACCGAAAGCATGGAGCAGAAGCCGTGTGCGTCTTATCCTAACAACTGCTGGGAAAATAAAACCAAAAGCAAAGACTGCAGTTCTCAGCTCCTCAAGAACGGTTTTAATAATGTTGACTATACAGTTATAAAGTTGGCAAACATTATAAAAATATGTGAGAATGCCGCAAATAATTTATTATAATTCTTGTGCTACAGGGCACAAACTTGCAACAATACTGCAAATAGAGTCGATGTCTATGTAGAAAGTAACACAGTTCACCACTACTTCTTGAGTTAAAACATAGCTTAGAATGTCTGACACAATTTGCTATCCCCAAATGTATTAGTTACTATTACATCTCAGTGACTGAAACATCTGATACACAACTTAAGGAATGAAAGGTTTATTTTGGTTCACAGTTACAGAAGATAGACAAGTCATGGTCGTTTGGGTTCGTGGTGGTAGAGGCTGTTCACATTCTAGAGACCCAGAAAGTAGAAATAGACTGGAAACCAGAGACCAGGCTATGTCCTACAAAAGCTGCCTGTGGTAACCTATTTCCTTCAACCATCTTCCTAAAGTTTCAACAGCTTTCCAAAATAGTACCATAAATTGGAGACCAAGCAGCCCAAACATAAGTCTGTTGGAACTATTTCAAGGTAAACCATAACACCAAATATAAAAGTTATGGGTAAAAATGTATGCAGAATTACCTCTAGTGTGGGAAAGTGGCTTAAGAATCCAACCCAGGGCTGGAAAGATGACTCAGCAGTTAAGAGCACTGGCTGCTCATCCAGAGAACCCAGGTTCACTTTCTAGCACCCACATGGCAACTAATGACCACCCGTAGCTCCAGTTTCAGGGGATCTGATGCCCTCTTCTGGCATCCATGGGCACCGGGCATGCAGGTGGCGCATATATCTGGACGCAGGCACTCACACATACACGTAAAATAATTCTTTAGAAAAAAAGAAACCATCCTGGCAAAAATCCTACATTGTTGATGTGTGCAATGTAATTGTGTCCCAATTATGTAGCTAAATGCAAAATATTCATTTTAGAAATGTATTTAAAAGTTTTTTTTTTTTTTTACTTAGAAA
>NW_008331837.1:67652-74835 GCF_000622305.1 Nannospalax galili | reverse complement strand
ACTAGTGATAGTCGGTTATTTTCTGAGCTCCTTGGCATCTGAGCATGGATATAAAGTAATCAGGTAGATTTCAATGATAATGTTTTTTACATCTAGTAATTATTAAGGAGCAAATTTTTATGCTTTGAAGAATTATTATTTTTGATCATTATTTTTTTAAAAATTTTAATAACTACATGATTGGAAGAGGCATTTCACCACAGCTTTAACATATTCAGTAACACACTCCAGGGCAAGAGTACATCTCTTTCACAAGTGGGTGCAAGTTTCTAGGTTCACAGTTGAGTTTATACAGTTATGCAGTATTGAACTCAGTATAAGCCCTGTAAGACATAAAATTGAATGAGTTTTTAACCTTTAAAAATGATTTCCATTTCATTTTAGAACATAGTGTTCCTTGCAGAAAGGCTCATTGTTTTTGCTACTAATACTGAGATGTTGGCCCATGCATCTGTCCTCCTACTCTTATCACGCCATCCTCTGAAGGGGTTACTCAGATTGCCAATAGGGAATAGGGATGCAGACCACTCTAGCTTCTTCCATGCTGAACAGGGTTCACAGGGTGAGGCAATTGGAGTACCACTTCAGTGAATCTATCTAAAAGACTCCCAAATTGCATAACTCTTATCTCTAAGGGGAAAAGAAAGTCCTTGAATCAGTTGATGAGTGGATAATGAAAATGTGGTTCATATATACGATGGAGTTTTACTCAGCAGTAAGGAAAGATGAAATCATGAAATTTGCAAGTAAATTGATGGAACTAGAAACTTATACTAAGTAACACAGACTTAGAAAAAAAATTGACATGTTCTCCCTCATATGTGGATCCTAGAACCAAACCCTTATAAGTGAGTATGTATCCATACATAACTACAGGAATCAAGAAAATGGAAATGAAACAGGGAGGTAAAGGAAAAGAAAGAACCTG
Source organism: Nannospalax galili (assembly GCF_000622305.1). Lineage (NCBI taxonomy): Eukaryota > Metazoa > Chordata > Mammalia > Rodentia > Spalacidae > Nannospalax > Nannospalax galili. Next base: position 73,907 of record NW_008331837.1, on the reverse strand, counting down.
AAAGAAAAGAACAGTAGGAGACAGGCCTTAAAAAGGGAGATATGGATAAAAATTTGGTTAGTTTAAGGGATGGGGGATGGAAGGGTCTATAAGGAACCTAGGGGATAAAGTGAAAGAAGGAGCTCAAGAGTGGTAGGACCATAGGAGAGGGGTATTTTAAGGGAGAAAGGGGGGAAATGGGGGCACTTAAGTGGAAAAACCATGATGGAGGGGTGATTCAATGCGAGAGATAAATAATGCCTAGATAGTTTGAAAAACCAGAGGGAACCATATTACTCCAACAACCTACTGACAAATTATACACAAAAGATCAAGAAATATATGTCTAGGTGAGGTTTATCTGAGAATAATTGATCTTTGCTCAAGATTTACCTACATGACATACAGTAATTAAAAGTACCAGACTGGTGGAACTAACCTTCTTGGATGTTTAATAGACATACTTTAAGACACATAATAATTTGGTCAGAGGGACATAAAGGACACTTTTTGCTCCTTGCCCTCCTAGGTTGACTGGTTCCAGGGGACTATGAGCATCTCCCAAAATGTCCTGTAATTGTGGTGGGTCACCTGTCCTCTTGATCAAGGAGGCTGAGGAGGCCCCACCAAATGGACTTGAATCAATGTCCAGTCTACAAAGTGGAGGGGCAACACAGAGGAATCATTTCCTCCATGCTTCCAAGTGAAGCCAGCCATGATCAAGCAGGACCTTTGACTTATCTTCACGTAGGTGGAACTGGTAAAAGAAAGGAGCTAGGGGCACCTCCCAAAAGGTTTTTTATGTACAAATTAACTTCAAATGAATTCATATATATTTTCAAAAGTAATAATCACTTCAAAGTATAAAAAGGCAGCAACGCTGCATCCTAGCAGATGCCAAAAATATCCACTGAAAGAGGTAACCAGAGGCTTCAAAATATCAAAAGACATCAATGGTGACAGCATGCACAAGTCCCACATAAGCTCAAACCAGCCAAAATCCCAGCACAGATATGGGGAATTGAGAAAGAAACCCCACCCTATCTGAGGAAGTATTGGCAACCAATGGCTGCTGGGAGGGAGAGTCAGTATCTTTTAAGGGTGAGACTCTTCTTAGCTTTACTAGGTGCTAGTGCATAGACCCACACCGAAGGGCACTTAGGAACACAAATTTGACTCTGCAGGCCTATATAAGATATGCCTATATACAGGCTTATACATATGCCTATAGAGTCAAATATATAAAATGGAGTACATGAAATTCAGTAGAGGTAGTAAAGGGGGTGCAGATAGGAGAAGGGATCTTAATACAATCAAAATATATCATATGAACTTTGCAAAGATTCAATCAAAACCTCTATGTCACATAAACTAGAAAGCTGAACATCTATGCAATTGTAATGGAAGAGTCATGATATTCAAAAAGTACTGATAATGAAATAGCAGAAAGTACTAAAAGAAGATTGTGAGGCTCTGATCACTGCAAAGAGTAGGAGAGAGAGATCAGAATCCACCTGCTAGACACAGAGGCATTTGCAAACTCACAGCAACTCTCACAGTTACTGGCAATGCTAGCTACATGTAGTTACAAGACATTACTGTAGAACAAGAAATGAAGGAACCTTTCCTCAGCTCCCAATATGAAATATTTCATGAGTTCTACAAAAGACCTGACCATCTTTCTGTCCTCTTCAAAATGGTGACACAAACCTTTAATCCCAGCATTTGGGAGGCAGAGGCAGGTGGATCTCTGTGAGAACAATCGAGGCCAGTCTAGTCTATATAGTGAATTCCAGGCCATTTGGCACTACAGAAAGACTCTGTCGCAAAAGACAAAAAATTAAAAAAAAATTTTAAAAAGCAGGCAAAAGATCAGGGTTACAAAATTACTTTCTTGTACAGATGTTCTAAGTAAGATTGATCAAAGTATGTCAGTAAATGATATCATGGTACTGTCTGTAGCTCAAGTATAGCATCATAATGTAATTTATCAGCTTTTAAGAATATAGGCTGTGATGAAGTTTCTTTCTTATTATAAATATTCACTTTTGTCTATATATTCAGGATATTCTTATATTATTTTCAGTAAAAGGAAACAAAACTGTCTAGATCCGTTCTTGGACACATGAGAACTCTACTTTCCATGTTTCTGTCCCATCTCAGTCCTACGCCTGGCACTGGTCTTGCTCAGCAAAGGAGGAGCAAGTTTGGGAGCCAATCATATTATCCTTGCTCCTCCTCTGTGCCTACCCAAGTCACTGTATGGTTTACCCCCTTGGAAATGGGGAGGCATTTCTTATCCTAGGGCTGTGTAGCTCACACTGATGGATCTTCCTCAAGCTCTGCCAAGTCAGTCATCAAACATGAAGAGCACCCTGACTCACAGCAAGCACATCCCAGGATCTCAGCTTTCCATTTTTTATTGTTGCTGTTTGTTTTGTTTGATTTTCAGGGTTTGGGTATTTTTTTCCAGAGAGGTTTTAGGTTCCTAGCAAAATAGGTTAGAACATGTATATTTCCAGCATCCCTCAGTACAGCACATTTGTTACAACTGAAGAACCCATATTGATCCAGCATCATCATTCAGGATCCTTGGTTTACATTAGGAGTCATCTTTTTACTATTGTGTTAATTGTTCATATTCATGGATTTCAGTGTGATATTCCCAAACATGGATCCAACATATACCAATCAAATACAACCTCCTTTTATCTATAGCCCCCGAAGACCATTTCCAATCTCTAGGAATCACTATTGTGCCTTCTAGTTGACTGTTTTAGTGTCTGCCTATGAGGAAGAGCTTGAAGTATTGTCTTTCTATGTCTGGTTTATTTTGCTTGCAATGGCTTCCAGTCCTATGCATTTTGCTGCAATGAGAGGATTTCACTTTTCCTTACAGCTTATCTCTTAGGGTTGTACATACATGGGTTTGGACAAATGTATGATGACATTTACATTACATTGTGTGGTGCACTTTCATGAACCTAAACATTCTCTGCACTCTGCATAGTTATCTGTCTCCTCACTAATCTCTGACGGCCACTGATGTTTTTATTATCTCCGTGGAGTTTCAGCTTTCCTGGAATGCTGCACAGCTGGAACCACACAGGATGTAGCCTCTCCTGATGAGCTTCCTTCACTTCATAATGTGCACCTGCTTCCTCTGTGTTTTCACAGCTTCATTGTTTATTTCCTTTTAGCACAAGGTAATAATGCATAATCGTGGTGTACCACAGCTTACCCAGTCACTTATCAAAGGACATCTTGGTAGCTTTCACATCCTATCAATTATGAATAAATCTCTGAACATCTATGTTCAGTTCTTTGTTTGGATATAGTTTTTAATTCCTGTATAAATGTCAACAGAGATGACAGCTGAATGATTTAATAAGACTATGTTTATCTTTGTAAGAAGTTACCAAACTTTGTTTTAGATGTGCAGAGCCCAGCAAAAATATATATGGGAGAAAAGACAATCTATCAAACAAATGGTGCTGGAAAACTCATATCTACATATAGATGGCTAAAACTCAACCCCTGCCTCTCACACTCTACAAAAATCATCTCACAAAGGATCAAAGACCAACATAAGACCTGAAAATATGAAATCACTCAAATAAAACACCTAACATGTGTGCAATAATTTTCTGGATAGGTGCTCAGCAGCACAAGATATTTGTAACAACAGGCAAATGGGATTTAAAAAAAAAAAACCTGAGAGGATCTGCACAACAGAGCAAGCAGGTCACAAGGCATCCCATGGAATGGGAAGATACTTTACAATGGTCTATCTGACAAAGAGTTAACATCTAGAATATATAAAGAACTAAAAACTGGACTGAACTTTTCAAAAAGCTAACAAAATGGACAGTTGATCCGAATAGACACTCCTCAAAAGAAATATACATGGTGAACAAATATATACATATTCACTATAATTATCCACCAGAGAAAAGTAAATAAAAACTACAATGAGATGTCATCTCACCCCAGTTAGAATGGCTGCTATCAATAAAGAAAAAGATAATGGACGCTGATGAGGATGTGGAGGATAAAGGAACTCATATACTGCCATTAGAACTACAAAATAATGCAGCTATTGTGACAAAGATCATGGGGTTCCTAAAACAAAAAACCAAAAATGGATCTGTCTTATGATACAACTGCCTCATGTCTGGGCGTATATTTAAAGGAATTAAAATGAGTATACCAAAGATATACCTGCATGGCCATGTTTATTGCAATACAATGCTCAAGAAAATAAAACTGTTTTCATCAATAGATGAATGCATGAAGAAAATCAAAAAAGTCTTGTGCACACACACACACACACACACACACACACACACACACACACTGGAGTATTATCAGCTATAAACAATAGTGAATATTGAATTCCTATGATTTGCAGCAAAACGGATGGAGATGAAGGAGATGTTAAATCAGATTCAGGGGTTGGGTCTGTGTGTTGGGGGAGGGGCGGTGAGAATTTTCATGTACTCTTTCATATGTCGAAGCTAAAAAAAGAAAGAAAGAAAGAAAAATAGCCATGGAAGTAAATTAACAGCATAGATGCTGTCAGAATAAAGGTTGAAGAGCTTATCAATCTTATCAAGAGCCATATAGATAGCAAAGAGCTCTTTAAACTGTGGAGATTTATCAGATAGGGGTTGGAAATATATCATAGATGGATCATCAGGAGAGTCATATACGACCAATGCAGCTCCTTTTTTCCCTCCATCTGTAAAGGCTGTAATAGTCTCTTTTATTGGTTTATGGTAAAAAAGCCGAGGTGGAAGCCAGCGAAATGTTGGAATAACTGACACCCATTTATCTTTGGGATAGTGATTATCAATTTGTCCTGGGAAGCCTATTAAGCTAATTGCAAAAGAGGAGTGATGCTTTAAGAGCCATTGTACATCTGATAATGAGAAAGGGATAATGAGAATATCTGCTTCTTTTCCTATGATTTGTATGACCCTATTTTCCCTTGTTGGACCATGGAAGCAAGGGTGTCCGCTTCTGTAAGGAAGGGAGGAGCGCCACCTACTGGCGTGTGAAGCCATTCTAGTACTCCGTGTGGCTGATAAATTGCTCCTACCATGGTCAGGGAGGAATTAAATATTAAGAGTTGGACAGGTAGCTTGGGGTCATATCTGGCTAGTGATGCCTTTTGGAAGTGGCTATTAATTACTTGGAGAGCTCTTTTTGCATCTGGGTTTAGATACCGTCTGGAGGCTGGGTTTTTGTCTCCCTTTAAGAGATCAAAAAGTGGCTGTAATTGACTTGTGGGGATGGAAAGCCATGGCCTTAGCCAATTAATATTACCTAGAAAACTTTGAAGTGAGTTAAGTGTGAGTGGATAGGGGACATCTAGGACAGGTTTGAGGGGCCTAACAGCAGTGGGTGTTATTTCAGTCCCTAAGAAGGTAATGTGGGAGACAGATTGTATTTTATTTGTTGTTATTACAAAACCTTTTGCCTCTAGGTTGTTTATCATAGCATTTTTTAAGTCTTCTAGAGAGGAATCCTCATTTTGCCAGACCAAGAGGTCATCCATGTAATGATAAACATGCAGCCCCTTTTTTAAGAGGGGTGACAGTGCATTAGCAACAGTCTACTGGCATATCGTAGGACTATTTGCCATGCCTTGTGGCAGAACTTGCCATTCATATCGCTCAGCTGGACCAGAATTGTTAATTTTTGGAACTGAGAAGGCAAAATTTTGGCAATCATTATTGTGCAAATGGATGGAGAAAAAGCAGTCTTTTATATCTAGGACTAACAGGGGAGTATTAAGAGGGATGGCAGAGACCATGGGTAGGTATCTTTGGGGTGATCCCCATATTTTCATGGTTTTATTCATGGCTCTGAGGTCCTGCAGCAGTCTCCATGTCCCTGTCTTTTTCTTTATTACAAAGACTGGGGTGTTCCATGGGCTCCTGGAGGGCCTAATGTGACCCAGCTGTAGCTGTTCTTTCACAAGTTGTTGTAAAATGAGTAATTTCTCCCTGGGTAATGGCCACTGTTCCACCCACACTGGTTCCTTGGTGATCCAGTCGAGGCAGGGAGTCTGGTAATCAACAGTGGCCTTTAGGATTGGGGGTTCTTTTGTTTTAGGAATCTCATAAGATCATTTATTTTAAGGCATGCTCCTTCAGACCCACTGGCAAGAACTACATTGAGGTCTTCCAGGATATCTCATCCTATGAGATTTGTGGCTATATCTGCAATCAGGGGTCTTATTGTGCCAACCTCTCCATCAGGATCCTCCCA
>NW_008331837.1:0-66723 GCF_000622305.1 Nannospalax galili | reverse complement strand
AGGCACTCATCTCTAAATAAGGCTTCCCATTGTACAAATAATGGACTAGGGAGAGTAGATCTACAGATGTCTCTCCAGTCTTGGGGAAGCAGGTTAGTATTAAATGTCTTTAGTATGGATTTATTCCAAGGCGCATGAATTCCATCCTCCCTCACAGCTTGACGCAAATTTTTTAACTCTGCTGCAGGGAGTGGATACCAAGCTAGGGGACGCTGTCTGGTTATTTGCAAATTGATAGGAAAAGCCTCTACTGGTGGGTTTTGGGGGTCCTGAGACTGCTGAGGCTGGAAATTTTGAGGCTGGCAGCTTTCACTGTCTCTAAAGTTACACAGCTGCTCTGAGGCTGGGCGTGTCTCCACAGAGGGTGGAGGCAGCCGAGGTGGAGGGGGAGGAGGGGAATTTACCTGAGAATCTTTGGTAGCTTTTGAAATTTGGGCATTAGTATCTGGGCTTGTTGAATCAGCAAGAGAGGGGCGAGGATTAATTTTACTGATGGGTGGATTTTGTCTGGCTTGGTCAGATTTTATTTTTGAAGCTGTTGAATCTGCTACTGGGCAGTTTTTAGGGTCTTTTTTATCATCTAAAACCTCTCTTTTATTATTTTCTGGCGTCTGTAAGCTCTCTTCAATTTTAGGTGGGTTTTTTAAGCATTGCTGGATGGCTGCCATTATCGGGAAAAAGGAAAGAGGAAAATCATGCTTTTCTTGGGCTTCTTTCTTATAAGCCAAATGTGCAAGAAAGTTCCACACCTCAGGATCAGATATGTCTGCTGATAAGATCCAGGGTGCAAATTGATACACCTCATTCCAAAATTTTAAGCTTTCATCTTTAGAAATTTTAAATCCACTACATTTGAGCAGGGTTTTAAGGGAACGAATTTGGTGCTTCCTCTGGCGTGACACTGAGTTCCCCATTGTAAAGGGAAGATGTTTTTACAGCAGTCGGACACTAGAGGGCTTGGAGCATCTTGGCTGAGACTGCAGAAAAAAAGGGGCAGAAAGAGGCAGTTTAAATCTTTTGTTCTGGCCGCGAATCACCTGGAGCTTTCAAGTGCTCCGTGGGGCTAGTTAATTTAAATTCTCACTTAACTGGTTTTAGCAGTGGTTTGAATGCCCTGGGGGGGCAGGATAACGAAACTGACTAGGGAAGTTTTACCTTAGAAGCTGATTTCAAGGCTTATGTGGAGATTTCTTAGAACTTTAGGGATTTTTTCTAGCAGTGTTCAGATAGAAAAGTTGGGTGAAGTGACGGTTCCCAAAGGGACGTTCCTGAAATTAGAATTTCAGGGGATCCCAGTGATTCCCAGTCATGAGACCTTACCACAAATTTGAGGGGCTGGCGGCCACCCTAATGGTTTTTAATTGGCTGATGCGTTACCAGGTTTTTGATATTAAAGAGATGTCTAGATAGAGGTCTTTTGTCCACACCTGTACAGGCAGTCAGGGTCCGTTATGGGTTCAGAGAGACCTTCAGCCAATACCAGGGGGTAGCCCTGGCCAGAAAACCTCAGTTGTCTCTCTGGCCCTAGTGGTCCCACGCGAGAACTTCAGACCAGAAAAGAAAAGGAGGAAATCAGAAGAGATTTTTTGTTGCCCTCCTGAGGAGGAGGGATACTCACGGATCCAGCGTTTCCGTGGGCACCAGCTCCTAGCTGGCACGAAGTTCAGAGGCCCCACGTTGGGCACCAGATATGGTGCACGCGTGCTGGGCACCCTGGCGTGGTGTGCACGGGCACGCCTGGGAGTCGTGGTGCGGGTCCGGTCCCATGGTCTCAGCCGCGCGCCCTGGAAGAAGGCAGGTCTCACCCCGCCGGCTTCTCCGTATCTCTGTGGGTCTCTGCTGCTGGAGCATTGTCCAGCCGTGTACTGCCTTAATTTCCCCCCGTGCGCTTTCCTCTTGATGCGAGATCCACTGGCCACTGGATCACGCGGGAGAGCGCAAGGCGGCTGAAGCTGGGATCCATGAGCCGGTGACAGAGGAATGCTGCCTCTGGAGAGGCTGGATCGCCAGTAAGACGCGGGACTCTGCTTAGTCCGTGTCACAGCTTTTATTAAGTGTAGCTTCAAGTGATCCAGCTCTCTATTATTGAGAGAAGACTGGGATATTTATACCATGGGGGTAGTGGTAAAAGCTTTGGCTGATAGATACTTTGTGAGACATTTCTATTTGCATGTGGAAGTGGGTTTCTGCCATGCTGCCAGACTGCTGACTACCTGAAAAATCACACAGGAAAGCATGGTATTCCTAGAGCCAGAGGCCATGTTTATGTTATGGCATTTGTGGCGGGCACTTCAAAAAGAGAGTCAGGAAAAATGCCAGGAAGACACCCCGCTATGAAAGGAGTCTCAGCACATAACTCCGAGCTCGTGAGCTATCTGGATATGAAGAGACTTCTACTTCACATAACAGAGGCCCCCAACAGAAGGAAGGAAGGAGGAAGGAAGGAAGGAAGAAAGGAAGGAAGGAGGAAGGGAGGAAGGAAGGAGGAAGGAAGTAGGAAGGGAGGAAGGCAGGAAGGATGAAGGAGGAAGGAGGAAGGAAGAAGGAAGGAAGGAGGAAGGAAGGAAGGAGGAAGGAAGGAGGAAGGAAGGAAGGAGGATGGAAGGAAGGAGGAAGGAAGCAAGGAAGGAGGAAGGAGGGAGGAAGGAAGGAAGGAAGGAAGGAAGGAAGGAAGGAAGGAAGGAAGAAGAAGGAAGGAGGGAGGAAGTCTGAGAGAAGACACAGAAATGAGATGGGGATTGAAGAGAAGGTTGCATAAAGAGAGTTCTGAGAGGCACTGAAACGCAGGCATCGGAATAAGCTCTGGTGTTCAGTAGCACACAGGAATGACTGTAATTCACATTACACCATTGTCTATAGATCCAGAAGAAGCTTGATGTCTATAAGCATAAAGAAATGGTAAGGAATGAGAATGCTAGGCACCATCATTTGATCAGTGAACATTATGCGTATATACTGAAATACCACACTGAATCCCATTGATATATAAAATCAATATATGTAAATAGAACTAATTACATTTTTTAAAGAATTGGCATCATGACATCATAAAATTGAGAGATTTCAATGCTTGGTGTGTTCATTAAAATTTGATGGAAACAATTTAAATTCCCATTTGTGGATGAATCACTGAAAAAACATGAGCTTATATACACAAAAGCATAACATCCAGCTTAAAAAGGATGTGCCGTCACATGCAACAGCATGGATGAGTCTTAAGGACAATGTGCTGTGAAATAAGTTGATCCCTGGACAAACAATGCATCATTCCCTGATGGAGGTGATCTAAAGTACTCAAACTCATGGAAGAGTAGGGGGGATTGCCAGAGAGGGAGGGCACTTTAGAGCATCTTTTCAAATTTAAGTTAAGGGACATGAGTAAATCTAGAGATTAGGTTTACAAATTGAATCTATAGCTAATAGTATAGTATTGTGTATATAAGTTTGTTAAGAGAGTAGATATCATGTTTACTTCAATTAAAAAAACCAAGGGATACCATTAAAATATAGTATGTATATTGTTATCAATGAGTATAATTCAGCTTTTAAAATAACTAAAGTAGCCACCATTACATGTGGGTTTTCATCCCACACTTTTTTTTTGAAATTTGTTTTTATTGAATTTTTGTGTATTTTATACCGAACATCTCAATCAATCTTAATCATCTTTATACCCCTGTCCCCACCAGCACCCTCCCATAACCACACACACACACACACACACACACACACACTGGAGCCCGTATACTCTGTCATCCCTGTTTAGCTCACTGTGTTGTTAGTGTCCCCAGACGTTCCCAGTTTTAGTCCATCCACTGAGGTCTAGTCAGCCTATCTAGAGTCCCTTGCTTAAGGAAGATCAGCTCTTCTTCACCTAGCAGCAATCAGTTACCAATATTTCTTCAGATAAGATTGGGGTCTGCTATTCATTTTCCCAGGTTTATGCTGGATTTCTGTCTGCCCGAGCTTGTATAGGACTTGTGTATGCTGACACCATAGCTACAGAATCATATGAACAGGTTTCCAGGAGCTTGTAAGACTTTGTTTACATAGGTCCTGCCCGTCTCCCTGGTTTTTACAATCTTTCTTCTCCCTCTTCTGCGATGATCCCTGAGCCTTGGGTGGGTGAAGTGTAATAAAGAAGTCCTGTCCAAGGACCGGCATTCAGCAGACTCTTGATCTCTACACTTTGGCCATTTGCGACATTTTGTGCTCCTGGCCCTCTGCTGCATGAGGAGCTTCATTACTGAGAACTGGGAGATTCATTAGTGTCCTCTTCTTTACCCCTGTTCTATGTTCCATGAGCCTTGGGTGTAGAGGTTATATTGTAGATATTTCACTTAGGCCTGGGCAATTCATAGACAATGTCCGTTAGTGACCAGTTGTGGTACTTGGTAATAGTCGCTGATTGGTACAAAATGAATTTCTTTCATGAGTAGTGACTGGGTTATTTGTCTGTAAATACAAGGATACATATTTTGCACATAGTAAGAAATCACAGTTTAGGGATGCGACAGTCTTGGGGTTTTCTGTAAGATCTGTGACAACTCCAGACATGTGTATTTAGTTGTTTATAGTATCACACTTGAGTTTCCTCCATTAAGTGAGCTTTTAGTCCAATTAGGTAGCTGTTGATTGCCCCCAAGGTAAAAGTGCCACTACTGCACCAATGTCATATGTTGTGCTGGCCATTGATGTAGTTATTTGGTCTTGAAGTTGGTTTTGGACCACTGATTGATGTTTTCCCTTGGCACCTTCATAGTTCTCTCCAAAGCTATGAGAGCTCACCTTCAGGGGAAGTGGTTTCAGGTCAGCTGCAGCTCTATTGCTCCAAATCCTGTGTCCAAAGTATGTTCTGTCTTTGGCAGTAGGGTCTTACCTTCAAGCTATGGAAGGCCATCAAGGGCTGTGGCAATAACCTGAGTAGTTTTGGGAGTCTCTTGAACCACCCTGGCAAACAACTCAAAGGAAGGTTTCTCCTCTCTGGCACAGTTTCTTGTTATGTAGCCTTTAGCTATATACATGGACATATGTAGAGATAATGTATGTGTAATTTGTCATTAGGTTGTTGGATTAATCATAATATGATTCCCTCTGATTTTTTAAAAAAACTAGATAAGCATTATTTATCTCTCCTCTCTCTCTCCTCTCTCTCTTTCTCTCACCCTCCCACCATGGTTTCCCCATTTAAAGTGTTCCCATTTTCCCATTTTCTCCCTTGATAATACCAGTCTCCTATGGTCCCACCTTGCTTGAGCTCCTTCTTTCCCTTTATCCCCAAATTTCCTTATATAACCCTCCCTCCCCTTTCCCATTTAAGTAACCCCGTTTTTATTCATTTCTCCCTTAGCAATACCTGTCTCCTACTGTTCTCTCTTGGATTCTTACTTTCCCTTTACCTCCCTGGTTCCTTTACATTATTCTGGGTCCTGCAGTTATGTCTGGATACATACTCACGTAGAAGGATTTGGTACTAGGATCCATATATGAGGGAGAACATACATCGTTTGTTTTAGTTATCCCTAGTCAACCATGATCTGAAAGTAGTGAATGGAAAAAAATGTCATTTCTAAATTATAAAATGAGAGTTCTGGGGCTAGAGAGATGAGTCAGTGGTTAAGAGCACTGGCTACTCTTGCAGAGGATGTGGGTTGGGTTCTCAGTCTCCACAACCCTCTGAAACTCCAGTTCTATTGGATTTGTCACCCTCTTCTGGCTTCTGTGGGCATTGCATGCATGCAGTGCACTCACATACATGCAGGTAAAAAACATACACATTAAAAGATAAAAATAAGCCCAGCATGGTGGTGCATACCTTTAATCCCAGCACTCAGGAGGTAGAGGCAGGCGTATCTCTGTGAGTTTGAGGCCAGCCTGATCTATGTAGCTTATTCCAGGCCAGCCAGGGCTACAGGGAGACCCTGTTTCAAAAAGACCATAAAACAAAAGACATTAAAAAAGAAAGAAAAATTTAAAAAATATAAATAATAAAAATAAGTAAATCCAAAAAATGTATACAATGAGAGATCTACCTCCATGATTAGAGGGCTATGGTTGTTCAGCCACAATCACAGGAAAGATCAATCATGGGAACAGGAACATGAATCCATGTTGCATGGTCCCACTCTGGGGACAATTTGCAGACTGTTTGTTTGTACTGTTCTCTGGGAATTAGAATACATGCCCCACACGTTGGGTTCCTGGGGCAGGTAGTGCTTTACAGGCAGTTTATGTTACTTCAGTACGTGCAGGTCCCTGCCGTGTGCATTTCCTCTTGGCTGTTTGAGTCAAGGCAAGGACTGACATTAATCCTCCTGTTTCAAGGCTTCCATAATGCTAAAAATGTTTCCAAAGCCTCCAAGGCTTCCAAAAATGCTAAAGGCATTTTTCTCTTGGGCACATTTCAGTGTACCTGGACTTGTCTGGAATGGTACCTTCCAAAGGCAAGGCGGTTCAACTCTGTAACAACTTAGAAGATTCAAATTCTGTGGCCATCTGTCCCTATGTACTGAGAAGTTGTGCCTGGAACCAGAAATGCACCATGTGAACCAGACTCACAGCTCAGGGTAGAAAAGGATGTCTGACCAGTGCATGACGTTCAGGACATGTGGCAGGCTATACTTACTTTGGCAAGTAGCTACATGGCACAAGCACTGCCCAGGGCCTTTATTTTATAATTATCCTCTCTACACCCTATCAAGTTGCTCTGGCAGTGACCCTATTTTACAGAACTGTATATTGAGACCCAGATGGACCAAGTGAATTGTGCAAGGCAAAGCTACTGGTGATGTTAAGATAGACAGTAAGAACTTGTGTTGGGCATTATTTTCTTGATTATAAAATTACAGTGATAATGACAATCATGACTGATCACTCAGTTATTTGAGATCAAACCCTGTATTAGGCAATGGGACTCAAAGATAAGAAAAACATATGTTCTTTCACTGTCTTTAAAGAATTCTTGAGAGGGTGGGCATCGGATGGAGCCTGAGATTTGAGCAGGGAATTTACAAAACAGAAGAAAGCACAATGCATGTTAATGAAGGGAAGCAGGGATAAGTCACAGAAATGCTGACCAGTTCTGCTCTCAATCCAGCTGTATTTGCTTCTTCAAATAATTTCTTTTAGAAATACTTCAGATTCCATGTAAAATAGAACTGGTTTCAGGGACTGGAGACATGGATCAGTGGTTAAGAACACTATTCTTGCAGAAGACCCAGGTTCGAATCCCAGCACCCACATGACAACTAACAACTGCCTGTAATTCCAGTTCTAGGGGATCTGACAGCCTCTTCCGCCCTCCACGGGCATTGTACGACACAGGTGTACTTACCTACACACAGGCAATACACTCATACACATAAAATAAAAATAATGAATAAAATTTTTTTTTAAAGGAACTGGGTTCAGAGAAGGATGGGCACAGAGAGAGATGCAGAGCCATCATCCAATCTTCATTGCTGTGCCCTTATCCTTCACAAAAGCTCCCAGTGCATTACTCCCTTGTAGCCCCATTCCTCAAATAAGAAAATAAAAAGGTTCAGAGACCCAAGCCAGCTTACACAGTAGAATCCAAATCTGAACACATAGCTATAAAATGATGTCAACGTGTTCTCCAGCACCTAACAATGCATTTTTTGAAAAAGCCATCATCTGACTGAGGGGCCACCTTGCAGAACCCAGAACCCGAGAGAACTTGAGGATGATTAGAACTGGAGTGTTGCTTCCCCGCTTATCTTTTTTCTCCTGCTGCCCAACCAACAGCTGTGCTCTATCAGACCCGTGATTCATTGCTGCTGGTGTTCGCGCCTGAGCTCAGCTCTCCAGGGACCACACATTTGAGGATCTGGGTGACTCATGGCCTCCACTCTAAATTCCTATTAAGCACTCTAGGTTTAATAGCCGCTATTAATACAAATTATGCTTCATTAAGCATGAAGCTAAAGAGAGCACCGCTCGAAAGCTCTAGTTCAGTCCTGGCTGAAGGACAAACAGAACAGCTATTTTTAATCCTGGCAATGTCAGTGGGGAGAGAGCAACCTGACACTGCATGTGCCTGTCGCTGCTGCTCCAGCAAATAGAGTTTTGCACATCCTCAAATAAACATCACTTGTTTTTAGCTCACAGTGTGTGACAGAGGTAAATATTTCTCACCCCTGAGGGATGGTAGCTCCTACAGCTTTCCTCTTCATGAAACTTTTGCCTATAGAACATGAGAAGACGTGAAAACCCGAGTTAAGAATCTTCCTACAGCTTCTTGCTCCCCTCTGTGGAGGTGCTACCTCCTTTGGGCTGGGGGTTAGCCATCCCTGCATGGTGCCCTCCCTGTTACTGACAGACTGTGTCATGTCCAGAGGCAACTCAAAAGTAGGCAAAAATCACTGCTAACATGCTCTTCGGGAGCAGGGTCAGCAATTGTTTCCTGTAAAATGCAGAGAGTACAGTATTTCTATTGGGAACTCTATATCAAACATGACATACATATTGGGAAAGTTCACCTTTACATTCCTTGAAAAACTGTTTTCCTGAGTTGGGTGTGAAAAAAAGGAAAAACAAACATCAAGAAAAAAAGAAAAGAAAGAAAGAAAGAGAGAAAGGAAGGGAGGGAGGGAGGAAGGAAGGAAGGAAGGAAGGAAGGAAGGAAGAAAGAAATAACTAGAAGAAAATAATAATAAAAAAAGCAGAGAGTATATATTGTGTGCTTTGTGGGTCCCATCATGTCTGCAGTGACTATTTGGCTCTGCCACTGGTGCACAAAAGAAGCCATAGACTACACATAAAGGAATGTGCATGGATATGTTCCAATAAAGCTTTATTTACAAAAGGTGAGTATAGACCACATTGTCCCTAAGGTTGCATCTCCCTTTTGTGTCTGATTCAGATTTTCTGCCCCAACATATATGTTTTTGCAGTGGATATCCAGTCTTTCATGAGCATCCTTATGATGTATCTGTTACTGAAAATTTGTGACACTAATAGTCATTTATAAAAAAGAAATTATGTACTTCCAGAGCAGGATTATGCCACTGCCATATCTGGATTGGCTGAATTTGCTTATTAGCTCCACTGTGTCCAACCAAGCCTATATTCCATTCATAGGGCATCAGAACTTTCCTTGAGAAGTCTCTTTGCATGCTATTGTATGTTATGTACAATGTGATCATTTTTATCTGTTCTAAGTGTATAAGACTGTAACAGTACAAATTCTACTAATGAGATGTCCCAGTCTGTGTTAGGTTAATTTGTTCAGCTGATCCCATCTCTTCTAAGAAACTCCGTGTCCTTAAATTTGGTGTTGCTACATTGGGCAAGGCGGTTGATGAGGACTTTCAGGCAGAAGAAAACTGAGATGACCCCATTGGCATGCTTTCTTCCATGAGCACAGAGAGCAGGCTCCTTCTAGGTGCAAATGAGGAACAGGATTAGTATTGCCCACCGACAAAAGGCTTTTTACAAAGAATGCTTGACATAGAAGGAACCCTATGGGGATGGAAGAAAGTCCTTCCAGAATCAATATGGTTGTTAAATAAAAATCCCAGTGCCAGAGGTGGGTTGCCCTCTAAGGTCCCTAAAACAATAAAAGCCATTGCCAGTAAAGTTGGTTGTACACAGGAAGGGGATGGAAAAACCCTATTGCTGAAGACACTGCTTGATGTGAGCACAGGAGAAGGAGAAATCAAACTTGGACTTAGCTGGAAACTCCCTGCCACTGGATGGGTGGCTTTCATGGTGCCAAAAGGCAATATGCAGATGACTGGGGGAGAATCATCCCCTACAATTCTGCTCAACAACAGACCTCACATGTTGCACTATCAACATACCAAGCAAGAAGTTCTTGCTGGTGAAATAGTATCTCATTTAGTGTATGTACAAATAGCAAATTTTCAGTTGGATAAAATGCCCACTTCTAGGGGTGGAACACACATTTGGTACTGTAGACCAGACCAACCCCCTGTGGCAGGGGAGAATATAGGCCCCAGTCGGAAGTCACTGCAATTGTTTTCTTAAATGGATGTGATGCACCTGCTAAAGTACCATCCAAGCATTTGTGTTTACACCCATAGGTTATTATAGCAGTCACTAGTTAGATGTTCTTGCTTCTTGCTGTTTGTGTTTTTATGGTAGATGGAACCCACTGAAATGGGTTCCCAGCAGCCCATGGAAAACTGATGATGCCAAGATCCAAAAGTTCAGTGCCTTGCCACAATAGGAGGAAGATCATCCCACACCTACTGCCCCCTCCAAGACTCAGGGACTTTTGCAGAAGAGGTTGATAGAAAGAATGTAAGAGCCGGAGAAGGGGTGGAGTGTTTACTGGATGTGTACTCCGACCAAAATGCTAGCAAGCTATATCACACCTCCTTCCCACACTCATCAAGGAGTTGAGGGGGGAGTCATTTACCCTTCCCACCCAGTCAACCTTAGCCGCATGTGGGGGAGGGGCTGAGGATATATAATCTAAGAACTCCAGGAGGCCCCTCTCACCACTTTCTGTGACTGTGGGGAAGTCACAGGATCTACATTTGAGTGTGAACTTTCCAGTGCAGCTATAAATGGGGGGGCTACTCCTCTGTAAATAAACCCCACCCTATACTCTGTTAAAAAAAGAGAGAGAATGATAGGTGTTTGGATAGATAGAAGAGAGGGATCTGTGGACTTGCACTGGGGAATGTCTGGGGAAACTGACTTGACACAGTAGGCCTTAACACCCAGGACAGAGTATATGGGTTCCAGTGGGGAGGCTATGAGGGGGTGTTTGTGGGATGGGGCTGTAAAGATGATGCAGATTGTTTGAGATAGTCTGTATAAAATACAACAACATTTAATAAAAACAAATGTTAAACTAAGAATGCTTGTATAAAATTCCCAGGGAAAAGAAAAAGATTTTTAAGCTAGATGCCAAACTAGATAGAGCCTACAGGGCAATGAAATCAGAACTGAAGGTGGGGAGAAGGAGTTATCTGCTATGAAACAGAACTGCAAATTAGCATGTAACTTTACAATGTCTGGGTTCTATTTCATAGGAAACAGCAAGGTCAAACAGGTGGTTTTCATAGATAATTAATCCTTAGCTGAGACTTTAACCATTAAAATGACATTTGCCTACATACTTGCCTCAAGTAATTTTTCTTCACAGCCCTCTTTATAAAAGCTACACAATCATCACAGACAATGATCTGGAAGATGCAAGCAAGTGAGCACCCTGTGTATAAGTTCTTGGGAACCTCTTGGGTATAGCAGACTCATTAAAAGGAATACTGATGGGGTCTCAGTATAAGTGAACCAATACTTTCTGCAAGCTGTTGCCTCAGTTGACCTGCCATTGTGGAAGGTGCAGAAAGTTCTTCCAGCATGCTAGCTTTTTGGATGGCTTTGGCTGAAAGCAACAGCAACATCCACAGCTCTGTCGGCTTCCCTGGCCTTGAGGCCACCAAGGAGGTTTGAGCACAAATGGACTAAGACAAGTGGTGAAGGGCTCTTACTAGCCTCACCATGCCTAATAGGTTGTCCCTAAAGCAAAACAAAAACCCAGGAACAACTAAAATTTTTCACAAGAATGCAAATAATCACAAATATCTTCCATAGATATCTGCAAGTTCTGTCCTATTACCATAACATCCTTTAGAAAGAATGACTGAAGCACACATTAAACCTGTTATACCCAGGCATTTTGAATTTTCCTGGTACTTGGATATAAGAGCTGGTACAGATATGAGGATGCCAAACAGACTCCAGGAAAGCTTCCTTAACCTCTCATAGGTTTTCAGGAACTCTTCACTTTCTTCTGCTGAACAGACTGGATACCAAGGTTTGGTCACCTTTTGCTGTAAAGGGTTAGAAGGTAATCACTCTGGGCCACAGGCCACATGGTCTCCATTGTAACTCTGACAAGAAAACAGCAATAGACAATATGCACACAAATGAATTTGGCTGGGTTTATAAGCACAGGTAGCAGGCTAAATTTAACCCATGGGCCATGTTTTGCCAATCCTTGCTCTAGGCTATAGCAGGCTCCCTAAACCAACATGACAAAGACCTTGCTCCCTGTTGCTGAATAGCTCCAAAAGGCCCTCTTCCTACACCCCACAGCACTTACAGGCTTAAACTTAAGTAAACTGTTGGTTTGCTTTTGCCAACATCTACTGTGAGCCTCATTATTTATTGGCAATTAGCACAGCAGTCCCCTCCATTTGGCAGCAGCTGAGGAGCTACACACAATAATAGCTCCTGGAAAGTAGGCAAGGGACACATGGAGACTGAGACAATGTGTTGCTATAGGAGACAAAGTCTTGGTAGCTCTGAGTTCAATTAACAGAAAGGAGAGAAAACCCACAGCTGGAGGCATGGGAGACCACTGCCTTGCATGTAGTGGTGAGAAGTCCAGCTGGGGCATACTGGGGACTTGTGGTGCTCACAGTGGAGATTCAGGGCTGAGACAAGCCCCAAATTAGGCCAGCAGCCTAACGTGGACCTGTAAAGGGAAATGGTCATAACTGGGATGGGGTAAACAGCCAGGGGCAGAACATCTATAAACTGAGAGTGTGGCCTGGTGGACATAACAAGCAGCCATAGTCAGAAGTGACAAGCCAGAGCCCAGAATCTTCTGCTTGAACAGCAGCTGACAAAAAGCTGGGGGAAAATCAGGCAATGCAGGCTTAAGCCCTCTCTCTAATAGCCTTAAGAACACTTCTTCCATAAGATGTGTACAACTTTTTCTCTTTGGAAAGATAAGTAGAAAGAAAAGGATTATAAAATAAGGCTTTGGAGATGCTGAATCAAATCAGTGGAAAAACTGCTAGCAAAATAAACTGCACAGAACTTTCCTGTCTTTAGAAGATAGAAAAATGGACTCTGAAATAAAGGCTTTGGGAAAAGGCTTTGAAACACCACCATTTCTATTCCAGATCTGATCCAGCCAACTTAGGAAAGCTAATAATAAGCAAATGGTTGAAGTTGAGTTAAATGTGGTATGTGCTTGCTGGCATAACTTTCTGTAAAATATGCCACCCACAAGAGGAAAGGCAGTCCCACCTCCACCGCCTGCTCCCCATTCCCTGCCTGTGGATGTGCATAGGATTCCATCCAGCAGGAGAAAGGTTGCATGGGACAAGGTGCTACTGCTCCACTCCCATGGTTTCTGAGTATTAAGCCACACTGCAGTTAACTGATGCTTCAGGGACTGAGACTACATATCAACCCTCTCCTCGCTGCTGCAGATAGCTAATGCAAAGCTTAAGAAACACCAATTTATGGCTGTGGAGGTTGATTTTGAAATTCATATGGTAAGCTGACTACAAAATCTGCCAAGGTAATCACCCCCCATCAAGTATCAATATGCCGAATGTGCAGGGCTCCGCTCAGTGCTGAAGATATGACCTGTGAGTGTTTATGGGTGCCTTATTGTTCTGAGCGTCACCTGTGCCTCACATGCCCATGCAGGCTTGGAAAGATTGCTTTCTTCTCAGCACTACTGCCTATGCTCTTTAAGCTGTGTAACTTCCTTCTATTTCCTTTAGTTGTCTGAGTTTGATCATTACCTGACTCATATCCCATAATTTATAACAGGAATGGGATTTGGATCAAGATAGCATTGTATAAGAACATCATTTGAAGCCCCATTTGCCTCCAGTCTGAGCATACAGCAATGACAGATTAACTAGAGAAACCAGTACTGTCATAACAGGGTCAAACTCAAGATGGCTATGTCTGTGTTTATCAGTAGAACAGAAATCCAAATTGGTGAGGAAACTGAAACTTCTGTCTTCTATGCTCTCAATCAGCCTGAGACTTCTAGACCTTTATTCTTGTAGCATAGGCAGGGAACAGGTGCATTCAAAACTAGGTGAGGGACTCACATCTCAGACTCCTAAAAAAGATTTTATTTTTATTTGATTTGTGAGTGTGTGTGTGTGTGTATGTGTGTGTGTGTGCATGCACAAACATGCAATGGCACATGTGTGGTGATCAGAGGACACCCTTGTGGAGTCAGTTTCCTCATTCTATATTTACATTACTTTAGGGGATAGAACTCAGGTGGTCAGGCTTACACAGAAAGTGTCTTTGTGGCCCCAAAGATTTTTCTTCCAAAAGAGAGATTGTTTGTGGGGAAAGCTTCCATTTTCTGCCTATCTTTCTTATTCTCTGGGATGTTAGTGTGCAAAGATAAGTTTCCTGACACTAGGACAGCCTCTTGCAACTATGTAGGAGAAGGACAGATACTGATATTGTTGGACCCCTTAGTCAATCCTGGAACAGTAACAGTCAACCTCTTTGTTCTAAAATAAGTAAGAAAAACTACTAGAGTTTTCTATTGCTGGTCAGAACTTCTCTTATATAAAGTCAAATGTTTCTTAGCTGAAGTACACAGATGTAGGTAGGTAGTTAGTGGGGAGCTGCTCCCTTATAAATGAGCCTATACACCCAAGTTACAAATCACAAAGTCTAATGTAATAAAAGACAGAATATAAAATTAATAAATAATCAAACATGAACACACTCCAGTTTGGCAAAGATTTAAAGAAATACGTCTAGGGTCTTCAGCAAGAATGTCAATCAAACAGAAAGTAGGAGAAAAATATCAGGTGAAATTCAAATAAGAATAAAGTATAAGAACCTAAATAAAAATATTGAAAATGAAATATGTAGTTAAAGGAATAAACTCAGTAGGTGAAGTTTGTGGTACTGGACACAGAATAAAATTAACTTAGAATGAATGACTCAGGGACTGGCTATAGAATAATAGAGACAAAAATGAAAGGAAAGGTAGTAATGGGGTATAGAAAAGAATGAGGAAGCTATGCCTAAAGAGATTAAAGTTAAACAACATTGAAAGACTTGAGTTCTCGTAGTAGAAGATGGCTCTGAACATATAACAAGATAACAGAATCAAAATTCAACATGTTGCAGTGAAGAAGATAGAGAGAAAATCTTAAAAATATCCAGGCAGCAACAAAACAGCTTGCTATCAAAATAAGACATGACAACAAGACAGCACAGCACCCCTCCCCACTTCTGAGCCAGTCTCTTCCTTCCTCTGATGTTTTTTTGCCAGTCCCTCTGATGTAGCTAGCTAGCACCACCTCAAAATATAGATTCCATCTGTAATGGTCCATTCCTGTCCTCACCCTACTCTACCTTTTCTTCAGTGTTCAAAATTCATTCTTTTCATCTCAAAGTTTCTATTCACAGCCTGTGCTGGATAGTTTTAGTGTCAACCTGACTCACCTGGATTGAGGGAGCTTCAATTGGAGAATTTCCTCCATAGGACTGGCCTGTGGTCATGTCTGTGGGACATCTTCTTGATTGTTGAATGATGTACGAGGGCCCAGGCCACTGTGGGTGGTGCCACCCCATGGCATGTGGGCCTGTGTTGCATAAGAAAGCAAGGTGAGCAGGGGCCAGGGGAGCAAGCCAGTAAGCAGTGTTCCTCCATGGCCTGTGCTCCAGCTCCTGTCTCTGGGTTCCTGCCCTGAGTTCCTACATTGGGCCCCTAATGAACTGTGATGTGGGGGATGTAAGACAAATAAACTCTTTCCTCACCAAGTTGGTATTGGTCAGAGTATTTTGTCACAGCAATGAAGAAACAAAGTAGGACACAGCCACTGTTACTCATCTTTATGCCAGACATTCTCTCTAAAATGTCAAATTTGTACTCCTACAAATAGGATTTCTGTTACCTTTCAAATCTGTATTCTGTAGACAAATGGGAGAAATTGATTAGCAGCCATTAGAATATGGTAACAAAGCCAGAATTCCTCAAAAATGTATACTACACAGTCTCACTAACCAAAGTCAGATAGTTCACAGGAGAGTCCAAGTAGCCAAAACAAAAAAAAGAAATACATTCACTGTTGTTCATAGTTCACATAACAGTGAATTGTACTACTTATTTTTAGAAGCATCACTTTTCCACATGGTAGTCAAGGAAACGGGATTCTAGTGCAGGCTCTCTTGCTGCTATGCTCAGTACCATTCTATGGCACCAAAACAAGATGGCAGGCAGAGAAAACCAGTGCTGCGGCATTTAAAGGATTCAGAATGGAAAACAGAGCATGACTCCACTATGCGCCTTCCCCCACCTGGTAGGCAGCCACTGACCAATGTTGACAATTCACCTAAATGTGCATCTTTTACAGATGTTTAACATAGGCATAGTTCTTTGCATTCAGTGCAGTTCAGATAGACCGGTTAAACCTTTCTTTTTTCATTTCCATTGGGTTGTTTTTTCTATTTTGTAAGTTTTAAGCATTTTAGAATGTTTTTTGCCAATTCCTCTAAGGATTTATCAATTTAATCTGACTGAAAAATTGTGGAATATTTAAGAAAATAAGATAGGAAAAAATGTCTCAAAGAAGGTAGAAATTACATAGAGGACCACAACTATCTCATTTTATGATGTTATATGCAAATATTTTAAGTACATATGTCATTAGATGAAACATGAAGAAAAGGAATTTGATTAAAGGTTTTATAAATGTGACCGCAGTCTTAAATTTTGCATGGGTTTCCCACAAATACAAACTGCAAAAAAGCAGATTTGGATCAACTATACTAGTGAAAAGACTAAATTACCTTTCAATTCTTTCTATAAACAATGGCATTACAAAATTATTGATAGGAAAAGGCAATCAAAAGTATACAGAATGTAGTGGGAAAAGCTCATCCAGGAACTGCTCCTGTTTATCATATGAGGTTACTGAAGGCAAATCAAGACCTTCTGTTCTTTTCTCAAGCATTATCAGCAAATCTGTAGCCAGGTAAACCTTTATTCACTCACTTTGAAATTTTAGTCTTTGATTTCTTCAGCATTTTTACTTTGAACCCTGAGGCTACAACTGATTAAAGAAGTTGTTCCAAGCAGGAGCAAATTGACTTTGTATGGTAGGCTCTCCCTTCAAAGCTGTTTCATTAGGGCTGCAGAGTCTGAAAAACAAGCCAGCGTCCCCTGCCAGCCATTCCACTGTAGGTTTTGCTGGGTTGAATTTCAGACACAATACCTAAGGAACACAACCTCCAAATTTCAGACAGCAGATGACAAGCTCAGGCAACCACTGCTGCAGACCCCCAAATAAATAAGCCCATGCCACCTTGGGCATGACCAGACTGTCGTGTTGGTGGCTGTGATGGTTTCCATAGGCTCCAAGTATTTGGACATTTTGTTCCCAGATGATGGTGTTGTTTTGGGAGGTTTTAGAAAGTGTGGCTATCCTGGAGGAAGCCCATCACTGGGGGTCGGGTTAGAGAATTCTTAAGCCTTTCTGGAACTCCAGTTGCTCTCTTGCTTCCTGTGCCTGCGTGATGATGTGAGAACTTAATTTCTGCTGCTCCTGCTCCAGCCACTTCCAGCCACCATGCCCCCCTGCCATGACGGACTGTAATTCCCCTGGAACCCTAAGCTCAAACAATTGATTCCTGCTATAAATTGCTCTTGTCAGTGTTACTATCACAGCAACAGAAAAGTGACTAATACAGGAATTGGTACCAGAGAGTGGGCTGTTGACTGTGAAGAACCTGATCATGTGGGGTTTTGGAAAAATAGGTGGAAGACTTGGGAAGTTTGGGCTAGAAAAGCAGTTGATTGCTGTAAGCAGAGCTTAACAGGTCATTTTAGTAGGAGCCTGGAAGAAAGTAGTGCTGAGAACAATGTAGTTCCAGAGGGAAATAAGGACTTAAGCAATAATTGGGATATTTTGGTGAAGAGTATGGCTGAGTCTTCCCACAGCCAAAAAGCTTGCCTGAGGCTAAGTTGAAAAGCCATGGACTAATTTCTGTGGCAGAAGAAATTTCAAGACAGCATAACATGGCATGGCTATTAATAATGAATATTATACAGATTTACAGTGAAAAAGAGCAAATGGGGCAGAAAGAAATACAGGATGTACAGGGTACATTGAAAAAGAGCACTAGGAAGATTAATATTGGAGTCCTGCCATGTGATGGAGAGGATCCCATTGATAAGGAGATTAAAGTGATTAAGAAGCTTAAAGTGAGTAAGGAGGGGCCTAGAGATTTGTACTTAAACAATGGAGAGAGTGCCTCCAGGGCAAGACCACACCCAGTTAAGCCTCCAACTTGTGAAAGGAAAATGCTGTAGGGACCACGGACGGACGGACGAGAAAGGCTTCTAAAATGGATAAAGCAGGCTGGAGTCCACCCCAAACTGTAATTCAGACTTGGCAGTGTTGTTCACCTGGTTCTGGCTTTAGAGGCATGACAGATGCAAGAGTGAAGGGGTCATCAGTTCTTCCTCCACAGTTTCAGAGAGCCAAGCAGCATGTAGCAGGGGTTCTTCTGCATAAAGAAGGCCCTGATAGGCCATTGTGTGAAGCTGTGAAGGTGAAGCCTGGTTGGCAATGGAGACCCCAAGAAATTCATGATGCCAGAGCTGTGAGGCATCTGCCAAGAAGACCTGCACACAGGGAGTGGTACCAGCACAAGAGAGAAATGTGTGTTTCAATCACTAAAGCTGGAGAGGCTGAGCCATCTAAACCCTTTGGAAGTAAAGTCCCAGAAGTCAGACATGGAGCTACTGGATTTGGTGTTTGCCCTGCTGGTTTTTGCTCTTGTTTTGGTCCAGTATTTCCTTACTATGCTTCTATTCCTCCCCTTTGGAATGATAATGTGTACTCAGTTCCACTGTATGTTGGGAGTATGTAGTTTGTCTTTTGATTTTATAAGGGACTTACAGTTAAGATATTTCTCTGAGTCTCAGAGGAGACTTTGGACTCTGGACTTCTGTGATAATGACAATAGGGACTTTTAAAGTCGGACTAAATTCATTTTGCATTTTATATGGTTATGAGCCTATGGATCCAGGGGCTGGAATGTGATGGTTTCAATGAAAATGTCCCCCACAGGCTCCAAGTGTTTGGACATTTTGTCCCCAGATGATGACGCTGTTTTGGGAGGTTTTAGAAGGTGTGGCTGTCCCGGAGGAAGCATGTCACTGGGGGTGGGCTTAGAGAGTTCTTAAGCCTTGCCGGATCTCCAGTCGCTCTCTTGCTTCCTGTGCCTGTGTGATGATATGAGAGCTTAGCTTCTGCTGCTCCTGCTCTAGCACCACCAGCCACCATTCCTCCCTGCCATGACAAACTGTAATTCCCCTGGAACCATAACCTCAAATAAACTCTTCCTTCTATAAATTTCTTTAGTCAGTGTTTCTATCACAGCAACAGAAAAGTGACTAATACACTTAGGTTTCTTCCATCTCTTAGCTATTGTGAAAAGAGCAGCAATAAACATGGATGTACAAGTGTCTTTGCAATAGGATGAGTTCTTTGGGTATATGCCAAGGAGTGGTATAACTGGGTCAAATGGTAGGTTCATTTGTAGTTTTTTAAGAGTTCTCCACACTGCTTTCCATAGGGTTGAACAAGTTTGCAATCCCACCAGCAGTTGATGAGTGTTCCCCTTTCCCCACATCCTCTCCAACATTTGGTATCATTTGTTCTCTTGATCTTAGCCAGTCTGACTGGGGTAAGCTGAAATCTTAAAGTGGTTTTAATTTGCATTTCCCTAATTACTAATGATGTTGAACACCTTTTAAGGTGCTTCTTAGCCATCTTTATTTCTTCTTTTGAGAACTCTATGTTCAGCTTCTTAACCCACCTTTTAATTGGGTTACTTCCTTTCTTGATTCTTTGTTTTTTGAGTTCATTATATATTCTGGATGTTAAACCTCTGTCAGATATGTTGCTGGTGAAGATTTTCTCCCATTCTGTGGGTTTTCTCTTTACTTCCTTGGTTGCTTCTTTTGATGCACAGAAGCTCCTTAGTTTAATGAAGTCCCATTTGTTGATTATTGACCTTGTTTCCTGAGCAATTGATGTCCGGTTTAGAAAATCCTTTCTTACACCTATATCTTGTAGGTTATTGACAATGTTTTCTTCTAACAGTTTCAGAGTTTCAGGCTTCACATTGAAGTCTTTGATGCATTTGGAATTGACTTTTGTGCAAGGTGAAAGATAGGGCTTTAGTTTCATTCTTCTACAGGTGAAGATCAGTTTTGCCAGCACTATTTGCTGAATACATTGTCTTTCCTCCAGTGAATGCTGTTGGCCCCTTTGTCAAATATTAGGTGGCTGAAATTGCATGTACTCATATTGGAGTCTTCAATTTTATTACACTGATCTACAGGTCTATTTTTGTGCAGTACCAAGTTGTTTTTATGACTATAGTTCTGTAATACAGTTTAAAGTCTGGTATAGTAATCCTCCCAGAATTGCTCTTAGTACTCAAGGCTGCTTTGGCTATCCAAGGTCTTTCGTGCTTCCACATGAATCTTAGGATAGTTTTTTCCAACTCTGTGAAGACTGTCATAGGGATTTTGATTGGCACTGCATTGAATCTACAAATGATTTTTGGTAGCATGGTCATTTTCACAATATTAATTCTTCCAATCCATGACACGGGAGGTGCTTCCATCTTCTGATGTCTTCCTCAATCTGGGACCGTCATATCATGTTAGGTGAAATTATGACCTCAACATTGTTTTCATTTGAAAATTAAGTATGACATAGAGAGATGGTATTGGGTGTCAAGTTGACAAGGGGTGGACTTGTGATGACTAATCCTGGGTGTCAACTTGACTGGATATGGGATTTACTGAATGAGAGAGATCTTCTTGATTGGATCATCTGAAGCTGGAACACACACCCTAAATGTGGGTGTTACCTTCTGATGGCAGCCCATATAAAAGGCCAAGGCAGAGGAGAACACCAGGCTTCTTGCTGCTTGCCTTCTCTCTCGCTGGTGAGTTCATTTTGTTGCTGTAGACGGAAGATTAACTGATCTTTTGGAATTCATCAAACCTTCAGCACCAGATTGGGACTTCTGAGACATCCAGCCTTGTGGACTGAGAGACCATGGATTCTCAGCCTCTCCAGTGTGGTGCAGCCATTGTTGGACTATTCAGACTCTATCCTGTGATCTAAGCTGATAAATCTCTATACATATATATTCATTCTACCGGTTCTGTTTCTTTGGAGAACCCTGACTAATACAGTGGCCAAGGGACTCTTAACTTCATCCATTTGCCAACTCTGGGCAATACAACATGGAGAGAGACACTGTCTTCACTGGAGGAAGAAAAAGGATATAAGTATCAAGGTGTTGCAGAGGAGACCCCAAACTTAGTGTTGATGGTGAGGCACAGTGTCAAACAGAATCCCAAGTACCTGAACACAGACCAGGGGATGTGGACAAAGCAGCTGGGGTTGCACTAGACCCATGTGAAAGCTTGGGAGCATCGAATTCCTTTATAGGCATTTCCCAGTCCATCCTGAACAACATATAATTGGCAGACTTGAGACAAAATTGGGCCTGGATATTTTATAGTAATGAAAAAATGATAATAAAGCAATTGTGAACTATCAGGAAAGTTAAACATTATCTAGTATTAAAATAGTCATCAGCTGATGACAGGTTCAGAAAAATTAAAGCAAGTTTCTTACTTCTTAGGACAGGCACAAACAAAGTCACATTGCAAAGACTGGAATAAATGCCACCAATGTGACAATGTTATCATATGTCATATATGAAAAACTTTCATAGAACCATGACTTATTGTAACAGACAAAATAAGACAGCAGAAATCAACCACACAGCAACTGATATGTTCAAACTCTAAGAAAGAGAATTTAAAGTAGTTGCTTTAATAAAGCTCAATGGACTTCAAGAAAATGTAGAGAAATGATTAGCAGTTTATTAAAGAAACTTAGCAGAGGGATTGCATTTTCAAAATCAAAATAGAAATCCTTGATCTAAAAAGCACACTAAACTTAATGAAAAAATATAGAAGATGTAAACAGAAGAGCAGATCAGATACAAGAAAGAATCCACGCTATTTGAAAATACATGCTAAAAGGGAAAAATAAAGACAATAATGAAGAATAATGAAGAAAACTTATGGTAAATAAATTTGAGGCAGTATTGAAAAAGCAAATAGATCAGTTCAGAAGAAGTTGCAAATGTCAAAAGGGTAGAAAGTTTATTCCAAGAAGTAATAACAAAAAGTGTAATAGTTCTAATGAAGGAAGCAAATGTCCAATTTTAAGAAGGCCAAAGATCATCATATTTAATTCAACATATTCCAAGACATATTATAATCAAACTCTCCAAAGTAAAAGGTAGATATAGCTCTCAAAAAGGCAGGAAGAAACTGGTGAGCTGGCCTGGTGAGCATGGGCACTGGCCACCAAATCTGATGACCTGAATTTGCTCCCTAAGACTCATGTGGTCAAAGGAGAGAACTGACTCCTCAAGCTGGTATGTAAGTATCTGCACACACACACACACACACACACACACACACACACACACACACAGAGAGAGTTTAAAAAACAAGAGGAGGAGCCAGAGAGATAGCTCAGTGGTTAAGAGCACCGTCTGCTCTTGCTGAAGTCCTGGGCTCAAATCCTACCACCACACGGAGACTAACAACCTAACAACCATCTGTAACTCCAGTTCCAGAGAATCTGATTCCTTCTTCTGGGCTCTGTGGACTCTGCAAAATATGGGTGCACTTACATACAGGCAGACATAACACTCGTACACATAAAATAGCATTAAATACATTAAAAATTTAAAAAACAAGAGGAAAAGAAACAAATAGCACATAAAGGTATGTGTTCAAATTTAAATAACTGTATTTCTCCTTTGAAGCCTTATCGGAAAAGAAGGAGTAGCTGAGATTTTCACAGTGATAAAGGGGAAAACATCCAACCAAGAATATTACACCCAGAAAATAAAGAAAAGATAAAAACATTCCCATACTAGCAAAAGCTGAGAGAATTTATCATCATTAGACTTGTCCTATAATGAGTGATTACGGGGCTGGTGAGATGGCTCTGCTCTTGCAGAGGACCCGGGTTCGATTCCCAGCACCCACATAATGGCTATGAACCATCCTTAACTCCAGTTCCAGGGGAATTTGACACCCTCTTCTGACCTTCGAGGCATTGCACAACACAGGTGCACTCACATACATACAGGCAATACACTCAGTCACATAAAATAAAAATACTAAATAAAATATATTTAAGAAGTGATTAAAAGGAACTGGAGTGCTATCTCAGGGAATAAAACACTTGCCATGCAAGTGTGCAAACCTGAGTTCTAATACCCAAAATCCAATTACAAGCCCATCTGTAGTCCAAATGCTCTATAGTGATATGGGAGACAGAGACAGGAGAATTTCCAGAAGCTCACAGGCCAGGTAGCCTAGCACATCTAGCATGAAACAACAAAACTTGATCTCATGGTAGAAAGTGAGGACAGACACCTGAGGTTGTCCTCTGACCTCCACACACATGCCATGGCATGCATGCTCCAGCATTCAAACATAAAAATGCTCATATACACTTACATGCACATGTAACATATGCAATGCACACACACGTGCGCGCGCGCACACACACACACACACACACGAAGAAATGATGTAAATATCTTCTAAGTGAGAAAGAGAAGCCTGAGGAAGAAGAAAACATTAGGAGGTTTAAAACTCTGTGGTAAGAATAACTGTAGACAGACTCAGCATACTACAATATCATAGACATAGTATATAGAAAATTCATACATAAAATGGTTAAAACAAAAATTACATTAAAATGTCAAGAGACTGTCAATACAGATATAAAATGGAACATAAAAAGTCACAATGTGGGGAGGAGGAGCATTAAAAAAACATGTAGCTCCAGGAAAGGCTGTAAAAGAAAGAGGAAGAAGCTACAGTGTTAAGGAAAAGCAACACAACCACAGTTGTAAGGACTCCCCGGCAATATCTACCTGAAATGTAAGTGCAATAAAGTGCTCCAGTTAAAATAAAATAGGGAGCCATACCTTTAACCCCAACTCTCAGGAGGCAGAGGCGGGTGGCTCCTTGGAGATCAAGACCAGCCTGATCTACAAAGTGAGTTCCAGGCCAGCTGTGACTACAGAAAGACCCTGTCTCAAAAAGACAAAAATAAAATAAACAGTAGACAGATCCTTCTTACCCAACAGATCTGTCTGGCTATTCTGGGACCTCCTTTCCCTGTACCACAAAGCAGGCCTGCCCTTCCTTACTCCATAGGCCCACCCAACTCCTCCAGAACCTCATCTCCTAAGCCACAAGGTAGGCTCTATTCCTTTATCTTCATAGCTACCCCACCCCCAGCTCCTCAGAGAGCTCCCTGACAATCAGGTAGGCTCTACTCCTTCTCAACGCATAGACCATCTGTCTTCTCTATGATCTCACTTCACTGATCTGCCAGATAGGCATTGCTCTGCCTTACCCCATAGAGTAGCAACTCACAAGTTATATGAGTATACTTCAAGAGAACAAAATAAAAGAGATAAATGAAATGGAAAGTCAATCTAAGATGTGAAAATAGAATTTAAATAAAGAAACAGAATTTCTGAAGAAAAACCAAATTGAAATGATGCTGAAATGCAGTAAAGCAAATAAAAAAAATTAGAGGAAAGCTTCACTAAAAGAATGGGTCATGTTGATAGCAGAGAGTCCTGGATGGAAGACAAATTAGAAGAACTGACTCACTCAGTAAATGTTATAAGAAAAATTTTAAAGCATAAGAACATGTGCAAGAGAGCTTTGGGACACAGTGGAAAAAACCCCAACCTTCGGTTTATGGGCATTAAAGAAGGAGAAGAATACCATAGTGAAGGCAGAGAAAACACTGTCAATGAAATCACAGAAGAAAAATTCCCAAACCTAGAGAAAGAGAGGCCAACAGAACACCAAGTAGACAGGACCATGACATATTATAGTTAAAATATTAAAAACAGACAATAAAGAAAGGGTATCAAAAGCTGCAATAGAGCAAGGTCAAGCCACTTGTAATGACAAGCCCATCAAAATAAATACAACTTCTAAAGACAGAGTGGCTTGAAAAGATGTACCCCATACTGTGAAAGACCACATCTGCCAACCCCGACTATCATATCCAGAAAAAAAGTATCTAGTAAAACTGAAGGGGAAATAAAAACTTTTCATGATGAAAACAGGTTAAAAGAATTTATGACCTCTAAGGCAGCTCTACAGAGAATATTGGAAGAGATATTCCAATCTGAGGAGGATAAACACACCCAAGGGGTCACAGGAAATAAACTAATTATGCTAGGACAGTTAATCAAAATGGTTTAAGAAAACACCACAAAAATCAACAAAATAATGGGGATTACTACACATCTTTCAGTAAGAACAATATTAATGGTCTCAATCCCCCAATAAAAAGACACAAACTAAGATTGGATTAGAAAACAAGATCCATCTTTTTTCTGCCTCTGAAACACACACACACACACGTACACACCATCATCATCATCATCATCATCATCATCATCATCTGTCATCATCAATGAAAGACACTACCTGAGGTTAGAAGGATGAAAAAAAAATCCAAGAAAACAGAAATAAGAAACAAGTGGGTGTAGCTATTCTAATTTTCAACAAAATAGACTTCAAATTAAAACTCGTCAGAAGAGCATGAAGGATGAACACATCATGCTCATTAAAAGAACAATATGCCAAGAGGGAATAAAATCGTAAACATATATGCTCCAAGCACAGACACATTTAGATTTCATAAAAGACAAACTGCTAGATCAAAAACCACAGGTTAACACCTACACAGTGATAGTTGGTGACTTCAGTACCCCACTTTCACCAATAGGTTATCCACACAAAAACTAAACAGAGAAGCACGGAGGTTAAATGACATCATAAGTCAAACAGATCTAACACATCTATAGAGCACTCCAGACACAAATGAATACAAATTCTTCTCAAGCAGACCATGAAACTGTCTCCAAAGCCAACCATGTATTACGACACAAATCAAGCCTCGACAAATTTAGGAATATTGAAATAACATTCTTCATTCTATATGACCACAATGGAATCAAACCAGATATCTTAAGCAATAGAAACTACAAAAATGCTCAAACTCCTAGAGACTAAAAGAACATTACTGAATGACTGAATCAGGGAAGAAATCAGAGAGATCTCAACTCAATAATTTAGTTATGTGTCTTATGGTCTTAGAAAAACAAGAACAAACAATGCCCCCCAAAGAAATAGATGAGAAGAAATAAAATCAGGGCTGAAATCAATAAAATACAAAAATTAAATAAAAAATTCAAAGAATCCATGAAATAAAAATCTGGTTCTCTGAAAAAGATAAACAAATTGACAAATCTTTAGCGATATTAGCCAAAAGAAAGAGAGAAGGCCCAAATTAATAAAATTAGAAATGAAAAGGGAAACATCAGAACAGATACAACAAAATATTGAAAATCATAGTGACACATTTTTTAAACCTCTAATCCATTAAATTTGAAAATCTAAAATGATTAATTTCTAGGTGGAAAAACATTAAAATTTAACCAACATGAAATAAATAATTTAAACAGATCCATAAACAGAAATGAGATTGACGCTGTAATAAAAAATTCTTTCAACCAAAAAAAAAATGACCAGACAGACTCACTACCGAATTCTACCAGAACTTCAAAGAAATAACACCAATACCACTTCAATTATTTAATAAAATGGGAAGGAAAGGAAAGCTTCCAAATTTTTAATGTATTATCCTGATACACAAACCAGATAACACAACAACAAAAGAGAATTACAAAGTGATCTCCTTGATGAACATAAATACAAAAAGTCTCAGTAAAACACTGGAAAGCTGTATTTAAGATCATATAAAAAGTCGTTCACCATGAGCGAGCTGACTTAATTCCAGAAATTCAGGGATGATTCAATATGCATAAACCAATAAATGTTGTCCATTTCATAACTAGACTCAGTTATAAATCACATGATTATCTCATTAGATGCACAAGAGGATATTGACAAAAGTCCTATTTTGACTCATGATAAAGATAATGGAGAGGCTAGGGATCGAGGGAGCACACCTCAACAAAATAAAGGCTGTGTATACCAAACCTATAACCAACATCATACGAAATGGAGAAAAGCTCAAAGTGTTTCCACTAAGATCAAGAACCAAGAAAGGTTGTCCATTCTCTCCATTTTTATTCAATACACTGCTTGAAGTTTTAGCTATCGCAATATGGCACGAGAATAAAAGGGATACAAATAGGAAGAGAAGTGAAAGTATACTCATTAGCAGATGATAGGGTTCTGTTTGCAAGAGACCCCAAGAATTCCACAAAACACTTCAAGCTACAAACCCTTTCAGCAAAGTGGCAGGTTACAAAATTAACACACACACACACACACACACACACACACACACATCAGTAGCCTTCTTGTATACCAATGACAAGCATATAGAAAAAAAGCATCATAGAAACAACCCCATTCATTATAGTCACAGAAAAACCTTGGAGTAAAACTAACCAAGGAAATGAAGGACTGAAGAAAGAGCTGAGGAAAACACCACAAGACAAAAAGATCTCTCATGCTTATGGATTGGAAGAATCAGTACAGTGAAAATGGCCATCCTATCAAGACTAACCTACAGATTCAATTCAATCCCAAACAAAATACCAAGTTTTTTATTAGCAGACATGGGGGAGGATCTCAAAATTTATATGGGGGCACAAAAGACCAAGAATAGCCAAAGCAATCCTGAACAAAAAGAATACTGTGGGAAATATCACCCAACCCCATTTCAAATTACACTGTAGAGCCATAATAATAAAAACAGGATGACACTGGCAGAAAAATAGATACAGCGAATGGAATTGAATAAAGGACCCATACATTCTCCACATAATTTTAACTACCTGATCTTTGACAAAGATGGCAAAATGTGCATTGAAGACAGCGTCTTCAACAAATTGTGCTGCGCAATCTGGAATTCAGTGTGTAGAAAAATGAACTAGACCGTTACTTCTCTCATCTTGCACAAAATTCAACTCCAAATAGCTCAAAGAGCTCAATCTCAAAAATGTATACTGTGAAACTTTTGGAGCAAAAAATAGGGAGTACACTTCAACCTGTAGGTGCAGATAAGGACTTTCTAAGTAGGACTCTATTAGCTCAGGAAATAAGACCAATAATTGACAACTAGGATCTCATTAAACTAAAAAGCTTCTGTGAAGCAAAGGAAATGATCAATCAATTACAGAGGCAACCACAGAAGAGGAGGAAATTTTTGCCAGCCACACATCTGGCAGAGGATTAGTGCCCAGAATATATGAAGACCTCAAAAAACTAACATCAAGGAAACAAATGAACCAATTAAAAATGGGCTATGAAACTGAACAGAAAGTTCTCAAAAAAAAAACTGTAAGTGCCTAATGAACACTTTTAAAAAAGTGTACAACATCCTTAGCCATCAAGAAAATGCAGAATAAAACTGCTTTAAGATTTCATCTCACCCCTTAGAACGGCCATTATCTGAAATAAAAACAACAAATGCTGACATGGATATTAGCAAAGGAGAGCCCTAATGTATTGTTGGTAGGAGTGAAAACTAATGTAGCCACTCTGGAAATAACTCTGGAGGTTTTTCAGAAAATTAGAAATAGATTCCTCATATGACTCCAGCTATAATACTCTTGGGCATATACCTAAGGATTTTATTATCTTACTAGAGAGATATACATTCATGTTTATTTTCACTCTATTCCCAATAGCTAGGAAATGGCATCAACCGAGGTGTCCATCAGTAAATGAATGGATAAGAAGCAGCTGGCACATACACACAATAGACTATTATTCACCTGTAAAGGAAAATGAAATCACAAAATTTGAAGGTAAATGGATGGAACTGGAAAAATTAAACTGAATAAGCTCCCTCAGGCTGCCTGTTCTCCCTCAAATGAGGATTCTAGTTTCAAATATTTTGTTCTGTGTGCTTACCGTGAAAATGTTTGGGGGCTAGGAATCTAGAAATGGGTCATTTGTGGGGGATTGCGTTTAGGGAGATGAAGTGGAAGTAGAGACAGGGAACACTGCAAGCAGAAAAAACTCAATCAGGTAGCGGAGTGTCTGGGAAAATAAAGGGCAAAGAAAGGGTTAGACAAAATGAACTTTGTATGAAAAAGCTGTTTAGGAAACTGTGATCTTGAAATCCAAGTCAAAAATGAACATGGATACACAAGTACGTCTTCAGAAGGATGAGTCCTTTGGGTATATGCAAAAGAGTGGTATAACCAGATTACATGGTAGATCCAGTTTTGCCAGCACCATTTATTGAAGATGTTGTCTTTCCCCTAATGTGTGTTTTGGGCACCTTTGTCAAATATTGGGTGGCTGTAATTGCACGCATTCATGTTTGGGTCTTCTATTTTGTTTCAATGATCTACATGTCTGCTTTTGTGCCAATACCATGCTGTTTTTATGACTATAGCTCTGTAATGTATTTTGAGATCTGATATGGTAGTCCCCCCCCCCCAACATTGCTCTTTGTGATCAAGATTACTCTGGCTATCTGGGATCTTTTGTGATTCCATATGAATTTTAGAGTTTTTTTCTAATTCTGTGAAGAATGTTATGGAAATTTTGATTGGCATTGCACTGAATCTATAAATTACTAGTTTTCATTGTAGAAGTCTTTGGTTATATTTATTCCTAGATATTTTGTTGAGGCTACAGTGAATGGCTAGGCAGTTAGGGTAAAAAGACCCCAAAGAAATATAACCAGTTTCTGAGCTAAAAGTTAAAATGTCCTTGGGCCTGTTAGCCACATACTCTGTTCCAAAGGCCAAAAATGTCAAAAGTATTTGGGAACTTGTATCTAATCCTTAAAATGATTTTAGGGTTGCCTCTTCAGAGGGGGGGTGTTAGAGGGGAGGGAGTGGACATGAATTTGATCAAAACACCTTATATGCATGTATGAAATTCTCAATAAAATTTTTGTAAAGTTAAAAAAAGAAAAGAAAACCATTTCTCCCAACAGCTACAACTGCAAATTCTTCTTGCTACATACAAACATTGTTAAGGAAAGATACATGCTAGGCAATGAAACAATGTTCAACTATTAAAAAAAATTTACTGTTTCTTTTAGAATTTAGACAATGTATTTTGATCATATTCAGACCCCTTCCTCTAGCTCCATATCCACCTTAATACCATCTACCCAACTTCATGATCTTCAGTATGGGTCCATCCCCTGAAGCCTGGTCAACCCACACAGAAGCACACTTTCTCAGAGAAACTACCTTCCCTCTCTCAGCAGCTATCAATTACCAATAATTCCTCAGCTAGGGTTGGGGATTTTTCCCCACCTTCCCCCCTCCATGCTTGGATTTTGTCTGGCTTAAGTTTGTATAGTTCTTGTGCATGCTGTCACAGTTGTTTTGAGTTCATGCCCTGATGTCTGAAAAACAGTATTTCCTTAGTGTCAGTTACTGCTGCTGGCTCCTAGAATCTTTCTTCCCCTCTTCCCCCATAATCCTTTAGCCTTTGGAGGAGAGGGTGTGATGGTAAGTGTCCTATTTAGAGCTAAGCACTCTCAGTCTTTTATTCACTGCATGTAGACCTGTGGTAGATCTCCGTGTTAATCACCATGCGTTGCATGTTGACCAGTTGTGTGTCTCTGTGTTAACTGCCATCTGCTACAAGAGGAAGCTTCTATGCTGCGAGTTGAAAGATGCATTAATTTACAGGTATAACAATAAATCAATAGGAACAGGTTTAATGCTATGTTTATTTAGCATAATGATAATTTACAGCCTGTGAACTGTCTAGCCCCAGGTCCCTAGGCTTGATAACAATACCAGACCTGGGCTGGCTAGCAAATTAAAAACCTCAATGCCAGGAATGAACTCTTTCTTTTGGAGCTATTTACCAGAGGATCAATTGCATTGCTCTTGATTTCCTACCAGAACTTGATGGTAAGACTCTATTGCTGAAGATACTACATATGTGAGTGGTAGAACAAACAAGGAGAAATCAAGCTAGCATTGACCTCAAAGATTCATCCCTACTGGCTAGTTTTTTTGTGTATGTGTAGGAAGGTGCTATACATGCTGTCAGAAGAGAAATGTAATCATCAACCTTGTCCAGCTATGACCCCTTGAACAAAATTTTAGAAATTATAACTTTAACTATCTTTCTAATAATAATACAATGAAAGTGAGAAACAATAGTAAAACTTTTGGAAACTAAAAAGTATATCATTTATAATGTGTATGTACATATATGTACAAGCGTACACATACAAATGGAGGCCAGAGAGACAGCCTTAGATTTCATCCTCAGAAATGCCGTCCACCTCCTTTGATACAGAGTCTCTCGTTGACCTGGAGATCACAAATTAAGCTTCACTGGCTGGCCAGCTAACCCCAGGGATCTTCACGTCTCTGCCTCCCAGCACTGGAATTGAAACACTTGGAACCATGCCCGGCTTTTTATGTAAAGTCTGAGGATCAAACTCATGTCCTCATGCTTGTGACACAAGCATTTTACCAACTGAGCTATCACTCCAGCCCTAATACATGAAAATTAGCATAATCCCAAGCAACCAATAAATGAAGGAGATCATTAAAAAATAATCAGTAAAAATTTTAAATTGTTGATTGGCGTGGTTTGCAATACTCCAATCAAGACATGAAGTACAAGTGGCCTGTAAACAAATGAAAAAAATGCAACATCTTCAACGGCCAGGAAAATGCAAACTAAAGCCACACTGAGATTCCATTGTCCAAGTCAAAATGGCCATCACTAAGAGAAGACATAACAGCAAATTCCAACGAAGATTCAGAGAAAACGAAATCCTTATACACTACTAATGGGAATGTCATTAGGTACAGAAATGATGGAAATCAGTATGAAGGGTGCTTCCCCCCTTGAGTTGTTGGTCTTGAGGGCTCCCAGAGACTTCAAAAACAATGTAGGCTAACACTATTGCTCTTGGCTGGCCACCAGAACTTGATGGTTAAAGCTCTATTTCTGAAATACCACACACTTTAATTACAAGACTTGTAGAACTCAAGCTGATATTGACCTGGAAGCTTCTTCCCTGTTTCATAGTACTGAAAGCTGCTATATAGGCACTGGTGGGGGTGGGGGAAACAGTTATCAATAATCTTACACAGATATTAACGTGTGAGCTACAGTAATCACTAGCCTGGCAAGATAGGCCCTTGGGTGCAATAGTGGTATGAATGTTTCCATGATAACCAACTGCTTTCTGACTGAACTTAAGGCCTAATCTTCAGGAAGAATCACATGTCTGATACTGTAAATCTCACCAAGAACCCATATCTTTGGAACTCAGAGTCCCCAGGGGTGAATTTACTACTATTTTGCTGAATGGACATTGTATCAAACTTCCCTCTAAATTCATATTTCTATACTCATAGATTAGTGCAGGTTTCAGACTTCATTAGAGAAATTTCTTTGTGCAGTTGGTGGTGGTTAATTCAGAAACTCACAAATGTTCAAAGTATATAGAATAAGTGTCTGTGGAATACTCAACCTCATATATGACACCCATATCACCCTCCACATCCCCCAAAGGAAACCACTGGAGAAGAGAGGACCGAGATAGTGGACATCTGCAGCAAAAGAACATTTACCAGGCATGATGACACCATTTCACACATGGACACACAGCAGCTACAACTGTATGTACAAGACATACATGAGATCAAGTCAGCCAAAATCTCAGCATGGATTTGGGAGCGATTCATGAAGGTCCACCCCTACTTCAGGAGCTTTGGCCAACTGATGGCTGATGGGGGACACAGTCAGTTTTCTTCAGGGATGCCACCCCTCAGAGGCATGCAATAGTAGGTTGTCTTACACCCATGTACACATAGGCAACAGTAAATAGATTCAGTGGGTATTTTTTAAACCAAAAAACACATGAAGTTGAGAGGAAAAGTGATAGGGGAATATTGGAGGGAAATTAGGGGGGGGAAGGGGTTGGATTTGATCAAATGCATTATATCCACCTATGAAATTCTAAAGCAATTAAAATGTAAAGGTAAAGTAAAAACCAGTGTCATCTGTCAAAATAGCTTATCATTGACAAACATTACTGACCAAGATGGCTGAAAGTGTGGAGTCATCCAAAATTTGGTACAACATGCCATGTCTTTGAATTTGGTCTGTGACAGAATTCCCATTTCTATTCTTAGTCAAGGAAAATTGCATAGATAGTAAATTGCAACCTTATGAGTCATATCTAACCATAAACATGCTTAGTTAGACCTAAACAAATTTTTAACTTTTCAACTATATAACAATAAAAACTAAGATATTCTATGTTTGGGTTCACATTTTTTAATTTTTTTTGAATTTTTGTGCATTTCATACAATACATCTTGATCATATTTA
Organism: Nannospalax galili; assembly: GCF_000622305.1. Taxonomy (NCBI): domain Eukaryota; kingdom Metazoa; phylum Chordata; class Mammalia; order Rodentia; family Spalacidae; genus Nannospalax; species Nannospalax galili. The sequence continues at coordinate 33,461 of NW_008331837.1, read as the reverse complement.
AAAGCCCTCCCCTACCTACATCCCTCTATATACCTCCCACAAGATGTCATGCATTTTGTCATATATGTTAAGCCCTGTTGAGTCAAGTTTGTATTCCCAAATATCCTTCAGTGTAAGCCCATTCACAGGAGTTTGGTAAACCTATCTAGCTTCACTCCCTTAAATAAGACCAACTCCCCCTCAACTAGCAGCAGTCGGTTACCAACAGCTCCTCAGCTAAGGTTGGGGCTTCTTATCCATTTCCCCACTTCTATTCTGGGTTTTTGTCTTGTTGAGTTTGCATGGGTCTTGTGCATGTTGTCACCATTGCTGTGAGTTCATATGAGTAACCTCCCAGCCACCTGGAAAACTGTTCCCTTGTGAACTTGTAGACTGCTTTTGGTTGGATGGGCATTTTCACGATATGAATCCAGAAGTATTGGAGGTCTTTCCATATTCTGGTATCTTCTCAGTAGCCCATGGTACTTTCTTCAAAACTGACCCCTTTGGCACACACCATTAATCCCAACACTTGGAAGGCAGAGGCAGGAGAATCTCTGTGAGATCGAGGTCAGCCTGGTCTACATAGTGGGTTCCAGGCCATCTGGGACTACAGAGAAACTCTGTCTCAAAAAACAAAACAAAACAAAACTTGATCATGTATTAGGACACAAAGCAAGTCTCCACAAACTTAATAAAATTGAAATATCATCTGGTCACATCTGATCACAAAGAATTAAAGGTAGGCAACAGCAACAAAAGAAAAGTACTCAAACTCATGGCAACTAAACAACACACTGAGTGAAAATTGTATCATGGGACAAATCAACAAGGAAATTTTATAATTCTAGAATTGAATGAAAATTAAAACACACATATCAAAATCTGTGGGACACAATGAAGACAGTCCTAAGAGGAAATTTATAGCCTGAAGTGCTTAGATTAAAAAATAAAGACATCTCATATAAATAACTTAATGATGCACCTTAGAAAAACAAGAACAAACAACGCCTTAAAAGAGGAGACAGGAGAGATAAAAAAAATTAAGACAAATTAATGAAATAGAAACAAAGAAAACAATACAAAGAATCATCATGAAAAGAAAGAGTTGGTTCTTTGAAAAGATTAAGAAGACTAACAAACCTCTAGCCAATTTAATGAAAATAGAGAGAGGACCAAAATTAATAAACTTAGAGATGAAAAGGGAAACTTTACAACAGACACTGAGAAAATTCAGAAAATCATAAGGACACATTTAACAATCTATATTCCACTATTCTAGGAAATCTAAAGGAAATGAATAAACTTCTATATATTTACAGTCTACCAAAGTTAAATAAAAATGTCATAAATAATTTTAACAGACTCATAACAACTAATGAGATACAAGCAGCAATTTAAAGTCTCCCGACTTAAAAGAGCCCAGGACCAGATGAATTCTATGCAGATTTCTACCAAACTTTCAAAGAAGAACTAGTACTAATACTCCTCAAATTATTCTGTAAAATGGGAAACAAAGGAACATCCTAAATTCTTTCTATGAAGCCAGTACTACTCTGGTGCTAAAACCAGACAAAGACCCAACAAAAAAGAAAATTATAGGTCAATTTCTCTGATGGATATAGACACAAAAATTCTCAATAAAACACTCACAAATTGAATGCAAGAACACATCAAATAGATCATCCAACATGATAAATTTGCCTTCATCCTGAAGATGAAGGGATGGATCAACATACATAAATCAATAAATGTAATCCACCACATAAACATATGAAGATCTCATTAGATGCAGAAAAGGCATTTGACAAAATCCAACATCCATTCATGATAAAAGTCATGAATAGAATCTGGGCATATAGGTAGTATAGCTCAACATAGTAAAGGTAAAATACAGCAAGTCATAGGCAACATCATACAAAATGATAAAAAATTAAAGCAGTCCCATTAAAATCAGGAACAAGACAAGGACATCCACTCTTTCCATCCCTGTTCAATATAGTACTTGAAGTCTTAGCTAGAACAATAAAACAAGTTAAGGACATAAAGGGGATATAAATTGGTAAGGAAGAAGTCAAAGTATACTTATTTGCAGATGATATGATTCTATACATAGAAAATCCTAAAGACTCCACTAGAGAGGCTGGTGAGATTGCTCAGTGGTTAAGAGCACTGGCTGCTATTGCAGAGGAGCTGTGTTCAGTTTCCAGTACACACATGGAGGCTAACAGACATTTATAACTCCAGTTCCAGGGAATCTGACACTCTCTTCTGACCTCTAGGATGCTGCATGACACAGATACATTTACATACATGCAGGCGATACACTCATGCACATAAAATAATGCAAATAAATTTTTTTTAATTGCACCAGAAAATTCCTAGAGGTGCTATAAACATTCAGCAGGATATAAAATTAACACCCACAAAACCCAGCAGTCTTCCTATGTATTAACAACAAACATACTAGAAAGAAATCAGGGAAATGATCCTATTCAGAAGTATAAAAACCCATAAAATATCTTGGAACAAATCGAAGCAAGGAAATGAGCACTTGCATAATAGTTTCACATTTTAAAATTCGGGTATCTGCCTCTCTTGGAAAGTTTGGAGAGCTGACACATGGAACTAGCACGTGGAGCGATACTGCTGCCTGGCAAAGGGTGGTCAGAGCTGGGCAGCTGCTGTCTTTAGACAGCACAGACATCCCACAGCTCTGCTCTCCACAAGACTGATTCCCAGATATCTCTCTCCTTCCCTCCCTCCCTGTCTCTCTCCCTCCCTCCCTCCCTTCCTCCTTGGAAAGTTTGGAGAGCTGACACATGGAACTAGCACGTGGAGCGATACTGCTGCCTGGCAAAGGGTGGTCAGAGCTGGGCAGCTGCTGTCTTTAGACAGCACAGACATCCCACAGCTCTGCTCTCCACAAGACTGATTCCCAGATATCTCTCTCCTTCCCTCCCTCCCTGTCTCTCTCCCTCCCTCCCTCCCTTCCTCCTCTCTCCTCCTCCTCCTCCTCCTTCTTCTTCCTCTCTCTCTCTCTCTCCTCTCTCTCTCTCTCTCTCTCTCTCTCTCTCTCTCTCTCTCTCTCATTATCTGACTGCTTCTGTAGGAGTGTGGGTTTGTAATCTTTCATAAAAACATAGGCAAAGCAAAGCCTGCACTTGTCTGACCAAGAGGAAGTTAAATGAATTGTAATTCTAATATTGAAATGCCTTCCACTAAAGCCAGTGTATGCCAGCTGGGTTACTTTTTAACAAGTTCTACAACTTTCAGGAACCTCACTCTTCTCCTGGATAAAATGGAACTTATGGTATGGATCCCACATGATGTTTATTAGGATTAAATTGCGTAATGTTTGCACAGCACATGGCAGCTATTGTTATGATTAGTCTATTTAGGTATAAGCCATCCTCCATTTGGTAAAGATGGTTCTAAAGCCAGCTGGGGCTGAGTAGGGATCAGAAACAAGCCATGAATGGTAGTTCATTTGCAATGTGTGCCATAGTTAGCCTGAGAACACATTTTCAGATATGCCATTAACTCCTCACAGCAATCTTGGAAGGTTACTATTGTTATCACTCTTACTTAAGAAGTGAAGTTGTTAGGACTCGAGAGAGTTCCAATCCTCTGCTGGTCTGCATGCATCTTTGTATACAGTACTTGCCAAAAGCATTATAGTAATTGCCTCTCTCTGCTTTTCTTCCTAGACTGTGGTGTTCTTAAAATTAGGAACAAATTAGAGTTCCTACCATAGTCTTGATGGATCATAGATTCCTGGCTCAGCCCTGACAGTCAGTCCATGGTCATGAGTCAGGCACATTCTGATCGGACTTCCAAAACTTTGTTCTTCTCTTGCATAGGAACACTGACGTTTTTCCTTTCACTTCCTTAAACTTTCTTTGGGAGAGCTGCTCCTTTACCAGAGAAGTGTTGGGTCTCACAAACACTGATGAGGGATGTAGTCCAGAGAAAGTTGGCATTACCCCAGTGGTGCTAGGACCCTCTACAGAGCTGTGGACACTGCAGCCCAGCTGCTGCCTTTCTTCAGAACACTCTACCCAATATCTTACCATTTCTCAAGTATTCTAATGGCCTTACCCACTGTGCAACTTAGAATACATTTGATAGTGTATCGATCTTATAATACATTTTATTGATGCATCTCAGAAAATACTGTACATTCTTGTAACCACCACAAAGAAGATAAAGTTCTCTTTGACACCCACCTCAAATTCCTGGATTTAGTTAACCACTGTTTGTGGTGTTACTATGTCAACATTATCATGACCTGAAAAGCCTGACTTTTAAATTTAGTTTTGAAGAGTAGGCCTGAACTTGGAGAACACTTGTTCCTCTAGATGTCTCTTAGAACTGTCTCTTGGAACTATACTTATGGAACTATCTTGTTGGAACTCTTTTCTCAGGAACTCTGTCCTTGAGCCAGGCCCCACCCATAATTTTATTCAAAATGATTTCTCTAGCTTCAATTTGGGAAGTACAAGTTTGGTCCCATCCTCATCTTAACAGACCATTCTGTCTTTTCATCTTTAGTTCTAGAATATCTCACTCAATCAAAGTCAATCATCCTGTCCTTTCCAATCTTCATTATGTGCAATGGAGATGGGTGTGCTGCCTTTCAGTACTCTGATATGTTAATTCTCAAGCATATCCAAATTCATTCATTCATTCAATTCATTCATTATAACTTTAGGTGTAGAATCAAATTGAAGTGGCCAAGAAAATGAGATCAGGTGCCAGGTCACAGGCACACAGATTATGTCGATTTATAAGTCACCCCTACAACTGTTCTGTGTCTGTCATTGCAATTTGGCTTTTTCTAGAACGTCATGAAATGAAAGCATAGAGTACATTTACTGTCTTTGGTTTCCAGCTGTTTTCATTCAACATGATGGTTTTACTATAAACTATACTTGCTTGTGCTGTTAGGCTGTGGCTTTGCATTGCTAAGTAATACTCTATTGTATGAATGCATTCCAATTTATTTACCTGTTCACCTGTTAATAGGTATATGATTTATTTTCAGATTTTATCTATGTTGAGAAAACTGCAATGAACATTCATGGACCAATCATGTGAAATAAACTCACACAAAAACTAAATAAAAATTTTAAACAAAAAATAAATAAAAGAATAAATATGTAGATTTAGAATAGTTAGGACATTAGAAGATGAATATTTAACTTTATAGGAAACTATCAAGCTATTTTCCAAAGTGGACATATCATTTTGTTCTCACAACAGCAATTTATCAGGGCTACATTTATACCATTGTTCCACTTTCTCCTTGACACTCAGTACTTTTAGTTTTTTAAAATCTAACTATGCTGCTGTCACATTTCACAGAGATTTTAGTTTGGATTTTTATGATAAATAATGCTAACAATTTTAACATGCTTATTTGCAATATCTTCCTCCTTTGATAGACAGTCAAGGAATGTTGCTACATCCTTTGCCCACCTTTTCATTGGGCTGTTTGGATTCTTAATACTGAGTTGGATAATTGTTTATGAATTCCTGATATTAACCTTGTATCTAATATAGCTGACAGTTGTCTTGCCCTCCACTGAGGCTTGCATTCTCATTTTTTTAGCAGAATCTTTCAAAGGACAAAAGTTTTGGTTTTCATTAGGTCAAATTTATCACAAATTTTTTCTTTATAAAGTTTCTGGGTTTTGTATCTTGGCTAGGAAATCCTTCCCTAAACCAAGCTCATAAAGATTCCATGTTTATATCTAATCCCAAATGGATAGCCTAAGCACAGGTACACACCAGTACCACTAAATGTACTCAGGGCATCACATATGTATATATGTGCATATTTACAAATGTATATATGTATATAAAAATACTGAAATGTGAAGACAAGAAATTGAGAGGGAGTAGGGTGGACATGGGAAAAGTTAGTGGAGGCCTGGGAAGGATGGAAATATTTCTTTCCCCTTTTAATTAAATAAAAAACTTTATTGAGAATTTCATACATGCATATGAGGTGTTTTGATCAAATCCACGCCCACTCTCTCCCCTCCAACACCCCCCATATCTCCCCATCACCTTTTTCTCACAATTTTGTGTTCTTTCTTTTTCTTTCTTTCTTCCTTCCTTCCTTTCTTTCTTTCTTTCTTTCTTTCTTTCTTTCTAAATTGGGCTTTTTTGCTGCTCTAACATTACCCCTCTGAAGAGGTAATCCTAAAATCTTTTAGGGATTAGATAAGAGTTCCCAAATACTTTGGTCACTTTGGCCTTTGGAACAGAGTATGTGGCTAAGAGGCCGTAGGACATTTTGACTTTTAGCCAAGAAACTGGCTACTTCTCTTTGGGTCTTTTACCTTAAATGCCTAGCCTATTTCTACCTCCTGTTCTTATCACAACATCCTCTGAAAAGTTTACCCAAATGGCTGATGGGGAATTGGGATGCAGACTGCTGTGGCTTCTTCCGTGCTGAACAGGGACACAGGGTGAGGCAATTGGGGTACTCCTTCAGCGGGTCTATCTAAAAGACTCCCAAATTGCATAACTCTTATCTGCTGGGAGAAAAGAAAGTCCTTGACTAGTGAATAGGGGATTTGGAAAGAGAAGTAAAGTCAAGAGTAATTAGCATTACAAGTTGTAGATGGAGAACCAGAAAAAAGTCAGAACAGGGCAAATTTCAGATGTTCATATCAGAGTCCATTGGGATTTCTTGATGAGAGCTTCCAAAAGCATCCCTCCATTGGGTTTCTCCTCATTTTTCTTCTGTCTGCCAAGGCTGGACTTCAGAGTGATGGACTCGGGATTTGCTTTCAGGTATTTTGATAGCTGTTGGAGAGGTTAGAATCAGTGTCAGTTCCCTCTCAAAGGCTTCTAGAAAGGGGGAGAAAATAAATTTATCCATCATCTCAGAATAGCAGGTTGTCTCCCTTAGCTACAGATGGGCACTACAGTATTGCAGACCAAAATTTGAAGTCATGGATCTGAGCAGCACTTTCTGATTAGGAAAAGAATCATCAATGAGAAATAATTGTCTAAATAACTTTTTATATGGACTTAAGCCTAATATCTGGGAAGTGTAATCCCTTAAACTCTTAAAGAAATATAGTGATGACTTTACTCTTTGGTTATACCTTTCCTTTTGGGTGTTTAAGACCATACAGTTGGCCCAAATAAGTCAATTTATTTTTTACACATAAAGTCATTTGAGGATTTGTTCCTCAGGGATCACATGGCCCCTGGATCCTTTCTTTTAGCAGTTCCATCTATGTGAAAATAAGTCAAAGGTCCTGCTCCACCATGTCTGGCTTCACTTGGAAGCATAAATGAGATGCTTCCTCTGAGTTGACCCTCCTCTTTGTAGACTGCACACTGGTTCAAGTCCATCTTGTGGGGTCTCCATGTCCTCCCTGAACAAGAGGACAGGTGACTCACCACAGTTACAGGACATTTTGAGTGATGTTCCATAGTCCCCTGGAACTTAGTCAACCTTGGAGGGCAAGGGGTAAAAACTGTCCTTTAAGTCCCTCTGAACACGTTAGTATAGGCCTCAAAGTATGGCTGTTAAACATCCAATAAGGTTAGTTCCACAAGTCTGGTACTTTTAATTACCATATGCTATGTAGATAAAGCTTGGGTAAAACAACAAATATTCTCAGATAAACCTTGACTAGACAAATATTTTGTTCCTTAAACTAGTTGACTAAACTATGACCTTAGAAATTTTAAGATTATGTATATGTTATTTTTGTCTCATCCTCTATATATCATAACAAACCTACACAGAACTTCATCACTTGCCTAGGCTTTCTCATTTTCTCTATTTTGGAAAATATCTCCATTCCCATGTCCTTTAATCATCTTTTACATTCTCATTTTCATTTTTTAAATAATTATGAGACATAATAGCATTAACAAATAAATTTTCTATCTGTTATGAGAATTCTCCTGGGGATACTAAGCAATGCTTATTCCCCTTTTACGGTTCTAGTGTCAAGCCAATGTTTAATTAAAGTTTTATTGGGGAACCAATGAATTTACTGAGCTTACTTAGATAACTGAGGGGTTGCTGGGGTATATGTATGACCTGAGAATATTCACACTGGAAATCCTTTACTCAGCATGGGTCATGCCTTCTCCTCCTAGCCTTCCCCATACTGTATAATTTAGCCCCCCCCCCCCACTGCAAATCCAGGAGGCCATGTGTGATTAGGGCCAAATTACATACAGTTGGCTGGGAAGAGTGCCTGGCTACTCCTGTGAGGGTCCAATGATTCTGCCTGGCCCTCATTGAATGAATGAGCACAACCGTCAACAAGCCCAACTGTGACGATGTTTAGCGATCAGGCTCAGCTGAAGTCTTAATGACGGTAGTTATTTCATGAAGAAGGGACTGCTGTACAGCATTATCTATTAAAAGGACATGGAATTTGAAAGGATTGGGTACTAGGATCCATAGACGAGGGAGACCATCCATCATTTGTTTCTCCGAGTCTGTTACCTCACTTAATATAAGTTTCTAGAGCCATCCATTTACCTGCAAATTTCATTATTTCGTCTTTCTTTGCTGCTGAATTGAACTCCATTGTGTAAATATACCACATTTTGTTAACCACTCATTAGCCGAGGGGCACTTAGGTTGCTTCCATCTCTTAGCTATTGTGAAAAGAGCAGCAACAAACATGGTTGTACAAGTGTCTCCACAATAGGATGAACCCTTTGGGCATATGCCAAGGAGTGGTATAACTGGGTCATATGGTAGGTTCATATTTAGTTTTTAAGAGTACTCCAAACTGTTTTCCATAGGAATTGCATGAGTTTGCAATCCCACCATCAGTGAATAAACATTCCCCTTTCTCCACATCCTCGCCAGCATTTGGCATCATTTGTTCTCTTGATCCTAGCCAGTCTGATTGGGGTAAGGTGATACCGTAGGGTGGTTTTAATTTGCATTTCCCTGATTACTAACGATGTTGAACACTTTTTGAGATTTATTTCTTCCTTTGAGAACTCTGTGTTTAGATCTTTAGTCCATCTTTTCATTGGGTCATTTGGTTTCTCAATTCTTTGTTTTTTGAGTTCTTTATATATTCTGGATGTTAAGCCACTGTCAGATGTGTCACTGGTGAATATTTTTCCCATTTTGTGGATTTTCTCTTCTCTTTCTTGATTGATTCTTTTGCTGCACAGAAGCTTTTTAGTTTAATGAGGTCCCACTTGTTGATTGCTAATCAACTTCTGTCCGATTTAGAAAATCCTTTCTGACACCTATATCTTATAAGCTACTGCCAATATTTTCTTCTAATAGTTTCAGGGTTTCCAGTTTCACATTGAGGTCTTTGATCTGTTTGGGGTTGACTTTTGTGCAAGGTGAAAGATAAGGATCTACTTTCATTCTTCTACAGGTGGAGATCCAATTTTGCCAGCCATTTGTTGAAGATGCTGTTTTTCCTCTATTGTGTGTTCTTGGCACCTTTATCAAATATCAGGTGGCTGAAATTGCATGTACTTGGGTTTGGATCTTCAATGATGTTCCATTGATCTATTTTTTTGTGCCAGTACCATGCTATTTTATGACTACAGCTCTATATTATACTTTGAGATCTGGTATATTAATTCCCCCAGCATTGCTCTTTGTACTCAGGGTTGCTATGGCTATCCAGGGTCTTTTATGCTTCCACATGAATTTAAGGATTTTTTTTTCTAATTTCTAACTAATCTATATATTGCTTTTGGTAGGGTGATCATTTTCACAATATTCATTCCTCCAATCCATGAGCATTGGATGTCTGTCTATCTCCTGGTGTCTTCCTCAGTCTCTTTCTTTAGTGATTTAAAATTTTCATTGTAGAGGTCTTTGGTGTCTTTGGTCAGATTTATTCCAAGATGTTTTTTGGAGCAATTGTGAATGGGAGCATTTCCCTCTAGTCTTTCTCCAATTGCTTGTTATTGGTATATAGAAAGGCTACTGGGTTTTGTAGAGTGATTTTATAACCTGTCACTATACTGAAAGTGTTGATCAGTTCTAGGACTTTTCTGGTGGAACTTTTGGTACCTCTTAGGTATAGTATTATATCATCTGAAAAAAGTGATATTTTCACCTCTTCTTTTCCATTTAATATTCCTTTAACTTCCTACTCGTCTTATTGCTCTAGTAAGAGTTTTAAGCACTATGTTGAAAGGGAGTGGAGAGAGTGGACATCTTTGTCTGGTTCCTGATTTTAATGGTTATGCTTCCAGTTTTTCTCCATTTAGAATGATGTTGGCTGTAGGTTTGTTGTATATAGCTTTAATTATGTTGAAGTATGTTCCCTCCAGTCCAATTCCCTCTAGGACTTTGAACATAAATGCATGCTAAATTTTGTCAATAGCCTTTTCTGCATCTATTGAGATGATGATGTGGTTTTTGTCTTTGAGTCCATTTATATGATTAATGATGTTTATTGACTTGTGTATATTGAACCATCCCTGCATCTCTGGGATGAAGCCTACTTGATCGTGGTGAATGATCTTTTTGATATGTGTCTGTGTGCAGTTTGCAAGTATTTTGTTGAGAATTTTTGCATCTATGTTCATTAAGGATATATTTACCCGGTTTGGGTATTAGAGTGATGCTTCATAGAAGGAATTTGGGAGTTCTCCCTCTAGTTTCTATCATTTTGAATAATATATTTTTTCAGACTCTATATATGTTATTGTATATATAGTGAAGTACATTAAAATAGGTGGGGGGCAATGGTGGAGATGCAGATGGAGGAGGAGGTCTAAGTCCCATCAAATTACATTGCATGAAAACCACAAATTTTAAATAAAATGGTTTAAAAAGTAAAATAAAATTTAAAGAAATTAAACTGGAGTTGGGGGTTTAGTTACATATAGACTGCTTTCTAGGACATGCAAGGCCTTAGGTTTGGTCCTCAGTTCTGAAAAAAAAAGAAACAAATAAGAAAATGCATAGAAATAACTCAGCCACATCAACAACTATATTGAAGGAACATGGTTAGAGTTTGATCTCCAGCACTACATAAATTGGGTAAAGTGATGTTGACTTGCAATACCAGAATTTGGGAGGTGGAGACAGAAGGATCATGAGGTACAGAGTGAAATATTCCAACTATAAACAGTAGATATTTTGAGACTGCATTAGGAGAAAAGAGCTAGACAAATGAAAGTCTTAGGGTGAAATAATGTGATTACAAGATGTGCAGTGTAAACTAAGAAAGTTGGATGGTTTGGAAAATGTTAAGGCCATAGCACAATTCCATACAATAAAAAAACTAAGAAATCATATAGCATGTAGTTTCTTGTCAGGATAATATTTAATTAGAAATGAATTACCCTATCCATTGACACAAAAATCACTACGTATGCCCCAGTGAGATGGCTCAGCAGGTTAATGTACTTGTTGCACAAGCCTGACAAACTGAGTTGGATCCTAAGGTGGAAGGAGAGAACTAACTCCCCCAAATTCTTCTCTCTTCTCCACATGTACATTGTGGCATGTGCGCGTATACAGACATACAAATAATAAATAAAATCACAAAATGGAAAATAAATTACTAACAATAAAATTGAGTTCATGAAAAGATCAAGTAGGAAACTTAGAAGCCATTAATTTGGAAAATATATTAGCTTGATGCATGTGATAAAAGATAAATATAGGAGAAACACAAGTTCTGATCAATCAGTACAGGAAAACAATTGAATAGAAATAGGAATAATTTTGAATAATTTTGAATAACTATTTTATAAAGGAATTTATACAAAGATTTATAATAAAAAGCAAATAGTCCACTAGCTATGCAGATATGTTCCCAGTCATTAGACTGTTACTGATCAGGAAAATGAAATCTAAGCCCACAATGAAAGGTCATAGCTGTGAAAATGGCTGACTGAATGACAGCACTCAAGGTTGATGAGCTTGTGGACGAATTGACACCAAGACATATTACTGAGTTCTGTATATCATATAATTAATTACTTTGGAAAAGAGATAGTGGATTTCTGATGTACCAATGCCCAGGTATTGGCCAAAAAATAGAAATTGGTAAATAGAAATGTTTATAAGCATTTTAGGTTTTTGAGGCAGGGTCTCACTATGGAGCCCTGGCTGTCCTGGAATTTGATATCTAGGACAGTCTGGCCTTGAAGTCAAGGAGACCACCCTACTTCTCCCTTCTGGGTGCTGGGATTAAAAGGAACCCCTGGTGGCTTTAACTTTTAGTCAGAGCAGCTCAAAACAGGAATTAAATGGAATATTTATCAACAGACAAATAGATAAGTTGATGCTTTATTCAAACTACTGGGTACTAGTCAGAAATTTTTAAAAAATTAAATAATGACCCATATAGTATTCATATCAGGGATGAATTGTTAAAGAAAGATATCCAAGCAGAAAGAACAGGTAATATTATGAGTCCCATTTATATGAATTTCTTTTTTAAATAAATAATTTATTGAGAATTTCATACACACATATAAGGTGTTTCAATCAAATCCATTCCCACTCCCTCCCCTCCAACTCCTCCCATATCTCCCCATCACTTTTTTCTGATACCTTCATGAACTCTTTCTTCTTCTTTGATTTATTTTTTAATGGGTCTTTTGGCTACTCTAACATTCCCCCTTCTGAATAGGTAACCCTAAGATCTTCTAAGGATTAGATAAAAAATACCAAATATTTTCAACATTTTTGGCCTTTGGGATGGAGTATGTTGCTGAGACACCCAAGGATATTGTGAGTTTTAGTCAAGAAACTGGCTACTTTTCTTTGGAGTCTTTTTACCCTAACTGCCTAGCCAATTCCTACCACCTATTCTTATCACACCATCCTCTGAAGAGGTTACCCAAATTGCCAACAGGGAATCGGGACGCAGACCGTTCTGGCTTCTTCCATGCTGAACAGGGATGCAGGGTGAGGCAACTAGAGTACCCCTTCAGAAGGTCTATCTAAAAGACTCCTAAATTTCCTAACTCTTATCTCAAGGAGGAAAAGAAAGTCTTTCAATCGTGTATAGGAGATGTGAAGGAGAAGTAAAGGCAAGAGTAATTAGCATTACAAATTCTAGACAGAGAACTAGAAAAAAGTCAGAACAGGGCAATTTTCAAATGCTCATATGAGAGTCCATTGGAATTTCTTGATTAGGGCTTCTGAAAGCATCCCTCTTTTGGGTTACTACTCATTTTTCTTTTGTCTTCCAAGGCTGGACTCTAGAGTGATGGATTCAGGATTTGCTTTCAGGTATTTTCATAGCTGTTGGAGTGGTTAGAATCAGTGTCAGTTCCCTCTCAAAGGCTTTGAGATAACTGAGGGGTTGATGAAGTATACGTATGACCTGAGAGTATGCACACTGGAAATACTTTACCCAGCATGGGTCATGCCTTCCCTTCCTAGCCTTCCCAGATTGTATACTGTAGCACTCCCCAAATCCAGGAGGCCATGTATGATTAGGGTCAAATTACATTCAGTAGCTGGGAAGAGTGGCTGGTTAATGTAGTGAGGTCCAATGACCCTGCTTGGCCCTCCTTTAATAAATGAGCACAACCATCAATAAGCACAATTGTGACAATGTTTAGCCATCAGGCTCAACTGAAGTTGTGATGATGGTAGTTATTTCATGCAGAAGGGACTGCTGTATAGCATCATCTTATTAAAAGGACCTGGAATTTAAAAGGATTTGGTGCTAGGATCCACATATGAGGGAGAACCTATGTCATTTGTTTTTCTGTATTACTTCATTTAGTGTAACAGTTTCTAGAGCCTTCCATTTACCTGCAAATTTCATTATTTCATCTTTCTTTACTGCTGAATTGAACTCTACTGTATAAATATACCACATTTTTCTTAGCCACTCATCAGTTGAGGGACACTTAGGTTGCTTCCATCTCTTAGCTATTGTAAAAAGAGCAGCAACAAATATGGCTGTACAAGTGTCTCTACAATAGGATGAGTCCTTTGGGTATATGCCAAGGAGTGGTATAAGTGGGTCATATGGTAGGTTCATTTTTAGTTTTTTCAGAGTTCTCCACACTGTTTTCCATAGGGGTTGCACAAGTTTGCAATCCCACCAGCAGTAAACGAATGTTCCTCTTTCTCAACATCCTTGCTGGCATTTGGCATCATTTGTTCTCTTGATCCTAGCCAGTCTGATTGGGGTAAGGTGAAACCTTAGGCTGGTTTTAATTTGCATTTCCCTAATTACTAAGATGTTGAACACTTTATGAGATGTTTCTTCATCATCTTTATTTTTCCTTTGAGAACTCTCTGTTTAGATCTTTAGCCCATCTTTTCTTTGGGTCATTTGGTTTCTTGATTCTTTGTTTTTTGAGTTCTTTATATATTCCGGATGTTAAATCCCTGTCAGACGTGTCACTGGTGGAGATTTTTTTCCCATTCTGTGGGTTTTCTCTTCACTTTTTTTATTGTTTCTTTTGCTGTACAGAAGCTTTTTAGTTTAATGAGGTCCCACTTGTTGATCGCTGACCTTAATACCTGAGCAACTTCTGTCTGATTTAGAAAATCCTTTCCTACACCTATATCTTGTAAGTTACTGCCAATATTTTCTTCTAATAGTTTCAGGGTTTCCAGTTTCACATTGAGGTCTTTGATCCATTTGGAGTTGATTTTTGTGCAAGGTGAAAGATAAGGATCTAGTTTCATTCTCCTACAGGTGGAGATCCAGTTTTGCCAGCACCATTTGTTGAAGATGCTGTCTTTCCTCCATTATGTGTTTTTAGCACTTTTGTCAAATATCAGGTGGCTGAAATTGCATGTACTCAGGTTTGGACCTTCAATGACGTTCCATTGAAGGAACGTCTACTTTTGTGCCAGTACCATGCTGCTTTTAAGACTATAACTCTGTAGTATACTTTGAGATCTGGTATAGTAATCCCCCCCCCAGCATTGTTCTTTGTGTTCAGGGTTGCTTTGGCTATCTGGGGTCTTTTGCACTTCCATAGGAATTTAAAGATTTTTTTTTTCTAATTCTTTTAAGTATGTCATGGGGATTTTGATTGGGATTGCATTGAATCTATATATTGCTTTTGGAAGGATGGTCATTTTCACAATATTCATTCTTTCAATCCACGAGCATTGGAAGTCCGTCCATCTCCTGGTGCCTTCCTCAATCTCTTTAATGATTTAAATTTTTCATTGTGGAGATCTTTGGTGTCTTTCGTCAGATTTATTCAAAATATTTTATTTTATTTTATTTATTGCAGCAATTGTGAATGGGAGAATTTCCCTGTATTCTTTCTCCAATTGCTTGTTATTGGTATGTAGAAAGGCCACTGATTTTTGTAGATTGATTTTATAACCTGCCACTATACTGAAAATGTTGATCAGTTCAAGGACATTTCTGGTGGAACTTTTTGGGATCTCTTAGGTATAGTATCATATCATCTGCAAAAAGTGATAACTTGACCTCTTCTTTTCCAATTAGTACTGTTTTAATTTCCTTCTCCTGTGTGATTGCTCTATCAAGAGTTTCAAGCACTATATTGAAAAGGAGTGGAGATAGTGGACATGCTTCTCTGGTTCCTGATTTTGATGGGAATGCTTCCAGTTTTTCTTTTAGAATGGTGTTGGCCATGGCTTTGTTGTATATAGCTTTAATTATGTTGAGGAATGTTCCCTATAGTCCAGTTCCCTATAGGACTTTGAACATAAATGCATGCTGAATTTTGTCAAAAGCCTTTTCTTTATCTATTGAAATGACAAGGTATTTTTTGTCTTTGAGTCCATTTATATGATTAATGACATTTATTGGCTTACGAGTATTGAACCAGGCCTGCATCTCTGGGATAAAGCCTACTTGATTATGGTGAATGATCTTTTTGATGTGTGTCTGTATGTGGTTTGCACATTATTTTGTTGAGAATTTTTGCATCTATGTTCATTAAGGATGTAGGTCTATAGTTTTCTTTTTTGGATGTGTCTTTACCCAGTTTGGGTATTAGAGTGATGCTGGCTTCATAGAAAGAATTTGAGAGTTCTCTTTCTGTTTCTGTCATTTTGAATGATTTAAGTAGTATTGGTTGGAGGTCTTCTTTAAATGTCTAGTAGAATTCTGCTATAAATCCAACTGGGCCTGGGCTTTTTTTAGTTCTGGAGGCTTTGTATTATTGTTTCAATTTCCTTATATGTTATGGGTCTGTTTAAACTGTTGATCTCTTCTTGGTTTAACTTTGGTGGTTCTCATGATTTTAGATATCCATCCATTTCTTTTAGATTTTCAAATTTAGTAGCATATAGGTTTTGAAAATATTCCCTTATAATGATCTGGATTGTTTGGGTGTCTGTTGTGATGCTTCCCCTTTCATCTCTGATTTTGTTTATTTGGATTTGCTTGCTTTCTTTTGGTTAGCTGGCCTAAGGGTCTGTCTATTTTGTTTAGCTTTTCAAAGAACCAGCTCTTAGATTCAGTGATTCTTTGTATTGTTTTCTTTGTTTCTAGTTCATTAATTTCTGCTCTGATTTTTGTTATTTCTTCTCTTCTGCTGGGTTTGGGTTTCATTTGTTCTTGCCTCCCCAGTGTCTTGAGTTGTACTGTTAAGTTATTTATTTGGGCACTTTCTAATTTTTTAATGTAGGCACTTAGAGTTTTAAATTTCCCTCTTGAGACTGCTTTTAAAGTGTCCCAAAGGTTGTGTTGTACTGTCCTTCTTGTTGACTCCCAGGGGTTATTTTCTTTCTTTCTTAACTTCTCCTTTGACCCACTCATTGTTTAGGAGTGTGTTGTTTAATCACCATGAGTTCGTGTAGTGACTAGGGATTGGTCCAGTGTTGATTTTGAGCTTTATTGCATTGTGGTCCAATAGAATACATGGAATTACTTTAATTTTTTTGTATTTTTTGAGGTTTGTTTTGTGACTCAGTTTGTGGTCAATTTTTGGAAAAGTTCCATGGAGTGCTGAGTAGAAAGTGTATTCTTTGCTGCTTGGGTGGAATATCGAAATATGTCTGTTAGGTCTATTTGATGTATGGTATCATTTAGTTCAGACATCTCTGTTTATACTTTGTCCAGTTGATCTGTCTAACCGAGACAGTGGGCTGTTGAATTCCCCTACTATTACTGAACTGGGGTTAATCTGCGTTTTAAAGTCCTGTAATGTTGTTTTTATGAATTTGGGTGCACCAGAGTTTGGTGCATATATTTTAAAGATTGTAATATCTTCTTGGTTGATTGTCCCTTTGATCAGAATGAAATGACCCTCCTTATCTCTTCTGATTAGTTTTACTTTGAAGGCTATTTTGTCAGATATTAGAATTGAAGCCCCTGCTTGTTTCTTAGTGTCATTTTCTTGGGATATTCTTTTCCATCCTTTAAGCTTAAGGTAGCGCCTGTCCTTGAAAATGAGATGGGTTTCTTGCAGACAGCAAAGAGATGGATTTTGTTTCTTACTCCATTCATTTAGCCTGTGTCTTTGACTGAGAAGTTCAGTCTGTTGATATTTAAGGTTATTATTAAAAGATGTGTGTTGGTTTCTGTCATTTTGATTTTGTTTGTGTTCTCTGTCTAATTTTGTGTTTCCTCAATTATACCTTTTTTATTTTCTTTTGTTGCCCCTGGGGTACAGTTGTTTCTCTCTCTGCTCTCTGTATTGCTTCAAGTATTCTTTGAAGGGCTGGTTTTGTGGACATGTATTCTTTCAGTCTGTTCATGTCATGGAAGATTTTTCTTTCCCCCTCAACTATAATAGACATTTTTGCTGGGTAAAGTATTCTGGGCTGGCATCTATTGTCGTGTAGAACTGGAAATACCTTGGTCCAGGCTCCTCTGGCTTTGATAGTTTGCATTGATTAGTCAGCTGTAATTCTGATGGACTTTCCTTTGTATGTAACTTGTTGTTTTTCTTTGGCTGCTTTCAGTATTCTCTCTTTGTTCTGTACATTTAGTGTTTTTACTATGATATATCATGGGGAGTTTCTTTTCTGATCCTGTCTATTTAGTGTTCTATGTGCTTCCTGTATTTATATGAGGATGTCTTTCCATAATTTTGGGAAATTCTCTTCTACAATCCTATTTAAGCCTGGTCGATACAATTAACCTGAAATTCTTCTCCTTCCTCTATTCCTATGATACATAGATTTGGTCTTTTCATGGTGTCCCATATCTCTTGTATATTCCAGTCTTGTGGTTTTTTTAAATTTTCCATAATCTTTGCTTGAGTGGTCCAATTCTTCCACTTTATCCTCCAGTGTTGATATTCTGTTTTCCATTTCATTCATTCTAGAGGTGAGGTTTTCCCCTGTTGTTTGAAGTTGTCTTGAGTTTTGTACTTCCTTCTTCATTTCTGCCTGAGTTTTCTTCAATGTTTCTATCTCTTTTGGGAATTCATTCAGAAGTTTATCCCTGTCTTCTTTTAGTTCTTTGATTTGTTTGTTCATGTGTTCTTTAAATTTGTTGAACTCCTTGACTATGTTTATGATTGTTTTTTTTAAATTCAGCATTCTGAGTTATTTCCAGGGTTTTCTCCTTGTAGAACTCTTCTACAGGACTGGTGGAGTTTGGTGGGTCACAGTGTTTTGGCTTTCCATTTTATTATTCTTTTATTGTGATTTTGGCATGTGAATTTCTTTTGTTGTTTATGTTTCTGATAAGAGAATTAAGTTGAAGTATGCTTCTGTTTGTTTTATTGGGTGCTTAGGTCCTTTCCTTATTGGCTATGTAAAGCTGGTTGGTACAGGGTTCAGATTCTCTCAAGTTTTATTTTGGAGGGAACTGATGACTTCAGATCAGCTATTCAGGAGCACCCACAGAAGCCCAAGTCAGGTTCCAGTCAGGTACACTCAAGCTTCCTTCTAAGGTTTGGACCCCTATTAGCAGGAATTCAGATAAAATGTGGGAAATTTCCTGCGGGGGGTGGGGTCAATCTGGGGACTCTTGGATGTTCTGCTGCATTCTCAGCCCCTGTGCCAGAGGGAGGCCAGAACCCGGCATTCTCTGGCTGTGTACTGAGATCACAGCTGCTACACCAATGGCGGTCAGAGCGCACCCTCTCAGGCTGTCTGCAAGGATCTCATCCCTAGCCTATCAAAGCCAGGTTTGTCCTGGGGCCTTGGGAGGGGACTCATGAAATCCTACATAAGGGGTTGGGTATGGCGCAATTAGGTGAAGCTCATCACCAAGTGGAGGCAGGATCAGGGGCTCTCAGGCAGTTCCCTGGGTTCTTAGCCCCTATGCCAGAGGGAAGCCAGAGCTGGCACTCTCTGTCGGTGTGCTGAGATCACAGCCGCTACACCAATCAGGATGGAAATAATTCAAATACAGCACTCACATATGAAATTTTGAAAAATAAAAAAAATTAAAATTAAAAAGTTCTATGTTTTCTTGCATAAGGTTTATGTTTTTCTTTTTATTAAAGCATGATTCTTTTAATGTTATTTTAATTATTTTCCTATGCTATCTAATCAGTTTATCTCCACTTATTGAAAAGGCTAGTCTTTCTACATTGAACTAGTCACAATTTTCTTGAAAATCAATTGACATGCTAGGGTTTGTTTATGAACTCCTTACTCCATCGACTTACACATCCACCCTGATGCCTTGTAAATCTAGAATCAGCCACTCAGAGCCTCTGCTTGCTATTCTTCTCTATAAAATGGTTTTTTGTTCTATATTCTTTGCATGTCTATGTAAATTATGGGATAGCCTTCTGAATTTTAACAACAAAAAAAACCTGTTAGAATTTGATTCAGATTGCATTGGATCTACACAACAATTTCAGGAGAACTGACATCTTAATAATGTTAACTCCTTTTATTTACTAATACAGTATATTCCTCCATTTCTTCAACACTTTTAGATTTTTTCCCCAGCAGCATTTTTCAGTATACTGAAAACATACTATGCATACACATATTTTGTATTTTTATTTTCCCTCAATATTTTTAATTTTCATATTAATAAATTTACAGTGTGATGCTATTTGAGATAGCAGTTTTAATGATTCTATTTCTGTACATGCATGTGTGATTGCACGCTGAGTGCATAAGGTGCCCGTAGAGGCTAGAGTTACAGGTGGTTATGAGCTGCCAGACATGGGTGCTGGTAATCAAACTCCTGTCCTCCTGAAGGGCTTTTAGGCACTAAGCCATCACTCTAATCCCTTTAGATGTCATTTTTAACTTCAATTCTGAAGTGTCGAAAGCTAGTGAAATACAATTAAATTGTGTATATTGACCTTGTTTCCTGTAAGCCTAGAAATTGTTTACAAATTCTAATAGCATTTTCATAGATTTATGAAGCTGTTCTATGGAGATAGCTAAGTCATCTGTAAACACAGTTTTACTTCTTTTCTGAATCTAAATGCTTCTTTTCTTTTTCCTGCTTTACTGAACTGGAAGAGCTGAGTGTGATTATGCACACTTCTAATCCCTATAATTAGGAGGCTGAGGCAGGAAGACCAGACATTGGAAGCTAGCCTGAGCTATATAGCAAGCTTTTATCAAGAAGAAGGAAGGGAAGGAGGGAAGAAGGGAGGGAGGGAGGGAGGGAAGGGAGGGAGGCAGGGAGGCAGGGAGGGAGGGAGGAGAGGGAAGTGTTTTGAGAGTGATCATGCTTTTTTCCTTATCTTTTAAGCTCAGGGAGAAACCGTTCAATCCTCAGCACTGACTATAGTATTATCTGTAGGCTTTTATTTTCTTCTTTTCTTTCCTTCTTTCTTTTTCTCTTTCAGGAGGAGACAGGGTCTCTTTTACATTCCTAGATAGCCTGGAACTCACTGTACAGTCCAGTGGCTGGCTTCAAATTTGTGATCCTTCTAACACAACCTCTAGAGTGCTGTGATTACAGGTATGAGCTACCTCATTTGGTTTGTGTTTTAAAATAATGTTCTATCCGGTTGAGGAAATGCTATTTTGCCCCTAGTTTTCTGAGAGTTTTCATCAAACAGTGCTTTTGAATTTTACTAAATCTTTCTCATTTATTGAGATGAATTAATTTTTGGAGTGATATGTTACTATGGTGAATTACATTGATAGATTTTTCAGTAATAAACCAATCTTGTTTTATCCTAAAATAGAAATGATCCGTATGTCAATAAGACAATAAATAAGTTACGGTTTGTAAATAACATTCTCCTTTATTTTCTATAAAATATTAGCAGGAAATGGGTAGGAAAATCTAACAGACAGATGAGTATGGGAAAACCACAGAAAGAAAATCTAAAATTGTTCATTAGTATATGAAGTTATCAGTCTCACTAGCAGATAGCTGAAAATTAAGATAAAAATTCTAGAAACATGTTTTACCCAGTAGTCTCAGCAGCTCAGATACTGGATTCTTGCCTTTCAAGGGAGCATACAAGAGCTGAAATGATGGTCATTTATTAACCAAAATTAAATAATTACAGTTCAATGTGGGCTGGGGGACAGTAAACAGCACTGACACATGTGAGTCACTGTGGCAGGAACCAGGGGTGGGAAGTAGCTCCATGCTTTGACATTTATTTGGAAGAAACTCTGACACAAGCCCAAGGACATGGAGAAACAGCAAGAATGCTTACCACTGTGTTGCTCATGATAGCAGGAGAAGAAAACAACCAGTTTCCCCTGTATTTGGAAAAATAACTGTGGCATTTACCCATAATGGAATGATATCCTGGAGGAGGAATGAAAATGGATTAGGCTTTTCATGCATCAACATGGATAAATCCATAAAACATACTGAGCAGAAAAAATAAACAACAAAATGATGGCTACAGCACAGACCGTTATGTAAATGAAAACACACAACCATACTGTATATTTTTAAGAATAGACTTATCTGAATAAACATGTGGAAGGTGGCTTGAAAGGATGCACATAAAATATTCTAGAGTGGGTTTCTATGGAATGAGCTAAATGGAACGAGCTTAAGAAATAAAAGTGAAAATTAAAATAAGCAAAAAAGAATCCACACCAAGAATAATATGCATGCAATCAGATAAATCTGGGCCCTCACATCTGAAAAACCATTTAATTTGAAATGAAACTTCACCCCAAGACAAACCATTGGAGAACACATGTAGGAGCCCAGGAAGCCCTGCAGTAAGACAGAGCACAGCTACCAACTGCCAAAGTCTACAGTCTGGGTGATTTCTTAAGCTCTTCTGACCACAGGATACGCTGTCCTGTCTCTTGAAATGTGATGTTTGCTACCATGGTGATGATTATATCCCAGCATCCTCAATATAGAACCAAAGAGATGTCCAGCCATCTTCAGACTGCTCTCATGTTCAGTACCCAGGCATAACAAAGACTCCCTGCACCTATCATAGGAAAAGCCTGTCCTGGAGTCAGTAGGAGACATATTCTCCTGCCTCTGCTGGGGCCGTGGCAAGGGGGTACTCTGCCTGACTCAAAGCACTATCAAGGCAGAAAGAGAGCAAGGAAGACATGCTGTTTCCAAGTTAACTTCGCATAGATGTAGTGCTCTGGTTTGGATGGTGTTGCTAGCAGCAACTCTTTAGTGTCTCATTAAGAGAAAAACAACCTAAAGCCTTTGTCTGCCAAGATCATAGGGGATAGAATGGTAGTGGTGTGTGTATCTGTCTGTCTGTCTGTGTCTGTGTTTCTGTGTGTCTGTCTCTGCCTGTGTGTCTGAGTCTCTGTCAGCACCTCTATCTTTCTTCTCCATTTATCTGTCAATCTATTCCTGTGACAAGGCTATAGACATCTGATAGAGCAGGTGACTCTGTAACCATTGTCTTTATGTGGAGGATAAAGGAACACAAAGAAAAGAGAAGGGGGGAAGGAGGGAGGGCAGGAGGGAGGAAGGAAAGACAGTAAGGAAGGACGGACGGTAAGAAGAGAGGAAGAGAGGGGACCTAAGGAGGGAGGAGGAAAGAAATACTGTGTCTAAATACCAAGTAATTAGTTAAATACCACTGCATATTCAAATAACATCTTGCCTTCAACCAATATTAAGTAATAGTGTATAGTATCTATTAAATATGAAGTGTGGATACTGTGTTTATGAGACAATTCATTACTTTCAGAAAGGATGATGGGTTCTGCTGCATATGACAGTCTCATCATGGGCACCCCTTGTAGCTGTGCCTCTGCGTCACCATTGGGAAGTAAGCATGTAGGTTTTTGTTTTCTCGCCCATTATCACAACATGGGACACTTGTTCCTTGCTCTGGTGTGAAAGTGATCAACTACAGAGAAGACATGGTAGGTTGCCTTTTTTCTAACATCTTCCTCTATCTCTGACCATCCTACTGTGTGGAGGGCATAGGAGAATGTGGTTGACCTACCTGCCATTCTGACATTGGTCCCCAAACTCCTCCTCACAATAGAAAGTGGCCTAATTAGTTAAAACAATTCAGAACTTCTCATTGTTTGGAAAAGAGAGGCTCTCCTACTCAGAATGTAGTGGTGTGAGCACATAAAACTACTGAACCCATAGGGAAACCAGTCTTAAGTACAGCTGACTCACAGCACAGAGAAAAAATGACCTAGAAATGGAGAAAGAGCCCTGGCAGTCTTGTATCTGAAGGTCTGCCCCATCTACATGAGTCTCTGTTCTAATCAGTTTGTTTTTTATCCTTTCTGTTACTCAGAAGTCAAATACATTGTTTCCATCCTATCTCTGAAGTGCTAAAGATAATTGGAGAGTGGGATGAAGGCAACTTACTTCATGGGAATTGTCTTCCCTACAGTTTATCCCGCGTGTCACCTCATTTTAAACTCACTCGTCTTCTAAGCTCTTTTGTGAAATCAGCCAGCTAATAAGGAGGCGCTTTCCCACCTTTTCTTTCTAGCTTGCTTCCCCTGACTTCTGTATCTCCCCATCACTTGTACAGACTTTCATCTGGCCTAATACAGCTCCGAGGACTCTGAGACATCCTTTGATAACCTTTGTACTTTTAACTTCTTCCAAGCTGGGGGTTTGCAATGGTTCAGTTGCTGACCCACAAGGCCCCTGAGACAACAAAAGAGCCAACCACACAACCTTCTCAATGGCAGTGATAGAAATGGAATTCATTAGAGGGACCCATCTATGAAGAAGTCCAGGGAGACTGATATGCTGACCACAACAGCCATCAGGCTCTTATTGCTAGCACTCTGTTGCCACCACATCCTAAAACCAGGTCCCTTCCTGGTTATATCTCTAACATGAGTTTTCTAATACCACAACTCCAAGAGCTCCAGCTGAGCACCAGCGGCCTCAGTCACCCTCCCAATCCTCCATCCCTGTATACCCATTCCCTTCACATCCTTTGCTTTTCCTTGTTCTGCCCATTCTGAGGTCTTCTTGACCCATCCTTCTGTCTGTCCTCCATGCCCTACGCCTGAGTGACAAAGGCTTAGAGGAAAATGACATGGGTTTTGATGTCAGGCTGACTTTAGTCTAAATTCCACTTAAGAGAACCATGATCACAGAAAGAGAATGAATTTTTCTGTAGTAAAGAGGTCAAAGTTCTGAACCCACTTCTGCGTGCCGCCTATTCTTGTTTCCGTTCTCTCTTTTATAAGATTCTATATCCCAAGAACAGTATCCTGTAAAGACATATGTTACAATGAACAAAACTGTGGTCCAGGTCCCCTCTGGTCCCGCCCCTACAAAGCTAGGTGGTACCATGTGAGGACCTACTTTTACTTGAGTGAGAGGTGCCTATAAGCAAAGCTGCCTAGACGACTTCCTTTGTAGAATTCAGTTCTCCAAAGGGGAAGAAAGGTAATCCCATGAGAATGCATCCAAAAATGAAGGATAGGAATTTCTAATGCCAAGAATAGTTTCTTTTTTTAGCCTACCTAGGTTAGGCCTTTTCTGAAAGAAGACATTTCCAGATTAAAAGTTTTCTGACTTTTCCATCCAAACACATGAGACATACAAGAGGGGAAAGGAAAGGACTGAAACTCAGTTGGCCACATTGGGCCTTCACAGCTCTGAATCAGATAAGATGCTAACATCCTCTGCTTCTTATTTCTTTCTTGACCATTTAAGCCTGGAAGCTAATCCCTCAGAAGACCCCAGCACTATCTGAATGACCAGCGGCCTTTTGGCACAAAATCTTTCTAAAAAATAATACACTATGAATTTACTTTACAAAAATAACGTGTAAAACAAACAATGCAACCCAGTGATTTTACCATTCAAAGCCCCAAGAGACAAGCCCCCTAAGAGTGTGAGAATAGTTCTGTTCTCCAACTGATTGCCATGACTCTGTGTTCAATGAATTTAATCATGCTCTATCTGGTATTAAGAGCCTGTTCCCCTCCTGTTAAAGGCTTCATCTTGCCTCTATCCATTCCTCTACTGCCTGCTGTCTAGTTTACGTACCATGGTTCTCGCTACCCAATACCATCAGATCACTGCCCTGACACAACTTCACTGTTATGTGTTTGCCCTAAAATATGGGTAAAAATAATGATGACTATTTTATGATTAATAATTTTATTTGCCTTCTTGGAAATTTGAAAATCCTTGGAGGAATCACTTGGCTGGCCCAACTCCGTAATAAAAGATGCCCAAAGAAATTTGTGCTGAGGCCTCTTTTCCTGCTGTAAGTTTCGCTACGCAAGCAGAGGCAACCAATGTCTTTGGAGCTATGGGTGTTTCCCTTAGAATTACAATGATGAAGGTGGCATCTCTCCCACAGAAACCATTAGCAAGAAGCTTACTCAGCACTTCTTCCCTTTTCCCTCTCCTTGTTGGGGTCAGCCAATCAGATTCAGATGGAATGTCAGCCACTGTAAAGCAATAATGCCTCTTCTCCTGTCTATTGGCTGACTTCACATTTTGTTGGCAGCTTTCAGAACATTTCACAGTTCTCTGGAAAATGTTTAAAGCAATTTATAGTTTCTAAGCACGTATAATAAATAGGTTTTCAAAACAATATCTCTCAAAATTGCCAACAGTATCCAGACTGAGTGAGACACTACTTTTCTGATGCTTTCCCCTGGGAGATACTGCCAAATAATTATAAAGACTATAAAGATTGAGGCAGCACTTTAGTCACAATAAATCACAGACTTTCCACAACAAGACTTATCATTGCCCTTAAAATGTCCCAGAAATGACAGTACACTGGAATCATAGCATTTCTCTCAATCTGCTTTTATATCTAGAGCTTCAAAAATGCTTTGCCAGACCAGGCTGTGGTATCTGGAGCGCTTACCTCCTGCCCTCTACTTGTCACTGTGCTGGTAATACACCCCCACCTCCCCTGAAATCACCTCCTCCTATACTCCATATATGCTAAGATGCTGTCCAAACACTGGGCACATGTAAAGGAGAATGCATAACTTGAGTTTATTCTGTACAATGCATTTTCCTTACTGTAGTGATTGGCTTAAGGATGGTCACATAACTGAACAAGAGCCAATGCAACACAGTAACATGCTAAGGCTCTAGGATAGAGGAATACGTGTGTCATTCTCTGGATTTATTTCTGAAAGAGAATAGTGTAAGTTTATTACCACCATCACATTATCACATACAACCTCAGATTGTAG
The DNA here is from genome assembly GCF_000622305.1 of Nannospalax galili. Taxonomy (NCBI): domain Eukaryota; kingdom Metazoa; phylum Chordata; class Mammalia; order Rodentia; family Spalacidae; genus Nannospalax; species Nannospalax galili. Next base: position 7,045 of record NW_008331837.1, on the reverse strand, counting down.
CCAAATACCAATGGAGACAAACTGTTTTGAGACACCATTTGAGCCTTTAGATGCATCTGTGCCAGAAACCTTTGAACTTGTCAGTTAAGTGAAAAGTTCTCCTGCTTAATCACATTTTGATTGGTATTCTTTTACTCCTAAGCAAAACAAAATCAAAGGTCACAAATGACCTACCATGTACCGATTTTAGATCTGAAAACCAAACTCAATGAATGTAAAATTATAAACTGTGATATGGCAAAAGTCTCCATTTCTAAGTTTCCTAAAGTATCTGGCACATTCTGGATTTAACAGAGCTTCCAAAGATAGTCTATGTGTTTTTAACTGAATGAATATATAGGCACAGATAGAAAGTTAAGGGTAACTTGGAATTCCTATATTTCAAGGCAGAAGTGACTGGCACTGGAATTTCTAGAACAAATACACAGACAACACTCAAGTACCAGTGAACAAACCAAGCTCACTAAATACTGAGCCATGGGATAAATATTAATGAGCAAGATGGCTCTCACCAACTAGGCTTTGGCAAGGCCATTTGTCTCCATAAAACAGGAAAGCTGTCTCCCTAACAGGTCTAATTTCAGGTGCCCCCTAAATCAGGGAGCAATCGGTTTTAAAGATTCTAAGATTCTACCATACACACACACACACACACACACACACACTTCAAAGGGTTGTAGAACCATGCACTAAAAGGCAAATCATGAATTTATTTTTTAAAAATAACAAGGGACAGAGAGATTGCTCAGCAGTTAAGAACACTGTTCCAGAGGATCCAGGTTCAATTCCCCACATGTCTGCTAACAATGTCTGTAACTTCAGTTCCAGGGGCTCCAATGTCCTCTTCTGACTTCCACAGGCACTGCATGACATGGGTTCACTTACATGCATACAGGCAATACATTGATACACATAAAATAAAAACAGTAAAACATTTTTTAAATAACTTAAGACAAACCTGAAGTCCATGGCAGCCTCCTCCTGACACTAGAAAATTAAGCATCCTAGAAACTCTGAGTGTTCTTCTCAGACAGGAATGGTTCAAAGTTCCAAGAGAAGGTCACACTCAGAAGACCAAGAGATTAACGTGGAGCTGAGAGGGAGCAAAGATGCTTCAGAAAACTAAATGGTACAAAGATAGGCTCTCCTCTGCTACAGGCTGTGCCCCCATCAGAACCATCCTTCTGGAGGGCCAGGGTTCTCCCCCTTCCTCAGTCATACAGGAAATTGGCAGGAGACTCATTTGTGCCAAGAATTTGAGGATTGGTGTGAGTAAAGGACACTAAAAACAGACATGAAAACTAGAGATGCTCAGAATGAGAACAGCCTTCCATTCAGCTGGGGTGGCGAAAATCACCAGGTGCTGACAAGGAAGTCCTTAAACACTTTTTTTCTGAAGAAAAATTAGATTTCCATGATGCAGTTGTCTTAGGCTCTTACTTTTATCATTAAAATATAAATCTCACAGAATTCACAGCTGGGCGAGGTTGATAATTATTTTTCCTTCCTGTAACATGTATAGCATTTTCCATTATTATAAAAGCCAGCCAGTAGAGATGAAGTTTTGAAATCAGTACCAGTTTGATTTCTCCTTGGTTATTCTACAATTCATTCATGTACAACCTTACCATCAAGTCTGGCAGGCAACCAAAAGCAAGTACAATAGCCATTGCTAGTATTGTTTGAGGGTCTATGGGACCTTGGTCAACAACTTCAAAAGAAAGCTATGGGGGTGAGACTTCATGGGAGGGGAGGTAGAATGTAGTGATATAAAGGGGGGAAGGGAAATAACAGAATAGAAAAGGGTTAAATAGGGTGGAGAATGGCAAGGCAGGGCAGAGGAGGTGTATATACATATACAATCAAGAAGAGCTAAAATGGAGTTATCCCATAACAGAGGACATTACACACACACACACACACACACACACACACACACACACACACACACACGCACACACTAAATACCATAGGCTAACAAATAAAAAGCCAAAGGCTCAGAATGGTCTTTTTGAGGACTGCCCACACTGATTTCCATAGTGGCTGCATCAGTTCACACTCCCAACGGCAGTGAAGAAGAATTTCCCTTCCCTGCATCCTCACCAGCGTTTCTCGTTGTTTGTTTTTTGGATCACTGTTATTATGACCGGTGTTCTAAGATGAAATCTCAAAGTAGTTTTAATTTGCATTTCCCTGATGACTAAAGATGTTGAACATTTAAGAAAAATATTTCTCAGCCATTTGTATTTCATCTTTTGAGAACTATCTGTTTAGTTTACTGCTCTAAGTTTTAAATGGGTTATAAATCCTGAAAGCTACACCAACAACTGGCCTGGAAAAATATGCCCAATGGTGTAACAGTTGCATGAATGTTATAGGAGTAACCAACCGCTTTCTGATTGGCTTTAAAGTCCACTTCCCAAGATGAAATCCAAACACTGATATAAGGCCTAAGAACCTGTGACTAAACAGGTCACAGGTCATAGCGAACAGCCTACTACTATTAGTATATGAAACGAACATAATATTAAACTAACTCAAATGACTTGTTATACCCATAGATAAATGCATCTCTCAACTATCACCAGAGAACAGATGGCAGTTAACAGAGACCCACAACTGATCAATATGTAGAGAATAAAAGACTATGGAGTGTTCAGCACTGAACTGGACACCTGTATCAAACCCCTGTTCCCCCCAAGCCCGAAGGCTCAGAGATCATTGCAGAACAGGGGGAGATAGATTGTAAGAGGCAGAGGTGGTAGATTAACACAAGGAAAATGTTTTCCAGATAGCTAGGCAGTTGCTCATATGAACTTACAGCAATTGTGACAGCATGAACAAGGCCTAGATAAGCTCAAGCCAGAAAAAAAAAAATCCCAGCATAGAGATGGGGAGGTAGACAAGAAGCCCCAACCCTAGCTTGGGAACTACTGGCAATTGATAGCTTCTGGGACAGGGAGAGTCAGTTTTCTTGAAGAGTATGATGCTGAGTAGGTTAACCTGGCTCTGGTGGATAGATCCTCACTGAAGGACATTTGGGGATACACACTGAACTCAATAAACCTTTAAATGATTACTTCCATGACTTTAAGACTTTCTGTCTCAAAATACACATTTCTCACCATTTACCCAACTAATCATCACACTGTATGCTACCTAATGTAACTGCCTCAGGAAGACTGGACAAGGAAGGTACCCCTGGACCAGGTCCCACAGGATCTACCTACACAGAGCAGAAGCTGCAGCAACTGTAAGCCTTCTTGTTCTGTGTTGTGAAATCTTCAGGTCCTACGCAAATGAGAGGCTTGAAGATACGTTGTTAGTACTGCAGAGCAAACAAATGCTTTTGCTGACAATTCTCCCCAGCACCTGATCAGAACTCTAAGGCACTATGAGAGCTGGACAGTAGGGAGGAGACTTCCATCTCAGTTCCACCTCGATTTCTTTATGTCCTGCAACTACAGCATGAAGTGCCTTCAGTAATAGATTTATAACTTCTATTTCTGGTGAGAGCCAACAGCTGTGGCAAATGCCTATATTGTCTTGGGGTCCTTAGCAACCTCCCTCACCAATAACTCACAAGGAATAGCACACCTGTAGTACTAGAATTTTCATTTAATAACCCATGGTTTCTACAAGCAGCTTTATCCAACCACTTAGGGTATTTACACTTGAGCTCTTTTATTACTTTACTTTTTTATTAGCCAGTAGCTATGAATCCTGCAAGCTACAACACATGGCCCAGCAAGATATGGGCACCAGTGCAATAGTGGCATGAATATTATAGGAGTAACAACTACTTTCTAATTGGATTTAAGGCTCATTTTATAAGATGGAACCCATACCTGACATTAATATCAGGCCTAGGATCCTGAGGCTCGACAGCCCACAGGCCATGAGAGACAGCCTAATACAACTGACTATTCAGCTCTTTGACCAGATTTGAGGCCTGTTCTGCAAGTGGGAATCCATGTCTGGTATGATAATCCTGGCCAAAAGCACATGGCTGTGGCAATCATAGTCCCTAGTGAGGATCCTATTGCTTTGGTTTAAATGGAACAGGATACTCCTAGAATATTGTTACCTAAACAGTCTGTTTATAGATTAGTGCCATTGTCTGCTCTGGTCAGAGATGTTTATTTTTTCAGTGGTCAGTGGTAACTACAGAGACTCATTATTGGTCAAAGTGCAGTGAATAAAAGACTTTTGAGTGCTCGGCCATAAATATAACTCCTATATGACCCCTCCAGGCTCAGAGAACATCACTGAAAATGGGGAAGGACATAAGAGTCAGAGGAGGAGTGGAGTGAGGCAGAATGCTCTCTTCAGAATAGAGCAACTTGCTTGCAATTTTGATCCTATAGCAGGTGAGACTTGTACAAGATTGAGACTGTCAACATGCTGTCATGGGGGCAAGGATAGAAAAGAACCTTGGAGACCCCCCACCCACCAGGTTTTATTGGCAGAAAGGGGTAAGGGAGGATTTATGAGCCACCCCCCCTTGAGTATCCATATTCTATAGGCACTCAATGTTCAATGGAGAAGAAAGACATATTTTCTTCAGCGGTGCAGCCGCTGGTAAAGGTCTCTGTTCCTATAAATAATCTCCACCCAGAAACCTGTAAGAAACTCACTGGGGCATCAAAATAAATAAAGGTTTGAAAGTAGAAGGAACACTAGAAAGGAAGGATGAACAGGAGAGGAGAATGTGGGGTGAATATGATAAAAAGTACATTACATGTGTACATGAAATACCACAATGAAATCCATTATTATGTGTAATCAACGGATGCTAATAAATTTTAGAGGATGCATTACTAGCAGTTTACACAAAAGTACTTTTATTTATCTCACCTGTGTATTCACATATTTCTTCTGTATAAACTTGTATACATTTCTCCTGCTTTTGTCTGCATTTGTATGCATAAACCAATTTATCCAGAGAAAATGGGAGGTCCATATTTGTGTCTTATTCAAGAATGCATTCTCAATGCTTATAAAACTTGAAAAAATAGAGAAAGGGGATCTTAGGGATTCTCACTTAGGAGACAGAAACACTGGGCTTCACTTGGCTGAGGAGAAGCCAAGGACACTACAGGACAGTGGGGGCTACAGGGAGACCCTGTCTCAAAAAGACCAAAATAAATAAATAAATAAATTTGTAATCAAATAATAGAATTACATATTTTAACTTTGAAAATTAAATAAAAGAATTAAATATATTAAGAACAGATTCTTAGGAGAAAATGCCAATATAACAAATATGTATCATTAGTTAGCCTAATCAGGATGAAAGAGAGAAACTACAAAAGCTGAAAAATAGTAATTAATAAAGGAAAAATCATAAATACAAAGGAAATATAAAGACACACAGGAGAACATTAGTCCAACAGCAATATATTAGTAACTTTGAAAATATTAATTAAATGTGTGTTTTTCAAAGGAAAACATAAAATATTAAAACTAACAAGAGCAAAGTTAGGGCAGAAACTAAAAATTTGTCAGAAGCTACCCTCAACATCTCCCACACACCAAAAATACTGTAATAGATTATTTTATATATGAATCTAGAAACATTTGAGGTGAAGATAATCCTAATATGAAGTTGTTTTTTTCAACCAGGAAGACTTAAAAGACAACATCCCTAAAACTAAACGAAAGGGATTCCCTTGCACCTTGAGGAGCTCCACTCTCTCCCTTTACTTTGTCCTCTTTCTAGCCATGGGCTTAGGCCTGCTCCTGCTCTTCTGACTCAGATCTCTGGACTAGCTTCCTAACCCAGAACCACACACTGCATCCTGACCCCCTACACCCAAACTAAGGCATCCTGCAGGTTATTTTGTCAGGCCCTCTACAAGCTGTCCCCACCCGTCTTGCCCTGGGCTCTCCACCTGATCTGACTGCCACAGACCTGCATACTACTCAGGTAAGTCAGACTCCACCCACTGCTCTTTGATTTCCCAGTATAGGAGCAGCTTCACCTTCTCACCCCAATCTGTCCTCTTAGCCTTGGTCCTAAGCCTGCTCCTGCTCTTTCTGTCTCAAATCTCTGGACAACTCTCTTAGTCCAGACCTTGTCCACTGTGTCTTGATCCCCTGAAATCAGACTAGCTGTTTTTTCCAGCTACAGGACCCACACATACTCTGTCTAGTTTGTTAGACTCTCCACAGGCTGACCCTACCCACATGTTGCCCCTGGCCTCCTGATCTTCCTGCCACAGACCTGCCTACTATTCTGGAAAGGCAGACTCCGCCTTGATTCCCCTGAACATTGAGCAGCTCCACTCTCTCCTCACACTCTGTTTCTAGCCTTGGGCCTAGGCCCTCTCCTGCTCTTCCCACCTCAGATCTCTGGACTAGCCTCCAAACCCAAACCTACCCACTGTGTCCTGATACCAGGCACCCAGACTAGCTGCATTCTCCAACTTCAGGGTGCACACCTACCCAGCCCAGAATGCTTAAACCCTCCCCAGGCTGTCCCCACCCCTACCTTGCTCTTGGCCCTCCTCCTGATTTACGTGCCATAGACCTGCCTACTACCCTTTAAGAACCTGAGGCACACACCAACTAATTTTTCAAATCTGAACAAAAAGCAACCAAGCTGCATCAGCAATCTGAACAGAAACAAACTTCAACGAAATAAAGGCAGAATATACTTTTATATCAGACACACAACGAAGAAAAAGCATCCATATACCCAAATGACAATGCAAAAACACAAATAATATAAAAAGAAGACCTCCAGCCAAAACTACTTAAATTATTCAAAGTGATAGAAACAGAGGGAGAATGCCCAAATTCCATCTATGAAGCCAGCATCACTCTAATACCCAAACAGGGTAAAGACACAACAAAAAATAAAAACTATAGACCCATATCCTTAATGAACATAGATGCAAAAATTCTCAACAAAGTACTTGCAAACCACATACAGACACACAAAAAAAGATCATTCACCATGATCAAGTAGGCTTTATCCCAGAGATATACATAAGTCAATAAACATCATGAATCATATAAATGGACTCAAAGACAAAAACCA
>NW_008331836.1:2278068-2278188 GCF_000622305.1 Nannospalax galili | reverse complement strand
GGAGGCAGGGAATAGCTGAACAAATAAGAGGTCAAGAGGACCATGCGATTGCAGGATATATATTGTTCCAGTCTCTTCCCTATGGATTTCATTAGTCAGCCATCGTAACTGGAGCCACTA
>NW_008331836.1:2274540-2276699 GCF_000622305.1 Nannospalax galili | reverse complement strand
TTCTTCCCTTTTGGAATGGGAATGTTTGTTTTCCCATCAGTATTAAAGATACTAAATTTTCTTTTTGATTTGACATGGGCTTATAGAAAAGAGATTACCTTGAGTCTTAGAGACTTGGATATTGGATGTCTGAACAATATTGGAACTGTTAAAACTATGGAAATTCTTGCAGATGGACTGAATGCACATATTTATTATGATGGGGCTGTGAGACATTTGGATCCAGGTGCAGAATGTTATGGTTTGAGTATGAAATACTTCCATGGGTCACTGGATGAAGACTTGGTCCTCAGCTGTTCATGCTTTGTGAGGAGGTTCTGAAATTGACAAGGGGTAAGACCTAGTTAGAGGAGTAGTTTACTGTGAACATGTCTTGAGGGTGCATCATGCTCTGGGCTACTCTCTATCTCTCTGTTTCTTGGCTATCATGATGTGAGCTGCTGTGCCCTGTCACTCCCTCTACTCTATAATGGACACAACAGTCTGAAACCATGAGCCCCAATTAATCATTAAGCAGTCCTTCTTTTAATTGCTATGCAGTCTCCCACAGAAATGAGAAAACTATCTCACAGAGAGGGTATATTCTTTGCCCCAAAGTTTTTGAAACATATGTTTTTATACTTATAGCACATCTCCATTACACTAGGCAAGTTTCAAGAGCTCAGTAGACATGTGTACCTGGGGCTACCATACTGAACAGTAAAGGTCTAGAGATAGAATAAATGTGGAAAAAACAAGAAAACTTGTATGATGGAGCACAAAAAGATGAAACGTATCCCTAAGTCATATGAGGAAATATTATTTTACTCAATTTGCCAAGATCAAAGATGTAGAAACATGAACTGATGATGGCCACTTAGGTTTTCTTCTTGATTCATAATATAAAGATGCTGCTTGCTGCATTACCTAGCTTACTAGTACTTTTGGTAAGAATGCTACATTATATTCTGTAACTAGTCGAGTTGTGGGTCTTTTTTGTTTTATACAGTCAGGGTCTCCCAGTTTTTAAAAACATTTTCATATCTAAGCCAAGCCTGGCATGGTGGCAAAGATATTTAATGTGACAGGGATTCAGTGGCCCTAATAGACACCACAGGCTAACATATAAAAAGCTGAATGCAAGGAATAGACTTCCCCTTTTGTATCTGTTGACCAGAAAGAGTCCACAGATCCTCAAACAATACTGGCTATTGCCATTGCGCTTGACTATCCACCAGAACTTGTTGGTAAGATCCTGAGACACAGAACAAAAAAGGAGAAATGAAGCTGGTATTGGCCTTAAAATTTTATTTCTGCTGGCTAGTTTTAATAGTTCTAGAAGGTGTGATGCATGTTACTGGTAGAAAAAGATAATCATCAACCTTAACCAGATGTGAACCCTGAGAAATACAATAACAACTGGCTTGGCAAACTAAGCCCCCTGGTGCAATAATGGCATAAATATTATGGGAGTAACCAACCACCTTATAATTGAATTTAAGACTCACTTCACAAGATGGAGTTCATATCTGACACTGTTAGAGCCAAGAACCTCTGGCTTGACCCGTTACAGACCACTGGAGTGAATCCACTACTATCATTCTGCTAAACATAGTATTAAAATAACTTATAATGACTTATTGTTATACCCTTATATTTGTGCATCTCTCAATTCCAAACAGAAAAGGTTGTTGAAACACATAATGGTTAACACAGAGACCCACAACTGGCCAATGTGCAGAGAGTAAGAACATGAAGAATTTTCAGGCCTAAGTGGGATGTCTCTATCCTACCCGCTCCTCCCAAGTCTCAAGGATCATTGTTGAAGATGGCTCAAAAAGATTGTAGGAGTCAGAGGTAGTAGCTGAATACAAGAAAACTGTTGACTAGATACCACAGGAGGGATGTGCACATATGAACTTACAGCATTTATGACAGCACATGTAAGACCTCTGCATCTCAAAGCAGACAGGGTCCTAGCAGGTCTGGGGGAGGTGGACAGGAATCCCATTCTCAGCTGAAGATCTATTAGTAATTGATAGTGGGAAAATATGTCAGTTTCCTTACTAATGTAACACCTGGTAGGTTGACCCGATTACAAGAAATAGAACCATACCCATTAGCACTTGGAAGACACAGATTACATTTTATAGGACTTAAATGCTGTAAGTTCATATGTG
>NW_008331836.1:2233950-2273926 GCF_000622305.1 Nannospalax galili | reverse complement strand
TCTTTCAACATCCATGTGGTATCAAATCTTTAATGCATGAGTTAAGAAGTGAGATATTAAATAAAGACAAAAAAAAGAAGTGAAACAATAAAAAAAAATTCTACAGATTTCTTAACTTTAAATACAATGGCCAGAGAAGAAAATAAGGGAATTTAATTAGTGTACACCTGCAGGTAAAAGTAACAAAAAGGTTAGATGTTGAAGACTTGACTTAAGTCCTCTTGGCCAAGCAGGAGATTCACCTCACCCTGTTTATACTAAAGCGTTAACCACAACCAACTCCCAAAGGGAAAACGTTCTTCTCCGTCTTGTTTGTTCTATCCAAAACTACCCCTGCTGTCTTTGTCCTACCAATTTTAACTATAGTCAAAGCAGACTACAGTGAATTAACGTTCTTCTCCGTCTTGTTTGTTCTATCCAAAACTACCCCTGCTGTCTTTTAACCTTATACTAAGGTTAAAAGAAATGATTGCAGGTCTGCACTGAGGGAAACTTTCCAGCTTCTACCTGTACCGTTTTCTGGTGGCAAGAGGAATGCATCACAGGACTGGTTGGTCATTTTTGTCTGGGAATCAGTAGATCAATAAATCCTTTGTTTCAGAGATGTCTGGGAGTTTTAGTTTGGGTTTCACAAGAGTTAAAGAATGCTTAAAATTTTGTTTGATTTACTTATTTTTTATGTGTATGAGTGAAATGCCTGCATGTAAGTGCACCCATGTCATGCAGTGCACATGGAGAATAGAAAATAGTGTTGGATCCCTTGGAACTGGAATTACAGATGGTTGTTAGTCACCATGTGAGTGCTGGTATTCAAACCCGGATTTTCTGCAAGAACAGCCAGTGCTCTTAACTGCTTTACTACTGAACCACTGAGCCATCTCTCCAGCCATAGGACTTGAAGAATGTTTCTTTTTTAATATTTTATTTATTATTTTTATTTTCTGTGTATGAGTGTATTGCCTGCATGTATGTGAGTGCAATCATGTCATGAAATCCTGTGGAGATCAGCAGAAGGTTTTGGATTCCCCTGGAACTGGAGTTAAGGACGGTTCATAGCCGCCATGCAGGTGCTGGGAATCGAACCCGGGTCCTCTGCAAGAGTAGTCAGTGCTCTTAACCACTGAGCTATCTTTCCAGCCCCCTGTTTTTGTTTTGTATTTTTTCTTTTCTGTGTATGAATGTTATCCATGCATGTGTTTATATGCACCCATGTCCTGCAGTGCCTGCAGAGGACAGACGAGGGTGTTGGATGCCCTGGAACTGAAGTTGAGGATGGTTGTTAGCCACCATGTGGGTGCTGGAATTTGAACCTGGCTTTTCTGCAAGAGAAGTTAGTGCTCTTAACTGCTGAGCCATCTCTCCAGCCCCTTGAATAATATTTTAAAAGCATGCTATTTTTCCAACTAATCGGTCTTAGAAATTTTCATCTCAAAAGATCTTTAATATGTTGTAATATTAATAATAATTCCCAGCTGTGTGAAAGAAAATTGGAACAAAAGAGAAATAAATTTTCACATACAGAGAATAGTTCTGAAAATATTTGTGCCTTAATTTCCTTTCCTGTTGCTGTGATAAAATATCCTGATCAAAGTACCTTAAGGAAGAAAGATTTCTGTAACTCACAGACCCACATTACAGCCATCATTGCAGTGAAGTCAAGGTGGCATCTAGTCATATCATATCTGTAGTCAAGAGCAGAGCAGTGGATAAATGAATGCATACCAGTACTCAGCTTGCCCTCTCCATTTTATGCAGTCCATGATCCTCAGCTCAGGGAATGGTCCTACCCTCAAATATGATAAATTCTACCCACATTAGATAACTCAGTCAAGACAAGCCCTCACAGATACCCCAGAGGCTATCCTTGATCTAGACAATCCCTCATAGGGAGGCCTGGAGCCTTGCCCCCAAGGTGTCAAGATCATAATTAATAAAGCCATCAGAATTTATAAATGAAAAATACCTAGCACATGTTATCATAGTGAGACTGTTGCAACCCAATTTTCTGGGTCTCCACATTTATAACTATTTCACATCTGTTATCTTCCTAGAGTGAAATATAATCTGTGAGCCATGAAGCCTTGAAGATACTGTAATAGAAAGTAATTGAATAGAGTTAATATGCCTGACAGGCTTTAGTCCCTTCTGAGATGCATTGATATATGGTCCCTTTACCTTAACAGCTGAGTGTACGGAGCAGTCTGGAGGAACATTGTCCAGGAGAAGTGCCAGGTGAGTCACAGATGAAATTTACAGTTTTCTAGTAGCCACATTTAAAAGAAAGTGAAAAGGACACAGCTTTACTTACCCAAATCTTTACCAAATATTCAGTTTTAATTTGTAAGCAGTATAAAATTATCAATGAGGTTTTGTTTTACTTAAATTGGGGTATCTTTTAGGCTTAATGAACATCTCTACCCAAACACTGCATACTGTAGTTGCTAAGAAAGTGGCTACTGTATGGATAATACAGATAGATACACAGGCGTGAAGTTGGAGACACCAAGGTACCTTGAAGAAAATTATCACTAATAACAATAAAATGTGAGCAGTCTTCTTCAGTTATAAATCTGAAGTGAGAGACTATTATCTAGGAGAAATACTCTCTTCATATATTAACAAAGTCTGTCAAAGACTTCTAAGTATCATAAACGCCAGGAAAGAGATGAAATGACTGGGCGCTCCAGGGAGAAGCATCTGGTCAAAATTGTCAGAGTCTCAGAAGATAGGTCAAAGAGCTTGCATCAAATTGAGGTGCATTTGTCTAATAAAATCTTAGAAACCTCAGAACAGTATGAAGAATTGGCATTAAACAACTCCCTCAAATAAGCCTTGCAGAAAACTGCTTCAGAAAACTCCACAGGTAACGAGCAGCTCCCAGCACCCTGAGCTCACTTGAATGGAGCAGCAGTTCCAGGTAGATGTGAGAGTTGGTTGACAGTGTCACAACATTACATCCTGACAGATTCTGCATAAAGTCAAAACTGGTCATTAATGGTCAGAGATATGAAGACCAGTCAAGAGCTAGTGTTGGCAAGTGTTAAATAAACAACAATAAAAATCAAATAAGTAGCAATTATCTTTGAAGAGGAGTTGATATGGGGTACTATCATAAAAGAGACTGTCCATAATCAATGCACACACACACACACACACACACACAAACACACACACATAATAATAATGTAGCATCAGACCTACTGGTAAAAGTCTGAAACCTTTCAGACAAAGAAAAATGCTGGCTCTTCCCTCTATTCAATATTGTATGAAAATGCTCACCAATAATAATACTAAATAATAATAATAATGTAACTGGACAGCAACAAACAAAAGACCTCCAAATTTGAAGAAAATTGTGTATAATCTCTAATTACATATATCTTATATGTACATAACATAACTAAATATATTAAAACTAACAAACGAGTTCAAGATCTAAGATCTTAAAACAAGATTGTATTAAATTTTACATAATAAGAGACATTATATCCCCATATAAAACAATGAACCATACAAAGGGGAAATTAAGGAAAAACTTCATTTACAATGGCATAAAATGAATGACGTTTTAGAAATAAATTTAATAAACAACCAAGACTTAGGTATAAAAAACTTAATACAAAACTATAAAACATTTGTAAAAATAAAGACAATGTGAATAAATGGAAAGACACATCTTTGCCGAATATTTAATGCTGTTTAAATGGCAGTCATCTTTGAACTCATTTACCTATCCAATTCATTCTCTATCAAAATCTCAGTTGGGTATTTTTGTTTTGGAGACAATAACTAACTGGCAAATGTAAGAAACTCAGAATAAACAGTCTTAAAAACACAACAAACTTGTGAGATCCACTCTTCTTTACTTTAAAACTTAGAACACAAGCGAAAACAAGAAGCTGTGCACTGGCTTAAAACTAGAAGTAAGCCTCTGGGCCTGGTCCCGCCCTCATCTCCCTTTGCTTCCTGGGCTGCACAGACTCCATAGTCCTGGTGCCAGCACCTTTCCCTAGGTATGTCCAGTGCAGGCCCAACACTCTCCCAGCTCCCCCACTGTATCTCTCCTCCTAGCCTGGGTACTGGCCCATTTCTTGTCTTGGCACCCCAGACACCTGGGCTAAACCTCTCAGCCCAGAGCCACTACTGCTTCCTGATATTGCATCTGGACCAACCCAGTTCCTCCCTGTGGTCCCCAGGAACCCTCTGGGCCTGGTCCTACCCTCACCTCCCTTTATTTCTCTGGGCTGCCCAACTTCCAGGCGTCCTGGTGCCAGCACCTTTCTTGGTCCTCAGAAGTCTTTGGGGCCTCTTCAAGCCCCCACCTCCCTTTGCATCCCTGGGTAACAGAGCCACCAGCTTCCTGAGATGAGTGTCTTTCCTGGACCCTACTCCCAGGACAGCCCAGCACCAAAATTCCTGAGGGCAGCATCTTTTCTGGGGACCCAGACCTTAGGAGAAAGCCTGAGAGCATCTGAGCCTCATCTCACTTGGGCCTCTGTGGGAACTCCTGAAGACAAAAGCATTTAGGCCACTCCTGAAACCTAGACCAACCAGCTTTTCATGCCCAACAAATAAACCACAAAGGCACATAAAGTTTACAAAAAGAAGCAGATCTAAACTCAACAAAGGAAGGCTTGAGTCTCACACAAGAATCAGAAACTATGAAAGAAATTCACATGTCAAAGCAACAGAGAAAAAATAATAACCTGAAGAATCAAAATAATATATCCCTACCAAGTACCAATAGTCCTCTAGATGACAATGAGAACTCCCTAGAAGTAAAACAGGACATGGAAGTCAAAAGAACAATTATAAACATGATAAAAGAATTCAGTGAATTTAAAGAAGTACACATAAACAAAGAAATCAAAGAACTAAAGGAAGATAGGAATAAACTTCTGAGTGAATTCAGAAAACAGAAATATTGAAGACTAAGACTGAAATGAAGAAGGAAGTGAAACATTAAGCCAATTAGAAATGACAGAAGAAAGCCTCACCAATCAGATGAATGAAATGGAAAACAATCTCAAGACTGAAAGATAAAGTGGATGAATGAGACCACTCAAGCAAAGATTATGAAAATTTTAAGAAAACACAAGGATAGAATATGCAAGAATTGGGTGATGCCATAAAGAAACCAAACTTATGAATCATAGGCATACAAGAAGGAGAATCTCAAGATAATGGTATGCACCAGATCTTCAACAGGATTGTAGAAGAAAATTTCCCAAAATTAAAAAAAAAGACATACCCATACAAATACAAGAAGCATATAAAACACCAAATAAACAGGACCAGAAAAGAAACTCTCCACAGCACATAATAGGAAAAACACTAAATGTTCAGAACAAATAGATAATACTGAAAGCTGCAAAAGAAAAACTACAAATCACATATAAAGGAAAACCCATCAGGATTACAGCTGACTTTTCAGGGCAAACTATGAAAGCCAGAAGAGACTGGACCAAAGTATTCCCAGTTCTAAATAACCACAGATGTCAACCCAGATTACTTTACCCAGACAAAATGTATATCATAGTTGAAGTGGAAAGAGAAATCTTCCATTACATAAATAGGCTGGAGGAATTCATGTCCACAGACTGGCTAAGATCAAGAGAAAAAATGAGACCAAATGTTGGAGAGGATGTGGGGAAAGGGGAACGCTCATCCACTGCTGGTGGAGCTGCAAGCTTGTTCAACCCCTATGGAAAGCAGTGTAGAGAACTCTTTAAAAGTTACAAAAGAACCTACCATTTGATCCAGTTATACTACTCCTTGCCAAATACCCAAAAAACTCATCCTATTGCAAAGACACTTGTACATCCATGTTTGTTGGTGCTCTTTTCACAAGAGCTAAGAGACAGAAGCAACATAAGTGTCCCTCAACTGACGAGTGGATAAAGAAAATGTGGTTCCTTTACATGATGGAGTTTTACTCAGCAGTAAAGAAAGATGAAATCATGAAATTTGTAGGTAAATGGATGGAACTAGAAACTGTTATACTAAGTGAAGTAACAGAGACTCAAAAAGAAAAGGTGTATGTTCTCTCTCATATGTGGATCCTAGCACCAATCCTTTAAATGAGTATCTATCCAGACATAACTAAATGAACCAGGATAATGTAAATGAACCAGGGAGGTAAAGGAAAAGAAAGAATCTGAAAGAGAAGAACAGTAGGACACAGGCATTAGTAAGGGAGATACGTATAAAAATGGGGTTATTTGGGGGGGGGGTTATACAAGGAACTTAGTGCATAAAGGGAAAGAAGAAGCTCCAGAGAGGTAGGACCATAGGAGAAGGGTATTATTTAGGGAGAAATGGGAAAAAAAGTGTACCTTAAATGGGGAAACCATGGTAGAAGATTTAGACAATATGAGAGATAAATAATGTCTAGCTAGTTTTTAAAAAACAGAGGAAACCATATTAGTACAACAACCTACTGAAAAATTATACATACAACCAAATCAAAGAATGTAGTATATGTCTAGGCACGGTTTATCTGAGAGTATTTGGTCTTTGCCCAAGCTTTATCTACATGGCACATGGTAATTAAAAGTACCAGACTGGTGGAACTAACCTTCTTTGATATTTAATAGACATATTATGCAGCCTATACTAATTTTTATAGGGGAACATAAAAGACAGTTTTCACTCCTTTCCTTCCTAGGTAGACTAAGTTCCAGGGGACTATGAGCATCTCTGAAAATGTCCTGTAATTGTGCTGAGTCACCTGTTCTCTTGATCAAAGAGGCCATGGAGACCCCACCAGATGGATCTGAACCAGTGTCCACTCTACAAAAAGGAGGGTCAACATATAGGAAACATTTCTTCCATACATCCAAGCAAAGCCAGCCATGGTATAGCAGGACCATAGACTTATCTTCACATAGACAGAACTGGTAAAAGAATGGAGCCAGGGGCTCCTCCCAAGCCCATGTTACCCCCGAGGAACAGATCCTCAAACAACCTCAAGAGTAAAAATAAATTGGTTTATCTGGGCCAATTGTAGGGTCTTAAACACCCAAAAGGAAAGTATAACCAAAGATTAATGGGGTTAATATAATTTTTAAGAATCCATATGTATAGCTAAAATCTATATAACAAGAAACAATGCCAGATGGGAGATACCTTCCTTTGAGTTATTGGCCAGGGTGGCCCAAAAGACTCCCAGACAGTAACCCAGCATAAACTGGGAAAATGAACAGCAGTCCCCAATCTTATCTAAAGAAATATTGATAACTGATTGCTACTAGATTGAGGAACAGCTGATCTTCCTAAAACAAGGATCTCTAGATAGGCTGACTAGATTCAGCAGACAGACAAGCCCTGTGGAATTGCTAGGGGTACCAACAATACAGTGGACAGTAACAGGGATGACAGAGTATATGGGCTCCAGTGGGCAGGGAGGCTATGGGAGGGTGCCTTTTGGGAAGTGGGTATATAGATGAATAAGGTTGTGTGGGATGTTCTGTACGATATACACACAAAAAAATCAACAAATTATAAAAAAGATATATTTGAGGAGGATCCATAAAATTTACTTCATGTTACTTAGTAGAGGTGATAAACTTTACCATTGAAATTTACCTTATGACTTTATATACATACTCAGGTGCCAAGGATCCAACTGTAACAGTGACTAGCAATAATCAGATACATCGAGATTAAAGACACATATGCAAACATCTAAGTGTTAGTTGCATTAAAAACGTAGGAAACAGCTATTTTAATAATGAAATGGAGATCTTTTTTTTAAAGGTTAAAACCTCGTTTAATTTTATGTCTTATACAGTTTATACTGAGTTCAATATTGTATAACTGTATTAATTCAACTGTGAATCTAAAAATTACAGCCACTTTTGAAAGAGATGTATCCTTGCTCTGGAAATTGTTACAGAATATGTTAAAGCTGTAATGAAATGCTTCTTCTAATCATGTGGTTATTAAACTAAAAAAAATCTAGAAATTACAGGGTGCGGGGGTAGGCACGATGGGGCATGTCTTTAATCTTAGCACTCAGGAGACAGAGGCAAGTGGATCTCTGTGAATTTGAGGCCACAGAGTAAGTTCCAGGTCAGCCAGGGCTTCATGGTGATATATTGTCTACTGAAATAAACAAAAATTGTAAGTCAAAAAATGCATTCCAATCTCATACAGTTAGCAAAAGTTAACTAAAAATAGATCACAAGCCTAAATATAAGGTGTAAACCTATAAAATTTTTAAGAGAAAACATAAGGATTCCTTATCACCTTGAAAATAGCAATTTCTTTCATGACACAAAAATCACAGGGAGAAAATGTAGGAAATAACACAGATTTCACCAAAATTAAAATCAGTTGTGCTTCAAACGGCATTTTATAGAAAATTAATGGAAGAAAATATTTGAAAATTCTTTTTGATGAAAGACTTATATTTCAAATGCTAACTCATACAGTTCAAAAATGATATATATAAACAAATAAAATAAGGAGAAAGGATCCAAATTGTTTTCTCCAAAAGGGAGAACCCACATGGTAAATAAACTGAAGAAAATATGTTTAACAGTACCAACTGTTAGTTATTAGGGAAATGAAAGTCACTACCATAATGAGATTCCACTTGTGCTCATGGAAAGGGCAGAAAATAATAAAAGTTAGCAAACATTAGTGTCATGATATTCTACTACTGAAATCTAAAATGATGTGTCCACTTCAGAAAGCAGAGTGCTAATACTTCAGCTATATGACTTAGTAATTCCATTCTTAGGTAAATAAGAAAAATACACACTAAGCATTATTAAAATTAGATTAAAATTTTTTAATTGAAAATTAAAATTAGCTCAAATGTCCATCAAAATATACTATATCTGTGCAATGGAACAATATTTGACAGCAGAAAGTATTGAAGTACTAACAGATCCTTAATTATAGATGAACTTTAAAAGACCATGTCAAAGAAAACAAAGGAACTACAAAAGACCACATATTATATAATTCCTTTTTGGGAACTGTCCACAATGAATAAATTCATAGATATAGGTTGGCAGGGATGTGGGTAGCATTAGGAACTGGGAAATTACTGCTAATAGGTAAAATAGGGATGTATTTTATTTTGTTTTGCTTTGCTTTGCTTTTGAAGTTGACAAAAATATCCTAAAACTATTCTGATGATTGAAAATTCAATAACAGTGCTCAAAACACTGAATTGAACATTACAAATGAGTTGAATTTATTGGCTATAAAAATCTATTCTGATAAAGCTATTCTTTTCAAAGTAGAAAAAGGCACAATTATTTGAGATGTTGAAAGATCAGTCTTTCCTTCCTAATTCAAAAATAAGAAAGAAGTTAAGGCAAATCCTGGCAAAGGCCTAATATCAGTATTGTGAGATGGGGAAATCCCTCCATCCAGGAGTAGCATTCTCAAGGTCTGAACAAAGAGCAGAAAGGAGTGTGGATGTGATTTATGTGTTTCTTACTCTCTGGGTTGACAGTTACTAGAAGACGCTGTGGAGAGGATTAAAAGCTTTAATCTGTCACATTTCCCTTTTCCTGAGCTGAAGATGGAAAAGGTTGATCTTCTCTTAAGTACCTATGATGGGCAAGGACAGGGTCTATATCAGGCCCCCTGTGCAGTAGAAAAAACAGATATTAGTTGCTTATGTATTATTGGGATGTTGACCTTGAAGCCAATGTCCTGGTTCATAGAAACACTTCCTACTGCAGAGGTATATCTTGTCATATATAATACTCAGTGAGACTCAAGTGAGCTGACAATTTAGCAGAAATCACTGAATTCATTTAGTGAGGAATGACCTGAAGAAAGGTCTGTTTTTTTCCTTAGGAATGCCCCCTCCAAGCCAGTGGAAAGTCTCTTCTAGACTTGCTTCTTGACACTTGGGAAGCATACTTTGGACTGGACAGTGGAAGCCCTTCCCTGAAACATTCAAGAATGTCCATGTCATAGATTCAAATGTCCCTCTCTTCAAAAAATGCCAACCCAGCTGGGAGTTTTAGTATACACCTTTAATCTCAGCTCTCAGGAGACAGAGGTAGGCAGATCTCTGTGAGATCTAGGCCAGTCTGGCCTAAATAGCAACTTCTTGGCCAGTCAGGACCACAGGGAGACCCTGTTTCAATAAAAATAAAACAAAAAGCCAAACAAAAAGTTCACCCCAGACATTACTAAGCACTTCACCAAACATTCAAATGACAATAACTAAAAAGGGGTCAGTTGGAAATACATAATGCAAATCCTTGCTCACAGGTGCATTTCACTGCTCTACCTCTCTTACCCATGTCTTGATATCTGTGTTGAATAACAGTTTCTGGTTGTTAGGTCCACAATACTGTGCCATTTTAGCTCTGTTTTTTCATCAGTACACAATACCTTTGCCTACCCTCATATACATTAATCCAATGAGAAGCCTTTGTTCCCACCTTGCTTTTTCATTGTGAGACCTGTGCTACTATCTTCTTGGCATAGGCTACTCCCAGATAGAAGTCTACACAGCCTAATTCACATTTCACAACCACTTCCCAGGCAGGTACACTTGTATCTATAAGCAGTTTGTGATTGTAATTACTAAGACCTCAGAGCAGGGAATAAATAATATAATCAGGAAAGATACCTATAAACTGATATAATAAAGAGTTCTCCACACTGCTTTCCATGGGGGTTGAACAATTTTGCAGCTCCACCAGCAGTGGATGAGCATTCCCTTTTCCCCACATCCTCTCCAACATTTGGTATTATTTGTTCTCTTGATCTTAGCCAGTCTGACTGGGGTAAGGTGAAATCTTAAAGTGGTTTTAATTTGCATATCCCTAATTACTAGTGAAGTTGAACATACTTTAAGATGCTTCTTAGCCATCTTTACTTCTCCTTTTGAGAACTCTCTGTTCAGCTCCTTAGCCCATCTTTTAATTGGGTTGCTTCCTTTCTTGATCCTCTGTTTTTGAGTTCATTATATATTCTGAATGTTAAAGCTCTGTCAGATGTGTTGCTGGTGAAGATTTTCTCCCATTCTATGGGATTTCTCTTCACTTCCCTGGTTGCATCCTTCGATGTACAGAAGCTTTTTAGTTTAATGAGGTCCCATTTGCTTATTCTTGACTTTGTTTCCTGAGAAACTGATGTCTGGTTTAGAAAATCCTTTCCTACACCTATATCTTGTAGGTTTTTGCCAATGTTTTTTCTAAAAGTTTCAGAGTTTCAGGCTTTGCATTAAGGTCTTTGATCCATTTGTAATTGACTTTTGTGCAAGGTGAAAGATAGGGGTTTAGTTTCATCCTCTACAGCTGGAGATCCAGTTTTGCCAGCACCATTTGCTGAACATGCCATCTTTCCTCCAGTGAATGTTCTTGGTCCCTTTGTTGGCTGAAACAGTACTGATATTTGCATCTTCAGTTTTGTTCCAGTGACCTATGGGTCTGTTCTTGTGCAAGTACTATGTTGTTTTGATGACTATAGCTCTGTAATACAGTTTAGGACCTGGTATAGTAATCGACCCGGCATTGCTGTTAGTGCTCAGGGTTGCTTTGGCTATCTGAGGACTTTTGTGATTCCATATGAATCTTAGTATGGTTTTTTTCAATTCTGTGAACAATGTCATGAGGCTTTTGATTGGCATTGCATTGAATATATAAATGGCTTTTAGTAGGATGGTCATTTTCACAAAATTAATTCTTCCAATCCATGAACATGGGAGGTCCTCCCGTATTCAGATGTCTTCCTCAATCTCTTTCTTTAAAGGAATTTTATTGTAGAGGCCTTTAATGACTTTGGTCAGGTTTATTCCAAGATATTTTATAATTTTTGCAGGTATTGTGAAGGGGAGTGTCTCCATGTACTCTTTATTGACGGCTTGTTTATTGGCATATAGAAACGCTATAGACATTTGTAGATTACAAATGAACCTGCTCTTTAACCCAGTTATATCGCTCCTTGGCATATACCCAAAGAACTCATCCTATTGCAAAGACACTTGTACATCCATGTTTGTTGCTGCTCTTTTCACAATAGCTAAGAGATGGAAGCAACCTAAGTGTCCCTCAGCTGATGAGTGGATAAAGAAAATATGGTTCATTTATACCCTGGAGTTTTATTCAGCAGTAAAGAAAGATTAGTAACACAGACTCAGAAAAAAAAATGACATATGTTCTCCCTCATACGTGGACCCTAGAACCAGACTCTGATAAATGAGTATTTAACCAGACATAATTACAGGAACCAGGATAAGTGAAAGGAAACAGGGAGGTAAAGAAAAGAAAGAACCTGAAGGAGAAGGTGGAACTAGAAACTGTTATTCTAAGTGAAGTAACACAGACTCAGAAAAAAAGTGACATATGGTCTTCCTCATATGTAGATCCTAGCACCAATTCTGATAAGTGTGTATGTATCCAGATATAACTACAGGAACAAGGATAATGGAAAGGAACTAAGGAGGTAAAGGAAAAGAATCTGAAAGAGAAGAACAGTAGGAAACAGGCATTAATAAAGGAGATATGGATAAAAAATGGGTTAGTTTAAGGGAGAGTGTAGGAAAGGGTATACAAGGAACCTAGGGCATAAAGGGAAGGAAGGAGCTCAAGAGAGGTAGGACCATAGGAGAAGGGTATTATAAGGGAGAAATGGGAAAAATGGGGGCACCTTAATTGGGGAAACCATGATAGAAGCGTTAGACAATGTGTGAGATATTAAGTGGGAAAACCATGATGGAGGGGTGAGACAATGTGAGAGACAAACAATACCTAGCTAGTTTTGAAAAACAGAGAGAACCATATTATTCCTACAACCTACTGACAAATTATACATACCTACTAACAAATTATACATACAACCAGATCAAGAAAATATGTCTAGGCAAGGTTTATCTGAGAACAATTGGTCTTTGACCAAGTTTGATCTACATGGCACATGGTAATTAAAAGTACCAGACTGGTGGAACTAATCTTCTTGGATGTTTAACAGACATACTTTGAGGCCTATACTAATTCAGTCAGAGGGACACAAAGGACACTTTTTGCTCTGTTCCCTCTTAGGTCAACTAAATTTCAGAGGATTATGGGCATCTCTCAAAATGTCCTGTAACTGTGGTGAGTCACCTGTCCTCTTGATCAAGGAGGTCATGGAGACCCTACCAGATGGACTGGAGCCAGTGTCCAGTCTACAAGGAGGAGGGTCAACACAGAGGAATCATTTCCTCCATGCTTCCAAGTGAAGCCAGCCATGGTCAAGCAGAACCTTTGACTTATCTTCACAGGTGGAACTGATAAAAGAAAGGAGCCATGTGTCTCCTGAGGAAAAGATCCTCAAATGACCTTAAGAGTAAAAATAAATTGGTTTATCTGGGCCAACTGTATGGCCATAAACACCCAAAAGGAAAGTATAACCAAAGATTAAAGGAGCCAACATAATTTTTTTTAAGTCCATATGTATAGCTAAAGGCTACATAACAAGAATCAATGCCAGATAGGAGATACCTTTATTTGAGTTGTTTGCCAGGGTGGCCCAATGGACTCCCAGATAGTAACCCAGCATAGAACTGGGAAAATGAACAGCAGACCCCAATCTTGTCTAAAGGAATATTGACAACTGATTGATGCTAGATGAGGAACAGCTGACCTTCCTAAAACAAAGACCTCTAGATAGGCTGACTAGATTCACTGGATGGGCAAGTAGTGGGGAATGGCTGGGTGTGCCAACAACACAGTGGACAGTAGCAGGGATAACAAAGTATAAGGGCTCTAGTGGGGGGGAAGTCTATGGGAGGGTGCCTTCTGGGAAGTGGGTGTATAGATGAATAAGATGGTTTGGGATGTTCTGTGTGATATACACACAAAAAATCAACAATTTTTTAATGAGTTATATTTGACGAGGAAGCATAAAATTTTATGTTATGTTAATTAGGAGAGGTGATAAACATTACCACTGAAATCTACCTAATGACTTTATCCATATACAGGTGCTAAGGTTCTGAGTACAACCAACTATAACTAGTAATAATCAAATACATACAGATTAGAGATGTATGTGCCAACATCTCAGTGTCAGTAGCAAAAACAATAAGACTTTCTGTAAGAAACAGTATATTTTAAAATGAAATGGAGATTTTTTTAAAGGTTAAAAACTTGTTCAATTTTATGTCTTACAGGGTTTGGACTGAGTTCAACATTGTATAACTGTATTAATTCAACTATGAACCTAAAATTTTATAGCCACTTTTGAAAGAGATGTATCTTTGTTCTGGAAATTGTTATTGGATATGTTGAAGCTGTAATGAAATGCTGCTTCAAAAAATTTTTTTTAAAGAATTAATATGCCAATTAAAAAAAATAATTCTGCTAACCACAACCTCCACCAGCACTTTTACCTGCCCCTTTAAACTATGTTATGCTGAGTATATTAGCTACTTTCCTATTGCTGTGATAAAACACTGTGACCAAGGGAATTTAAAAAAGGAAGAGTTTAGCTTATCATTTCAGAGGGATTAGAGTCCATAATGCTAGGGAAGGCATGGCAGAAAACAGGGCCAGAGCAGAAAGCAATGTGATCACATCTTGAAGCAAGCCCAGGAACTAGGAAAGGGATGGGAAATCTGGAAAAGCTTAAGAACTTCTAAAACCTACCCCCCAGGTATGTGCTTCCTCCAGCATGGCTACACCTACTAAAACTTCCCAAAATAGCAGCACCAACTAGAGACAAACTTTGAGCCTATCTATGTGGGACATTCTCATTCAGACCACTACATTCCACTCCCTGGCCCACATAGGCCCATGACCATATAAATGCAAAATACATTTAGTCCACCTTTTTCAAATAGTCCTTACCAATTTTAATACTATTGAAAAGAGAAAAGTCCAAAGTATCTTCTGCGTATGGTCTTAAAAACTTAACTGGGTATGGTCTCAGAAGAGACTTTGGACTGTAACTTTAAGTACCTGTAAAATCAAAACACAAATTATGTACTTCCAACACACAATGGAACTGAATACATATTTCTATTCAAAAAGCAAGGTATGGGAGCATACTTGAGCAACTACTGGACCGAAAGAAGACTGAAATTCAGCAGGGCAAACACCAAATCCAGTAGCTCCAGGTCTGACTTCTGAGAACTTCCAAAGTACTTATTTGGTTGGTTCAGCCTCTCCAGCTTTGCTGCATGTGACACCTTTCTCCAGATGGTACCACTCCCTTTATGCAGCTCTCCTTGGCAGATGTCTCATGGTACTAGCATCTCCAGTGTCTTCTTGGTGTCTCCATTTCTGATTGTGCTTCAGCTTTCCAGCTTGATGCAATGGCCTCTCGGGATCTTCTTTATGCATGTACACCCCTGCTGCATACTGCCTGGCCTCCGCAGCTCTCTGAAACTGTTGAAGATGAACTGATGACCCCTTCATTCATGCATATTTCGTATTTCTAAAGGCAGCACCATGTGAATGACATTGCCAAGGTCAGCTGGCAGCCTGAGATAAACTCTTCGACATTAGCAGCTTCTCTCTCTCTCTCTCTTTCTCTCGCTCCCTCTTTCTCTTTCTAACATTTTACTTATTTAATTTTTTATGCATATGAGTGTATTGCCTGTATGCAAGTGCACCCATGTCATACAATGTCCACAGAGGTCAGAAGAAGGTGCCAGATACCCTGAAATCGGAGTCATGGATGGTTTTTAGCCACCATGTGGGTGCTGGGAATTGAACCGAAGTCCTCTGCAAGAGCAGTCAGTGCTCTTAACTACTAAGCCATCTCTCCAACACCATTAGCAGCTTTTCTATACCAATGTTTTCTAGAAGCAGAAAACCCTTCCATATTTTCCTTTCACAAGTTGAAAGCTTAACTTGGTATGGTCTTGACCTGAAGGTACTCATTCCATTGTTTAATCTCTGGGCCTCTTCTTAATTGTCCTAATCTCCTTATCAAAGAGAGCCTTTCCTTCATCACATGGTTAGACTTCAACATTAATCTTCTTATTCCTCTTTTTAAATCCAAATTGTATGTTCTGAATTTCTTTCTGCCCCAGTTGCTCTTTTTCATTGTATATATCCATAATATTCACCAATTAATAACCATATTACAAATTCAGCATTAGACGGTGTTGAAATTTCCTCCTCCAAAGAAATTAGTCCATTACTTTTCAACATAGCCTTAGGCAAGCTCTTATGCTATGGTCAGAGAATAGCCAGACTTTGCCAAAATATTTGAGTTACTGCTTAATCCTACTCCTCTCTGGAACTACTTTCAGCAATACTTTCTTCCAGGCTCTTACCAGAACAGCCCACTAAGCTCTGTTTGTAGCTTTGAACTGCTTTTCTAGACCAAACTTCGAAAGTCTTTCACATCCCTCCAAAAACACTACATGGTCAGGTTCTTCACAGCAACAATCCATTCTCCTGGTACCAACTTCTGTATTAGTTACTTTACTTTTTCTGTGATAAGATACAATGACCATGGCAATTTGTAGAAGGAAGAGTTTATTTGAACTTATGGTTCCAAAAGTAAAAGTTTATAATGGTGGGGGAGGTATGGTGGGAGAGGTAGCTGGAGCAGAAAACCAAGCAGCCACAGGAAACAAAAAGAAACAGGAAATCTGGCAAGGCTACCCCTAGTGATGTGCTTCCTCCAGCAAGGCCACATCTCCTCAAATCTTCCAAAACAACACCACTGACTGGAGGCAAATTTTCCAAATACTTGGAGCCTATTGGAAAAATTTTCATTAAAACCACCACACTGAACAAGTTGCTATTTCTTAAACTCAAAAGACCCTAATGGGTCTTTAAACACGTTCGTTCTACAATCACTTATTCATTCAGAAATATAAGATTTGTAGTTTCATCCTATACATTCAAAGGACAACAGGTGTAGCACAAACTCAAAGATGATCTAGTATTGTATTCCTCAATCTAATATAATCCTCCTACTATATTATTGACACTGGGCTGTAGAAAAATTGTTCTATGATCAATAGACAATTTGGTAATCAAAGATCTAGACTTTCACAGTTTCTCTCACTTGTGATTCCTCTTAATTAATATATATATATATATTAAAAATCTATCTGTGTAGGATTATATTTCATTCAAAGCTCCCTGTCCTGATAATTTCCTGGATGAAGTGTACATATAAAATGTTAGAAATTAAATATTGCCACCAGCAAGGAATAACTTGATAGGCTTTATTTTTTTAAGATCTGCTATCCCAGAAAGACACAAG
Source organism: Nannospalax galili (assembly GCF_000622305.1). Lineage (NCBI taxonomy): Eukaryota > Metazoa > Chordata > Mammalia > Rodentia > Spalacidae > Nannospalax > Nannospalax galili. The sequence continues at coordinate 2,256,736 of NW_008331836.1, read as the reverse complement.
ATAGATGCATCTTTTTTGTTTTTGTTAACTGGGTTCCTAAACTGCTCATTTACAGTGTCCAAAAGTGATGAGCTATAAGACCCTTTAGTCCTTTCCCAGTATATCTTTTCAGTCCTTCTCTTATCTATGTAACTCGTACCTGAAAAAACATTGGACATCATCATACCATTATAATGCTCATTCTTTATTAGTTGGAGTCCTTCATGAATAATTAATTGGCAATCTATAGCAAGAAATAACATTTCTGTGGATGAAAGTACTCCAGCTGATAATCACTTATCTTGAACTGGTGGTAGAGATGAACCAAGTATAAACAGTAGATCAGCCTCCTGGTGCTCCAATGAACCATCTTCTACACAATGTGCTCCTTAAATGATTCTCATGTCAGCCTTACTTTCCTGTGTCACATTTCAACATAACAACAGACACCAATGTCTTCCTTTAAATTGGTGAGAATGCACATGACCTGCTTAGTTCACTATTTTAAAGTTAATTATAAGATCAACATTATTTCTTACTTGGAAGGTCAGCAATTATATCTTTAGAATAAATATACTGTTTTCAGAAAAACAGAACATTACAAATCATCATTGTTATGGTTTGGAAGTTAAAAAGTTGGTGGCCAGCTCTTAGGAAGTAATTGGATTATGAAAACTGGATAAGTCCATTGAGAAATGCATAACTGAATAGACTATTGAAGAATATAAACTGTAGATGGTAGGACTAATGAGAAGAAGCAAAACACTAAGAAACATATATCTTGTCTCTAGATAAGTCCTCTCTTTCTTTCTCCCTCCTAGTTTACATGAGATAAACAGCTCTACCTATCATGTGTTCCCCACCTTGATGCTCTGCCTCACCACATAGGTTATTTGAAGCAAAAGAAAAATTGGTACATGAAGTAAAACCACATAAATCCTTCCATATAAACCATGTAAACCCTTAAGTTGTTTGCCTAGATATTTTGGTTACAGTTATATAATAGTAATCCAGTTATAATTTTTATTATCTATACAAATATTTCATTTTAGTTTTTCAGAAACAGCTTTAATAGAGTTCATAATTTTTTACTTCTATTGGATCTGTTGTGACAAATGGTATTTTGTCATGCAGCATCACTTTTTAGTAAAAAGGTTCATTTAAGTAGCTATTACCTCAGAAAAATCTTTATTTTTATTTATAATTAAAGCCTTGATAGAAAAAGTATAGAAAAAGGAAGAATGAGGAAGAAAATCATTGATTACAAAATCATGAATACATTCCAAGTTCTTTTCCATGGGTGTCTGGGAAGAGTGAGATTTTCTGAACCCTAAGTTCATAATGAACAGGTGCTAGTCCTGCTGTTCTTGTTCACAGATGTTTCTAGAACATGAGGCTACTTCATTCTAAAACATAGTCTCAATCATTATCACCATTATATAACTTATACTTCACTCCCAGAATACAAGCCATCTCTTTGAAATACGTTCTTCCAGATGAGCATTTATTAGGAAATTTTTTAAATGCATTATCATAAGAACAACAACAAAAAGGAGTTGAAAAGAAGTCTCCAGAACTTGATAGAATGAGATAACCTTTTGAGTGATTAGAGCCATACTTGTGGCATTCTGGAATTGGTTCAAGAGGCCATAACCTCTCTGGTTAAATATGAAGGAATAAAACATAAAAATATATCCAAAACCATGAAAAAAGGAATGTACAAAGACATTTGAAGAAGATAAGCACAGCAGAATGCAATAATTGTGAAGTTAGTTAAAGAAGCCAGAGGATGAGAACTGGGGAGTGTTACAGTAGGCTCTATCTATGCCTGAGAGAGAGGCATTTTTATTGAGTTTTCATAATTTCATATAACCAGTTCTTAATCAAATTTAGATCCCATCCCCATCCATGACTCCCCCATCTCCCATTGAACCTCTATCTCTTTCATATCTCAAGACAAATGAAACTTCTTACTATATGCTAAATATCAATCCTTATATTTACAGACAGGCATATCGTACAGCATTCACCAAAAAAGCTCTATTTTTCTTTGACTGTTCATCAGGAACATTCTAGTTACCAAAGATGTCCATATATCACAATATTTATCACTGAAAGACAACAAAATAGAAGCATGGTAAGCTTTGAAAGCAAACTACAAATTTCACACTATGAATTTAACAGGAATTCCAGTCTGTATATAAATATCTTTTAAATTTGGAGAATGTGGGTCAATCTCCTTCTATTAAATTGACTCCAGATGCCCTGACCAAAAAGCAATCATTTTTCAGGCTCTCCTCTGGCCCTTGTTTATAACGTGAAGGATAACCACCCTTTGAGAAACTGTTATGGTGAAAGGCTGTATATTCATAATATACTTGAAACACACTGGTCACTTTCCTACTGTCATTTTTATCTCTCTAATCTCAGTAGTGCAAACATTGAATCCATAACATGTCTAAAAAGATTATGCAGCTCTCCACATTTGGTAACCATTCAGCTTCTTTACCAAGTTGCTGAAAAGCTGTGCTTTCTATTCCTAAAATGCTGCAGTCAAGCTAGCTGTTACTCCCTGCCTTTGAGCAAATTACTATCCAGGTGGATCAAAAATGTGTTACTGTGCTGGATCTTGCATGATCCCTATCATAGTCATCACACCAGTCTAGAACTGACTGCCTCAACCCCTTTTGAAAAATAGTTTTCTTCTGAAGTAAAACTATTTTACAGCTCTGATTCTGACCACAGCAGAGGCAGAGGAACAAAATAAAGATTAAACAACAATCTGAATAAGATTTACTAATGAAAAAGGCACTTTTTAATAGATATGAATGGAGGGTGTCTTATAAACCAAGATTTGTCTGAATAAGAACTGTGTTCCCAGCTGTCACTGATTTACGTTATCATCAAAAGACTTTGTCTGGTTAATGTGCTGTATAGGCAATAAGTGGTAGAAAGCCACAGGTAGGCAACTCTGTGGGTTTCAGCCATTAGATTGCCCTGTGAAGTCAATCTTCATGCTACATTTTTCCAGAAGAACTGAGAAGCAAGCAGTAGGGAGAGCAAACTATCTCAAGACCAATAAAGCTAAAGACAGATCAGAAGCCAGACCCAGGAAATGCATCCATTGTTTGGAGTAGGGAGTTGCATTTAAGTTCTAAGAAAAATGTAGTTAAAAAAAGAAACTTGGGTTAAGCTAACTGTTTGGATTTCTTCCTTGAGAAATGACACGTGGGAGGGAGAACAAGAATTTAGATAACGAGAGTTACGAAAATTTCAGGACAATCACCTCTCAGTCATTGGTGCAAACAAAGAAATAGCATTGCCTGCAAGCCTACTTTCTAACAATTTCCAACTCATAATTATCTTACTTGAACAGACCAACATTTTTGTCAAATAAATACCATCATCATAAACTTTACAGATGAAGAAACTGAAGAACAACATGATCAAAAAATTGCCCACTGGTATTCAAATATTCAATGGCAAACCACACTCTGCAACCCAGAATTTGGTATTGAGAGCCATTACTTTCCATTTTACCATACGATCACACTATAATTGGATGAAGAATGCATAACTGATGGCAAGAACACACGTAGGTTCTGAAAAATTGTAGTGCTACTAGCATTGCTATAAGAGCACACGACTATCTTGAATTCCTTCTAAAAATAGAAGAATGTAACTCTGTAAGTTGGGAGATCTTTTTCCTATGGCTACTTTATTCATTGACCCTTATTTTAAACATAAAAGCATTAGGCTATAAAATACACAAAGAGTACAATGGCATTAAGGCTGAATAAAAGTAATCAATGCTTATTAAATATTCTATGCCCGGCATCACAAATCTTCAAGGCCATTTAAAATATAATTGCTACATTACAGATAGACCTTTACTTTGAAAGATAAAATGCAGAGAGACTGGCTTTGAAACTTTGTTCTTCCTGCTATAAGGTAGTGTTGTATGTTTAGCTTAAATTCTGAGACAAAAAACAATTTTAAAGATACTGACTCAACAGTACAAGGACAATGGTTTTCTTTAGCCTGTACTGCATGCCTAAGCATTAGCAATGCTTAAATAACTGTAACTCTTTTATGAAGGAAACTCAAGGATATAATTTCAACGTGGCAATCAACTCATTTTATTGTGTGACATCACTCATATCAAGTAAATTTTCTTCTGGGACTGAGCAAACATAAATAACTGAGAATGTCAATGAGCTCGTGGAGAAAGCATGATTTAAAGTCATAAAGTAATCCTTGATTATAGCATTGATTATAAACAGAAATTGGTAATGTATGTTTGCAAGTAGGATGTATTTCAGAATTTCTGTGCTATTTCCTCAGCAATAGAGAGCTTTGGCTTTTGCATGAACCCTTTTTAAGATCCTTAACTTAAACAGCTCTGTATAACTTACCATTTCAGATATCAATTTCCAACTTGGAAGTCATGAGTTTAGCTGTCCACTTCCCCTGTATTTTCTTGGGGCCTAATCCCTTCATGGAGAATGTTTCCTCTTGGACTTAGATGTAGGCTATAGAAAGAATTATTTTAAATAATTCTTTAAATATAATTTTAAATAATAAAATAATATTTTAAATATATTTCTGTAAGTTTAAAATCAACTTAAAACTAGAATAACTACAATTAACTCAGGAATACAATATATATAAAAATAATAATTTTGTATTTTAACTTTAATTACTTGAATCAAACTGGACAGCACTCTGGAATTTCACATCCTTAACACATACTAATGTTTGGACCAACTACACGGGTGGAAAGATAATAGAAATAATCTTGTAAATACATCAAATTAATCACTAAAATAATTATAAGCTCTGATGGACTGTTTGCTTTCTGTTTACTCTTAGAAGTTCGGTGCTCCTTTAACTACAGTGACAGTTACAGACAGCACCTGTTTGTCCCCCTACTACAGCAGGCACTATACTAATCACATTAGTTTAGTCATTTTGAAAGTGGTATTTTCCCTATCATCATACATTTAAAAAAACTGAGATATGGGCTGGAGAGATGGCTCAGTGGTTAAGAGCACTGACTGCACTTGCAGAGGACCCAGGTTATATTCCCAGCACCCACATGGCGGCTATGAACCATCCTTAAATTCCAGTTCCAGGGGAATCCGAAGCCCTCTTCTGACCTCTGCGGCATTGCACGACATGGGTGCACTCACATACATGCAGGCAATACACTCATACACATAAAATAAAAATAATAAACAAAATATATTTTTTTTAAACACGGAGACATACAAAACATCTTTTTTCTTTTTAATCCTAATGAGTTTATTGGGCTTGCTAACAGAGCATAGGTGGGGGGTTATTTACAGAAGAGTAGGTCCCCCCCATTTATACTGGAATGTCTAAGGCCTAGCAGTAAGTGGACTCCAGACAATGGTTAAAGAATCAAGATTTAGAAGAAAATCAGATAAGAACTTTACTGTTCAGCAAAACAGTTGAGGTCAAAATTTAAAAACAGTGTCAAAATCTTTTTGTAAGGTACTCAAGTATGCAAGGCTGACACAAAAGCTAGATTACAGCAAAGAGGGTCTTCCCTCATACATAACCTTGTGCTCTTCCCAATGTATTAAATGTTCCTTAAGTTAAAGTGCAGATGATTAATAGGTTCAGGATGTGGCCAGGGAACTTGCTTTTCTAGCAAATTCCTTGGGAATACAGTTATTGCGGGACAAGTGCTATAATTTGAATATAAACCTCTCAAAATCTCCTCCCAGAGGTGCCCTGGCTTCACTAGTGCGATCTCCTGACAAACTTCCTGGTAATAAGCCCTGCCTCTATAACTTAGCAATGAGAGTATCTAACCCTTCTCTACCACATGCACATTCAATACCTGCTTCTGTTAAAAACACCAACCTTCTGGGGCTGGAGAAATGGCTCAGCGGTTAAGAGCACTGACTGCTCTTACAGAGGACCCGGGTTCAATTCCCAGCACCCACATGATGGCACAAAGCGTCCTTAACTCCAGTTCCAGGGGAACCTGAAACCCTCTTCTGACCTCCGCGGCATTGCACGACATGGGTGCACTCACATACATGCAGCCTGGAGGACAGAAGTGCTGAGAAAAATGTGGAAAGTAGGAGGACTGTTCATCAGGTCTCAAGGGGACCAAAGACACTATTAGCAACTGGGCTAAAGGCCATTATTGTCCTTTTGTGGCAAAAAAAAAAAAAAAAAAAAAAAAACATGGCTGCATTCTGCCTTGTCCTGAGAATTTTCATGAGGCAGAATTAATAAATAATATAAGAATTTCTTTGTCAGAGGAAATTTTAAGACATTGCGTTGAAACTGTGGCATATTTATTATGGTTATTCTTATGCAGGTCTATACTGAAGAAAAGTGGGACAGATAAAAAAATGTACATATTGGAGAGGAAAAGAGCACTAGGAAGCTTAAGATTGCTCCAAGGCATGTGCTGGAAAAGCAACATAATTAAGAGATTAGTGCCTATTCTGCTTTGAAAGAGGAAGGATGTCTTGAGGATGAAGACCTAAATGATTTCCTGCTCCTAGAAAGAAACGGCATGCCAAAGTTGCTGCTACTGTGGTTTAAGGTGGCCAGGCTTCATCTCAAGCTGGAATATAAACTTGGTAGTGTCATTCAAATAGTACTGGTTTTGGAAACAAGAAATATGCAAGATTTAGTGGATAATGGATTCTTCTTACACAGTTTCAAAGAACTGTTGCTGATTCCAGGCACTGTGTGGCAGGATCATAGCAAGGAAGCCCTGAGAGGCTGTTAACTGAAGCTGTGATGATAAAACCTAGGTTGTAGTAGAGATTTCAAGATGCTAGAACTGTCAGAAATATCAGACATCTACCAAGGAGAGCTGACTACAGAGAGGAGATCCAGCCAAGGAGAGAGACATATGTTTGCAGACAGCAAAGTTGGAGGGCCAGTCTTCTAAGTCCTTTGAAACTGAAACCTCAGATACCAAACATGAAGCTGCAGGATTTGGTATTTGCCCTGCTGGGTTTCAGTCTAACATAGGTCTAATCTTTCCTCACTATGTGTCCATTCCTCCATTTTAGGTGGGAATATATATTCTGTATCACTGTATATTGAAAGTATGTAATTTGCTTTTTGATTCACAAGAAGGTCACAGTTAAGATTTTTCCATTAATCTTGAGAAGATACTTTAGGTTTTTGAAAAGTGTTAAGACTCAAACACTACAAGGACCTTTGAAGTTGAACTAAAAGCATTTTATATTATGAGATGACCATGATGCTATGGGAGCCAGGGTGCTTACTATAGAGCTTTGAATGAGAACTGTCCCAATTTAACACTTGGGTCCCAGTCGGTGGCGCTGTTTGGGGAGGGTATGGAACTTCGGGAGATGCATCCTTGCTGGAGGAAGCACATCACTAGCTATGGGCTGTGTGAATTCATAGCCATACCCTATTCCAACTTGTTCTCCATGCATCCTGTGTGTTGACCAGCCTGCTCCTGCTTCCATTCCATTCTTTCCTTACTGTTAGGTACTGTAGCTCTCTAGAGTCATTAGTCAAAATAAGTGCTTCTTTCATTAAGTTGGTATCCTTTCATAGCAACAGAAAAGTAACTAATACAGATTTTTATATACATAGTGATTAAAATGAAAATGATTCAGAAATTTTTTTCCAGTCAAGTATGTGATATTACTTCACTTATATTTCTAAAAATCATCACGGTTTCAGAAGCTGGTTCACAGATAGCAACTTTAAAGCAAAAATTCAGTTTTAGTAATTATGATTTTTTTTAAGTTTTAAATAAAACTTAGGTTACCTTTCTTTCCTTCTTTCCTTCCTTCCTCTCTCCCTTCCTCCCTCCCTCCCTCCCTTCCTTCCTTCCTTTCTTTCTTCCTTCCTTCCTTCTTTCCTTTCTCCCTCCTCTCTCTCTCTCTCTCTCTCTCTCTCTCTCTCTCTCTCTCTCTCTCTTTCTTTCTGAGTATTTTTGAGATAAGGTCTCCCTGTAGCACCATCTGGCCTGGAACTTGCTGTGTAGACCAGACCGGCCTTGATCTCAGAGGGATCCACCTGCCTCTGCTTCCTGAGTCCTGGGACTAAGGATGCACCACCACAGTGAACTTACCTTTCTTAATAATTTAAAGCATTTACTTCCACTTTACTAACTTTTGGTTAGGAATTCATCAAACTTACCCAAATTCTTTGAATTTAAGTTTGCATACATGATCAGTAATATAAAGTTGTTTAATGAATTTGTTCCTCTTTTAAACTAAATGCTTAAGTTTCATACTAAAAATTTCCCTCCTTTCTATAAAGCAGTGATTATTGAACTGTCATTATACATGTAGACCCAGTGTAAGAGAATACTTGCTTTCAGATAAAATTCTTCAGAGCTGGAAATTTGGGAAAATGTCACTGTCACTCTCCTGGGAAGATCCTTTCTTATATGTTCTTCTTAAAACAGCATTTATTTTATTCTAAAACCTCTCTCCTTCCAAACTGTTTCTGAGTATAAATGCACTGTAGAATTTAAAATACTCTAATATAAAACAACTTGATTTTTTTAAAAAAACAAGGCTTTAATTTCTTCTATTTCTAATGTCAATAGTTTAAATAGAACATATGACTGATAAGTCTAATATATAACTTTTCTGAATGCCAAATGATATAGCCATAACTAAAATAGAGAAAACTAAACTTCAGGTAATTTCTTTTCTTTGTGACCTTATGTCACAGAGCTCTAGAAAAATCACTAATTCTTCCTATATATCTTCCTTCTAGTTACCAAGCATCTAGTAGGAAGGTTAAAATATTTAACATACATCTATCATCAAAATAGGAAGCAAAACACATTCCTTTTCTTATTGCCTTTAGCTGAGAATTAGAAGAATGAACTGGACTGTGCACACTCCTCCTGTGGCTTCAGAAATGCTTGTTGTTAGTTTCCTAGATTCTCTATCAAATTCATTTCAAGAAGGCAAGTAACTCATCAGACCATAGAGAAGAAAGTCTTTTGGTCTTCCTGCTGGACCCTTGTTTGAGTCTTCACAAGCCACTGGAGGTGTAAAGTATCCCTCTGATAGCCAGGATGCTTGTCAGTTGCTTGTTCTCTAACCAGGTTCCTAGCACAGACTTCATTTGACAGCTGCAGTTCTTCAATGGATGTCACAAGGTGGCCAGTGACCTACAGAGGCCTGACTGGAGAACCAGCTTTGCCCCTTGGCTCCTAGAGGGATGCAGCATTTCCAGTCTATTCAGTGTAGAAAACCTGGATGAAATAAGACTAAGGGAGAACAACTGCTCTACCTATCACTGAGAAAGAGGCAATTGTTGAGCACTTAAAAATATTTCTTGTAAGGGAAAAGAAAGAAGCTATTTAGGCATTGAGTAGCTATGCCCATAGCAGGCCTAGAATTCAAAAGAAAAAAAAAATGTCCATGAACCTTAATATTTTTGTTAGTGAATAAAAGTTTGTTCTAAGAAGGAAAGTTAATTTGTATCTCCAAATAGAATACCAAGAGTCCCATTTCTGTAAGACATATCATTTCCCCTCTCAACAACCATCTTTTTCTAAGAGTTCCTTGGGTTGGTTTGGGATTTCTTGCCAAATTCCCCATGTCTATGCTGGGATTTTTTCTGGTTTGAGCTTACTCGGGACTGGTGCATGCTGTCACCTTTATTGAGAATTCATAAGAGTAACATTAAATTGGAAAGTGTGCAGTAGGGCAAGGTGTGGATGGGGACAGGTTCTAAATACCATCAAACTGTATTATACAAAATGGCAAAAAATCAATACAAAAGACGGCAAGGGTTCTTGGCACATACAGACCAAGACTAAAACTATAGTAAGAAAATAAGGCATAAAGTGTCAAGCCCCAAAGAAAAAGATCTTTATGCAAATCTCCTTAGACTTTGCTTCTAGATGACATGGACAGGGATCCTTAAGATATGTCTAGTTCTCCCAGTTCCCTGAAATACAGATGATATTTGAGGGAAAATTTACTAACTTCCAAGGAGGAGTTTCATTGCCTTCCACTCATAAGTCTACAGACAGTGGAGTTGATGATAAATGAGGATGCATCAGCTGTCTGATGGAACTTAGTTATGTTTTCCCATCACTCACCATTGCTAAAGTCTCCAGCTCACCATTCTGTCATGATATACCATTCTATCAGCTATGCTGAACCAAAGGAATTCACTCACTAAGCCTTTGCTCAAAAACCCAAATGAATGTCCTGTCACCTTAAAACACTACTGTTAACTGTAAACATAAACACAACTACAGCTAAATGCATGTCCCGGTTAGGTTTATTAGTCCACAATTAATTGCCCATTAATAAAAAAATTCCAGGAAAATACCCAAATATGGTAGTGATATTTAAAGAATTTCAAGAGTTCCAGGGGAGACATGAAGTAATAAGCAATAAGCAGCTAAGTGGAAAGACAAAAATCTAATTGCAAAATTTCCAAGTGAATTGTTTTGTAGTTGCTTTAGGGTAAGAAGAGTTAATAGCTTGTCAACTTGAAACTGTGCAGCTCTTCTGCAAATACCATTGCTGAAATATCGGTTAATGCTTAGAGGCTAAACAAGACAGTGTCTACAGTACAAGATTTTTGTCAGAGATGTTGTATTTATAGATGGAACTGATTTGCTACAAAGAGAAAAGTTCATTTAAAAAAGTTAATGAGAAACATTTCATTGACTTAAAGGGCATGCATTATCTAATACCATAAAACTTCTCTGTTTCTATGGCATTATTTAATAATATTTTCTAAAAGTTAATCAAATAATTTAAGAAGAAATTAAAATATTAAATATCACTTACTCCTATAATTATCTTGCAACTATTAAATTTCATCTCCATAATATAGTCCAGAAATAAAGATAGGTAATTAGCTGATTATCACTTTATATAATTCTCAGACTTGGCTGCATTTACTGATGGAATTAACTGTTTTTAACATTTACATGAAAATATAAAAAAATTTTAAGAAACATGAACAACATTAGCTTAACTTTATTTTTAGTTCTAATTTGGAAATATTTTTAATTCAGAGAAAACGAGGAAATCATATAAAGAAAAATTTTATTTGAGAGATTTGGGAAAAATTTTTGACATGCTATCATTTCTAAGTATTGAATTGTGTAACTCCACCAATAGAACGAATATTTTGAATATAACCACAATATAATCACTAACAGCAGAAAATTTACACTAATACATTATTCTAATCGGTCCCACAGATCCCATGGGAATGCCAACAGTTGCTTCACATGCATCGTTGATGATAAAGGATTGTTTTCAGTTTTTAGGCACGTTTTTTCCACTGTGAATCTAGTATTGGTTCTCAAAGCACTGGTGCTTCTGAAACTACAGGCTGCTGATTGTTTTAATGTATTCCAAATTATTTTTGCTGCATTTTTCATCTTAATTCCAGACCTTTTCATTTTAGCAGAACTATCACAAAATGAAGTGTACTATTCTCAGAACTTAATTTTCAAAACTCATCTATTGACTGAATTTGCATTTACAAAATATGTTTTCACATTCCTTTTTGAACAACTCCAGCTCCTGAACAGAGGAAAGACATGAAACATTTACCCCCCTCCAAAAAAAAAAATGCATTCAGTATTCAACTATAAAAATTTTTCTTTTCATTCGCTCAGAAAGTGCTTGCATCTTGAACTTGCAAAATACAGTTAATATACATATTTCACAATGACTTCTCCCTAACATATTTAAAATATTGGTATAATTCTCTTGAACATTAATGAAAAGGAAGCAGAAGCATTGATACAAATCACTCTGATAAAAGCCTTTATGTGAGGAAGGCATGATGTTTTAATAAAGAAAAGTAGTTCTCACACTGCCATCCTCAACAAGAAGGAAAATATATTTTTCACTCCCTGGTATTCTAAACAACATCCACGATGCCACTTTTCCATTTACTTGAATAATAGCTTTTAAAATCATTGCAAATCCCCTAGTTTGTATTTCCTGCACAAAGTGTCTTAATAAAAGACAGAAGCTCTGTGAAATAACATGATGGATCTCAGCCCTGCCTTCTCTTTCTCACCCCGCCCCTCACCATGCTAACAATGTATAGAGATTTCTCTAAACAGTAGGGATAATGGAAGTCACCTCTCTGATTGAAAACATATTGAGGCCAAATGGACTCCAAGGACACATATCATGGGTGACACTGGTCAAGAATCTTGCAGCAAGCACTTGTTTCCCTGTGGGCTCATCAGTACCTGTGGGAGGGCTGGTCATTTTACTTCAATCCCTTTCTTCACAGGACTAGAAGTGCCAAGCTGCCATATGGCATATTGAAGATCTCGCCTAATAAATCTAGCTAAGCAGCCCATTCCTTTAAGCCGCTTCTTTCCAATATATGTGTATAATACAGTTTATTGGTTGTTACTAACATCTGGGCTGGGGACTGAGGACAGTTCGTATCCCACACTGAGGATGCTGCTTCTCCATTATCTGCATCATTGACTTTGAATGTCAGAAGTATATTTTCCTGCTGATGCATAGCTGTCTTTATGGAATCCTGTAGAAATACATTGTACAACAAAATGTAGTGCTGACAAAAAGGGATAAGGATATTTAACCTCCTTTTATTATATTTTTATGTATGATTATACAGCTTAAAAATTTGAACAATCAGATCTGAAGACGGAGAGATAAGTGTGGTCTCTAACATGACTTGTCAAAACAATATCTATTGAGCTTAATGGTACAAGGCTTGCTTCTGTGGTCATCAGTAGTGTTGTGGATTTTATATGATTTCAGAAAATATGAGTTTGTTCATTTCAAATGCTTCTCCAGGTCATTACTGTCGATGCTTAAGAAAAGGCAAAGTCACAGTGGGTAACACTAGGCACCCCACCTCATGCAGAATGAAAACTACTAGAGTATTCCCAAGATGGCATTTTGTCACAAAAAGAGTGGGACACAGGCAAATTTACTGCCATAGCTAAAGGAAAAACTGTCATCTGAGATATGATTTCCCATGATGTTTCTGCAACTATGGAAACAGGAAATTGCTAAGAGAAGTAGAACATGAATGTCTGATAAGGTTCACATTGACTTTTGGCCAGCACTCTGCTGTGGTCGTGGGGTGACTCTGAGAAGGGGCTACTAGGATGCTCACTTCATTCAATCTATCACTGCATTTCTGAAAAAAGGTATTTCTTTGAAAACCTTGACCTTTTATCCTCCACACGATCACCTTGCTACTAAATTCAACTAGGAGTGCACTTGATTCATTTTATCAATTATTCTGTTCACACTCAAATTTTATCTTACTTAATGCTGTGTACCAGTCATTATTGACTTCAACATATATATTAGAAACATTATTCTAATATGCTCTTTCTAGACCCCAAAGTAAAACCTTACTTTTGACATATCATAGCAGTACTGTCATAGCAGGGAATGTGTGTATGTGTGTGTGTGTGTGTGTGTGTGTGTGTGTGTGTGTGTGTGTAGTCTTTTTCAGATAGGTTCTCCCTGTACTGTAGCCCCAGCTGGCCTGGAACTCAATATATATGCCATAGTGGCCTTGATCTCAAAGAGATCCGCCTGCCCCTGCCTCTTGAGTGTTGGAACTAAAGTCATGTGCCATCATGGCCAGATTTATATTCCTATAGTTGGTGTCGGTCAAAGCTTTTCAGAAACCAAGGTTCTGAATAATGACCTTAAAGAATTTGCAGCTACATCTACGTGGCAATTAAAATATATTCAGAGGAATAAAGAATGCCTGCCTCTGAGTGCACTGCTTTCTGCAAAGTCCTGAGTTTGGAGCTTTTGCCACACAGTTTTCCAGTGCTACAAAAGTGAAACAGGAGGCCTGGAGAGATGGCTTAGTGATTAAGAATACTGGTTATTCTTGCATAAGACCCGGGTTCAAATCCCAGCACCCACATGGCAGCTAACAGCTGTCAGGAACTCCAGTTCCGGGGGATCTGACACCCTCTTCTGTCCTCTGCAGGCATTGCAGGACACCAGTGCACTTACCTACATGCAGGCAATACACATATACACATAAAATAAAAATAATAAACAAAATATGTTTTAAGTGAAGCAGGAAGGAGAAAGATTAGGTCACTAGGACTATAAAAATAGAAGGGGATGGAAATAGTTTTAGGGTGCGAGTTTACTGTACTTGCCACGTGAAACTACCTGTCACTATGTAAGTGTTTCTGACATCAAGTGAGACCAAAGGAACTGACCAGTCTTGGCAGTGTAGAACATCTGCAGAGGTTAAATCACTTTAGCCACCAGGTGGCAATGGCTCACCACCTTTTAGGACCCATACTTTTGTATGGCCATACTCTGTACTCATTCACAGAAGACCCTGTACCCACTAGTAAGATCTTGGTCACTGGTGAAATTTCTCTAGCAGTCACTGCAATGGCTTCCTACTGGATTCCAGTTACGAAAAGTCACAGTTCTCCTCTAGGCTCGAGTAGAAGTGTCAAGCTGTTACTTAATCACAGCTCAAGGGAAAGAAAGACTCAATACCCTCCTTTCTTTTCACTGTAAGTAATCCAGAGAGCTGCTGGAAATCTTCACATCTATAACATGCCCATTCAACCACTACCCTCCGCACTCAGTATCCAGAACAGAGAAGTAAAGCTAACTTTGGGGAGTGTTTAAAATAAGGAATCAGTAGGAGAAGAATAAAGGAAGGTGTTAAGATCAAACAAAATTGAAGCTTGTTTCCAGGAAGAAGTAGAAGACAGCGATGTGGTACACAGATTAGGTCACCAGATTCGCCTGGGACCAGACCTGGCTTCGCCCCTTCCAGTGTGATTTGGGCAGCCAAATATCAGTGCTTCTGTTTTTATCATTTGTAAAAGGAGATTGTTAAGAATTTATGCAAACTAATACATTAAATAAACTAATGCATGTAGATCACCTTGAAATGGAAAGTATTTGTGTACTTAAAGACCCTAATAAAAAATCTTTGCATATTAGATTGTGTACTGTATAATACTTAGTCACAGAAGTTTTTACTTTATTGACCATCTAATAAGCAAGAAGATTGGGAGGAAGTGAATCTACAGTCTTCTTTCATTGGATGTATTTATGTTGGCTCACTGTGGTAAAAGATTATGGGACTATACATTACAACTCAGAAATCAGACTCATACTAAAAATAGAAAATCATGAAATGTCGTTGACTCAGATGTACTTCAAAGCTGATTTAAACAATGGAGAAGGAGCCCTACACTTGTCCAGTGTTTTTCATACCAAGCAGTTGTTTAAATGAAGTTTTAAACAAAATTGCTACAAAATGAGACCTTGTAGTATGACTGATAACAGGCAACCACCCACCAATCTGATTGTTTATGCTCTTCAGTAGAAGCTCCTTATTTCCCCATATTATGAAACACGGTGCTGCAGCTTCTATCCTGTAGAGATATCTGGTAAACATTTTATGAGACAGGCGAAGCTTTTAGAATTACTTTTGAGCTTTGTTAAATTGAACGTGTGAAAATAAAGTTGTCCAGTGTGAAGGAGGGAGAGCAGTTTTTAGACTGCTTGGGAAGATGAAATCACGCAGGGTGAGGGAGCTGGCAGCCCTGATTCAGTCACTGCCAAGCCCATCAGCATTATTCATTCTGATTGATTAAGGAAAACGTTTCGTTTATTTTCATGAAGAGATAGAGCTACATCTGGTGAGCTCTTGTATCCCATTTCAATTCATATGGGGTTTTTTATTATTATTTTGCAGAGTGAAGACGACTCTACCAAAAATAATAAGCAGTGATAAATAACCCAATCGTTTTTTCTTGTTATGTTAGTGTTCTTTTTTTTTTTTCACCTTGTTTTTTTTCAAATCTCTTTGCAAGAGCAAAAGAAAATAAAATAACATGAAGGAAATGCAAGCTATCCTGCCCTAATCTGTCTGGCTTTGTATAAGGAGCCTATATCACAGAGTGGCTGTTGTTATCAGGTTAATGATACACGGTTCTGTCAAGCTATTCACATGGTTTTGATGAAGTCAGTATGTATATGTTTTAGATGTTTGGGCCTCCCTAGATAAAAGCTGTTTTATCATAAAAGGTGTTCTGAGAACTGAATTGCTCATAGTGAACTATCCTGAGTTGTGATCCAGTATATCTCAGAACTACAAAAGAACAAATGTTTTGTCCAAAGAGCAAAAGGATAAATTTTTTCTCCATCTTTGCCACTCCATAGTTTCCTGCACATCCCCTGTTTTAGAATACAACTATGTCAAATGCTGAGCCAAGAGAAGACTGTCTAGAAACTATGTAATTGGAATATTTTACAGTTGATGAGAATTTCAGGTTCTCATTGAAGTGTCAGTTCTTCGTATCTTTGCAGGGCTTGTAGTTGGTGAAAAAAGTTTCATTTAGGAAAATCCCACATCTCATCAAAGCAACACCTCATCTGGCACACTGTGAATTATAGAGAAAGGCTTTCCTTAGTTGTTTCTTGTCAGGTATCCATATGCAAGCATGTGCAACCAAACTATCTATGACAAGAGAGAAAAGCCCTGAAAATGCATCCTGCTGAGCAGCTGCCCTTGAACTTTCAGAGGTATGCATTCCTAATCAGAGTCTATCCAAATGAAATTTAAATTAATCTCAGGGCTTTGGAAATGTAAGAAGCAATGGTGCAGGACTGGGTTTCCATTAAACCTTCACAGGTATTTCCCCTGATGGTTGGACTTAGAAAAACACCTGGATCACAGTGAACCTTCATGTGAATTACCATAAAGCCCACTGGGCAGTGGCAGGAGCTGAGAGTTATCCCACTTCCCCAAGCGTGGGAAGCCCCATGACACCAGGGCTGGGAGCGGAGCAAGCTTTGCTCCTTTTGTTTTTGTTGTTGCTGCTGATTTCACCTGGATTGCTTCTCTTGTGTAGAGAATAACCCTGTATGGGGTTCAAACCTGAGTAGAATACATTATACTTTCAACTTCCGTGACCAATCCTAATCATGACACAATGCTTCCTCTCTACACAAAGACAATTGAAATGGCAGAAGTACAAAGGGTATAGTTTTTGAAGCTTGTC
Organism: Nannospalax galili; assembly: GCF_000622305.1. Lineage (NCBI taxonomy): Eukaryota > Metazoa > Chordata > Mammalia > Rodentia > Spalacidae > Nannospalax > Nannospalax galili. The sequence goes on along the minus strand of NW_008331836.1, from coordinate 2,239,716 downwards.
TATGTTGGTTTCTTTAGGAAAGAATTTTGAAGATTTAAAGATGCCGGAGTTAAATCGATCATACTTGATCCCTCCAGCCAGAAAAATTAGCTTTAATAATAGTTCAATTTTTGTCTTTCAGTTTGTGGAATCAAAGAAGCTCATTTTGTTAAGGGTGAAACAGCTAACCTCATTGTAAATATTCTCCTAAAATCGTTCTATAGGCTCAACATTAGATCAAATGTCTTGTTCAGTGGTGATCAAGTGGACACTAATTTTGGAACGCTCAGTGCCAAATGTCACACTAAAAACAAAATTCTCATTAAATTAAGAAAGCAAACAGGGGCCGACTGGGTGCGGTCACCCAAACCTTTAATCCTAGCACTCTGGAGGTAGAGACAGGTGGATGACTAAGCTAGAGGCCAGGCTGCATTGATCATAGCAAAGTTTGGGCAAACTGGGGCCATATAATGAGATCCTGTCTCAAAAACCAAAGAATGGATGGATAAATAAATAAATTATAAATAAATAAATAAATAAACGAAAGAAAGAAACAGGACATTTTTTTCTTGTGTTTTGTGGCAGTGGGAATATTTTCTATAATTATATCCAACACCATAATATACTCAACTAGGAAATGAAGTCTAAGCATTGTATAGCACACCTTTAATCCCAGTATTGTGGGAGCAGGTACAGTGGGATCTCTGAAACTTTCAGATCAGCCAGGGCTACATAGTGAGAGTCTGTCAAGCAAACAAACAAACAAAGTAACAACAAACCAGAAATATAAATGTAAAATGCGGTTGTCAAAACCTACGTGCTCAAACAGAGTAAGAGGGGTTGGGAGTTGGGGAGATGGAACACTGAATACAGGCCTTGCTACACCAACATAAGAACCTGCTTTCAGACTCCTAGAATACTTGCAAAGCCAGGCATGATAGAGTGCATCTATAATTCCTGCACTCTTATGGCGAGATAGATGGAGACAGGAGAAGCGCCCAGGTATTTGAGAAGCTTGTACGCCTGCTAGCCTGACTTGGGCAGTGGTGAAACAACAAAAGGACCCTGTTTCAAAAAAGGTGGAAGGTAAGGACTGACATCCAAGACTGTTTATCTCAACACACATGCCACGGCATGTATGCATTTGCATTCATACAGGAATATGCATACACATCATATAAATTCACACACACACACACACACACACACACACACACACAAATGAATAACCAACTACAGGGATTTTTGTGATGGAGCTAATAATGGATTTTAAAAGCCCTGCAGCATGGTCATAATAATCTTTGCCTTTTTGCTGCCCATGATCAAGTTTTGGAAGGCTTGAAACTGTATCACCTTCAGTACTCTGTAATTCTGTTGAATTTGACGTGACTAAGTTCCTTTAATTTCAGTCTGATTTTACCTAAAATCATTTGGAAATTTTGGAAACATAATGAAATTACATAATAAAAGGAGGTTTCCCTAAGTGTTTACACTTTTACTCTTATGGGAATAACCTTTAATGGAAACAAAATTAAATAGATTTATATTAATTACATAAATAGACTTCAGTTGAGGAATTCCCCAATTTTACACTCAAATTCAATGAGTATTAAAAATAATTACTAGGGGCTGGAGAAATGGCTCAGCATTTAAGAACACTGGCTGTTCTTATGAAAGACCCAGGTTTGAATCCCAGCACCCATATGGCAGCTAACAACTGTCCCTAACTCCAGTTCTAGGGAATCCAACAGCCTCTGCTGTCTTCCGTCAGCATTGCATGATTGGGGCGCACTTACCTACATGCAGGCAATACATACATACACATAAAAATAATAAACTAAATATCAAAAAAAAAATTAAGGAAAGGAAAATAATTTTTAGAGTAGCAATAAAGGCCCTTTAAGAAAAAACTCTTGAGGGCTGGAGCGATGGCTCAGCGGTTAAGAACACTGGGTGTTCTTGCAAAAGACCTGGGTTCGAATCCCAGCACCCCCATGGCAGCTAAGAACTGTCTGTAACTCCAGTTCCAGGGGATCCAACAGTCTCTTCTGTCCTCCACTGGCATTGCACGACATTGGTGCACTTACCTACATGCAGGCAATACATGCATACACATAAAATAAAAACAAAACATTAAAAAAAACAAAAACCCTCTGTGTCCTCTGGCCTATGTAGAAATCTAAAATTCCAAAGGGATTGGGTCAATTACCTGGACCACCCTTAGGAAGGCAGATTCACCTTAAATTAAAGAGACAGGCAGAATAATTAGTCCTTTAATGAGATATTTCCCTTCCCAGAACCCCAACCCCTAGCACGGTAGCTTACCAGGTCAGAGCTACAGTTTCGTGTCAGCCCACTTTTCTCAATTACTAAGAAAAATATAATTTTCTTCTCTCTAATTCTTTTCTAAGCATGCTTTCCCCAGCACTTTGCCCTTCCCTGACATTTTGGGCTTCTTTACTCTTTCTCTGAAGCTCCGTTCCCCACCATGTGGCTGTATCTGAACTCCATGCTAGCTCCAAGGCCCCGGGATGGCCTTTACTCCTTCTCCCCTTTATCCTCCCAGCAGCTGCTGCGATACAGTTTGCCTGCCTTGAGGGTTTTTTTCTTTTAAATTCTAATAAAATTGTCCTTGATCTTCCATTTAGAGTCCATTCTTTATCTTTTAATTTTATTCTATAATTTTTATTTTGTGTGCGTGTATTGCCTGCATATATGTAAGTGCACCCGTGTCATGCAATGCCCGCGGAGGACAGAAGAGGCTGTCGGATCCCTTGGAACTGGAGTTATGACAGCTGTCAGCTGCTATGTGGGTGCTGCGATTCGGATCCCTTGGAACTGGAGTTATGACAGCTGTCAGCTGCTATGTGGGTGCTGCGATTCGATCACCGGCCTTCTGCACGAACAGCCAGTGTTCTTGACCGCTGAGCCCTCCCCAGCCCGTTAGAGTCCCTTCTTAAACTGTTTCTTTAGGGGCTGGAGAGATGGCTCAGCGGTCAAGAACACTGGTTGTTCTTGCAGAAGACACAGGTTCGAATCCCAGCATCCACATGGCAGCTGACAACTGTCGTAACTCCAGCCCCAGGGGATCCAACAGCCTCTTCTGACCTCCACGGGCATTGCACGACACGGGTACACTTACCTACATGCAAGCAATACACACATACACATAAAATAGAAATAACAATAAGCAAAATTAAAAAAAAAACTGTTTCATTAATAAGACTAACCAAGAGGTGGTCCTTAATATACCCTGTATCATAATTATAAGCCAAGACATTTAGTTTGATAGATTTATCTTGAGACTATTTCTTAAATGGAATATAAACCAAAATTGTTCAGATATTTCACCAGAAAGTAATACAGGGGCCAGTGAAATGGCTCAGTAGGTAAATGCCTTTGCTGCCAAACCTGACAAACTGAGTTGGATCCACAGAACCCTAATGGTAGAAAGAAATAACTCCCAAAAGTTGACCTCTGAACTCTAACACACCCAAGCTATATGCCTACATGTGTGCATACACATGAAGTTAATCAATTAATTAATGCAATTTAGAAGTGATGTAGCACATAAGCTAAAATTGACAGAAATTTCTCTGGCCTTATCAGATAACTATCTCAGCACATGAAGAAAAAATATTTTTTCCATTAAAAAATTATATAATCAAAATAATTAGTGGAAAATGTTAATAATTTCAAATTCTGTTAACCATAAAATACATTTTTAAAGAAAATTTCAGGCAATTATTTGTAATGGGAAATTACATTACTGAGAAAATAAGATCAGCAGAAAAATAGCATTAACTTGGTGTTAGAGACATAGAAACAAAATCAAATTTATAAATATAGCAAGAATAATTACTTTTCTGTTATAAATAGAGCAAAGGAATTTTGTTGTTACTGATTCTTAATATGCATCTTACATATTTCTACTTTTAAGCAAAAATAATGGAGTTGTGTTTATTTTTTTTTTAAGTTTTCATTGTTGTTTTGTCTTTTTTTTTTTTTTTTCCTTTCTTGTACTGGGGTTGAACCCAGGCCCTCACGTATGCTAAGCAAGACTTCTACCCTTGAGCTACATCTCCAGCCTTGTTTTGATTTTGAGATAGTCTCATTATCTCAAAATAGTGGACTGTCTCAAAATGGTTGGACTGTTCTTGATCTTACTTGTATTTCAGGCCACCAAATTCATAACCCTTCTGCTTTCACATCCTAAGGGAAGGATTTTAGAGATGGACCAGTGTGACCGGCTTTAAACTTGTGTATTCAACTGAACTCACTTAGAGGATCATGAATATAGTAAAACCTAAATGTATAACAATCAATAAGTATTTCATAAACTTTGTAACTTTAACACTCCCTTTTACTCCATTAAATAAAAGTTCCAGACCATTGTGGAAAAGGGACTGGAAAGATTGTAAGAGTCAGGGGGAGGTGCGTAACCATACAGAAATGGTTTTTTTGACTTTCATGGGGCTAACTTTAAGTTATATTTACCAAAAAAGAATAAATGAAACCTGACATTTTATTTTTATTTTTAATTCGTGTGTGTGTGTGTGTGTGTGTGTGTGTGTGTGTGTGTCCAGGTGCCTACAGAGGCCAGTGATTACAGATTCCCCTGGAGCTGAAGATACAGGCAGCTGTGAGCCATCTGATGTGGATGCGAGGAACTAACTTCAGGTCTTCTAGAAAAGCATTAAATGCATTCTCTTAATCACAAAGCCCTCTCTCCTGCTCAGTGTATCTTGAAAAAGATATAGGCTCTTTCTATTCATCTCCATTTTCAGTAAACAGGCCGAAATCCATTATCACAATGGTCTGTAGCAGAGACTTCATCTTGGGTATACATCCACAAATTGTAGAAATTCACGGAGCAAATAACTGAAGGAGGATGAAGGTGGGACACGGACACACGAGCTAATTGTTACTTACTCTAATTGGTACCATCTGTCAGCTGTTATCATTTTTGAGTTACCAATATTGATGTTGTGCTATTTCAGATTGGTATTTAATGAACCCATGAAGTGTTTCCATATGCATCTTCATCCCCAAAGAGTAGTGATGATGCTGGCTCTGTGTACTTCATTTATGACTTAAATGCTCCAGAATGCTGTAATAGAGTTATATCTATTTTCTGGAAGCATCTATTGTTTTATGAAGCAAGCATGGTTTAAATACATGTGACTTTGGTGTCTTTGGATTTCAGAAAGGTCATAGTACTGTATTACTTTACAGAGAAGCTTTGCATGAAACAGAAGCCTGGACTTTTTGTTTTTGTTTTTGTTTTGTTTTGTTTTGTTCTGTTTTTGGTTCTGGTGCCTCAACACCATTCATTTGAAAGGAAGTTCTTTTTGCCAAAGTAGTATCAATGTTAAATTACCACTAAATTTTAGCAAGGGGAAGTGGGATTACAGATGAGTCGAAATGTAATTGATAAAAATGCTGTTCATGGGACAAAGTTATTCACAAGAACTCAGTAAATTGTTTCATCTTACAGTTTTCATTAGATATGGTCTCTCTGTGTATGCAGGTTTGCCTACAACTTGCCACGTATCTCCAGTTTTCCTGGAACTTGTAATCCTTCTATGTGAGCCTCTTAAATGTTAAGACTGGAGGCAGGTAGCAACATACCGGACTCTTGGGATTCATTCTTTCCTTTAAGAACAAGATAGATACTGTGCTGGATAGCTTTAGTGTCAACTTGACACATCTGGGCTGAGGGAGCCTCAATTGGGCAATTGCTTCTATTGGACTGGCCTATGGCCATGTCTGAGGGGCATCTTCTTG
>NW_008331836.1:2200585-2233813 GCF_000622305.1 Nannospalax galili | reverse complement strand
CTTCCAGGTTCCTGCCCTGAGTTCCTACCTTGGGCTCCCTGATGAACTGCAACCTGGGAGTTGTAAGCTAAATAAACCCTTTCCTCCCCAAGTTGGTAGCAGTCAGAGTGTTTTGTCACAGCAATGAAGAACAAACTAGGACAGATACTATGTGGAAATGTAAGAAAATAAATTGGTAAGAATATTCAATTAATATCAAAAAGAAAAAAATTTACATTAAGGACTGGGTACCTAGAAATATGTCAAGATGAAAAAGAAAATGTTCAATTCAAATTCATCAAATTTGTAGTATTTACTTTAGAAAGAACTTCTTCCAGGTGTGATGGTGCATGCCTTTAATCCCAGCACTCGGGAGGCAGAGGCAGACAGATCTCTGTGACTTCAAGGCCAGCCTGATCTACATAGTGAGTTCCAGGCTATCTGGGGCTAAAGGGAGACCCTGTCTCAAAAAAGACAAAAACAAAAAAAAAGAAAAAAAGAAAAGGACTTCTGTTAACATCCAAAGGAGATGCTTAAATTCTTCCCACCTATGAATAGCTTTTGCCAAGTCATCACAAAGAACCATTTATTGTTTATGTAATTTACCTCCCCCCAATCTCACTCATTTATGATTTTCTTTTTATTTTATTTAAATTTTTTATTTATTATTTTTATTTTATGTCTATGCATGTATTGCCTGCATGTAGGTAAGTGCACCCGTGCCTAATGCCCACAGAGGTCAGAAGAGGCTGTTGGATCCCCTGGGACTGGAGTTACAGACAGTTGTTAGCTGCCATGTGGGTACTGGGATTCAAACCCATGTCTTCTGCAAGAACAACCAGTGTTCTTGACCACTGACCCATCTCTCCAGCCCCTCATTTATGAATTTCTGATTTTCAAAAAAAGAAACCAGCCAACTAGGAATTGATGGAAACTTTTTCAGTCTGACAATCAAAATTGTACTCGATGTGAGAAATTATTTGACATTCCTTGAGATGGAAAACAAGACAAGAAAATTTTTATTAATAGTTATCATTGTAAAGAAAGTTTCTAATGCAGTATAAGAAAAGTCAAAGTGTACATATTAAGAAAGAACAAATAAAATTATCTTTACAGGCATTTGATTGTGTATGTAGAAAATCCCCAGAAATCAATAAGAAAAATCTCCTAGAATTAGTAAGTGATAATAGCAAGGAGTCAGGATACAAATATAATATTTAGAAGTAAACTATTCCCTTATATAGTATCAATGTTAACAAGCAAATACAGTCTATAAAAGCAGAAAAAGAGATGAAATGCTTTTAGGTATAAACCCTAGCAAAGTATACATAAACTTTCTATGAGGAAAATTATTAAATTGGTGAAAAATCAGAGAAGATTTGAGTAAGTGGAGCAATAATCCATATTCTTGAGAACACTCTACCATTTTCTGTACACTATTTCTATAATCCTAAGACCTGTCTAAAGTTATAGTCTATTAAAATGAAGCACAATATGAAACACAACATGCTTAAAGGATATAAAAATACTGTAGGGTAATATTCTGAAATATGTTGTCTCTAGATGGTAAAACCATTTTTCTTCCACTCAACAATTTTTCATAAAAAAGTACATGCACATGTTATTTTAATAGGAAAAATATCATTATACAATACTTTGAATAACAGAATAATTCAAAAATTTGTGATTGATCAAGCAGGCTTCTTTTTTGAAATAATATTTTGAAATATTTTAGAATATCACATTTTAACACTAATTCATAAAGATGAATTATATCTTTGTGAAATTTTATCAGTTTCTAACCCAATTATATTTTAAAAGATTATCATCAAAACAAGTTGTAAATAATCATTTTAAATATATGAAAAATATATGCCTTCATTCACAATTTATAAAAGCAAAACAATAACATGTGTAATAATTCTTATAAAGCCCATTGGCTATATACTGGGGTTATATATGCATTTCACATATTTGTGAAAATATCATATATTAATGATTCATGTTTTATTGTTTATTATTTGTGAAAGTAGAAAATGAGTTTATTATTAAGAATAATTTCAGAACTTACTTGTACCAATAATACATATGAATGGATCGTAAAGTAACCATAAAGGAAGAAGAAATTGAGAATACTCTGTATTGTACATGAAGTCAAGTAAAGGCACATTAGGTAGTATAAATACAACTGTCACTAGAACAAAATTATTCATTTCTATGTTATCTGTGATGTCCAAAATTGGAAACACCTCAAATGTTATGAAATAGTACAGTGATTAAAAAATTAGAAAATCTGGCCGAGCAGGTATATCTCTGTGTGTTTGAGGCCAGACTGGTCGGCATAGTGAATCCAGGCCAGCTGGGACTACAGGGAGACCTTGTTTCAAAAAGACCAAAAAATTAAAAAAATAAAAATAAATAAAAATAAATAAATAAATAAATAAAATAATAAATAAATAAGTAGAAAATCAAAGCTATGCAGCTAAAAAGGAATAAAAAAAAGAAAACTTTAGTTATCTTTCCATTCTGATATTGAATAATTTTAGGTAAATGTAGCAATACATAAAACAATAGAAATTGAAGGTTATGCTTAATAATAAAAATGAAGAATGCTGCACAAGCTGCTATTTGACTTACAATGGAGTTCCATTTCAGTTATCCATCATACACTGACAATCCTGCAAGCTGAAAATGTGTTTACCAACCGTGCCCACTTAACTGTACTGCACACTTTAGAGCATTGGCTGTCTCTCTCATCAGCACAACCCTGAAAGCATGTTTTCACTGCCCCAACCAACAATGCAAAGTATGGTATTACACCACATGCAGCTACCCCAGGAAAATATCAAATTTCAGGCTTCTAATAAACACTTGCATTTGCACTGTCATGAAGGGCGTAAAAAAAGCAAGTCACGACCTAATTTGGAGATTGCCTACTTTGATACAGTAACAACTACAGTAAAAACCCTAAACAGATAATCCAGAAAATAACAAACATGGTCACATACAGCACAAAGATAAGGGAGGAAGAAGCAGATGAGAGAAATAAGACTCTAGTACGGGCCTACATTAGTTTCATTTCTGTTGTGATAAAATACTCTGGCAAAGGAACTTTAAGGTGTTGTACCCCATCCACTGGACCCCAAAAAGACCACCGAGGACCCAACACACCAAAATGCAAAAGCAAAGGTTTATGGTTTATTCGGGCTTAAGCTTGGGCTCTCAGACCTCACCAACTCAACGGATCCGTGCTGAGAGCCCAGAGTAAGGGAGAGTTGAGCCTTTTATACATTTTAGACAAAAGGTGGGGGGGAGGATATACCAAAGATACATTTTGGTTGGTTCAAGGAGCCTGAGCGCGCCAAAATAATTTTACATAATTTTAAACCGATTGGATGTATAAGATGCAGCCCTGGAAGTTTCTTATTGGTAGGTGCTATTCGCAGGGCTGTGGAATGTGCTGTTACCTGTGGGGCCAGGAGTCTCTTTTTTTACCTTATAGGGCAGTTTTTATGCTCGGGCTTGCTTAATCTATAGTTTCCTGGAAGGAGGGTGGGGAATAGCCGGCAGGGGTCAGGGCATGCCAGGGTATGTCTAGGCATGTCTAAAGCAGCAGCCAAGCATTTTACAGAAGCTAAAAGAGCAATTAGTGGGGGTCTGGAGGGATTGGGGGGTAGCGGGTATATGAAGAGGGCTCAGGGTTCTACAAAGGTAGAAAAAGTTTATTCTGCTTATAATTCCAGGTTATAGTCCTTCACTGAGGGGAAGTCAAGGCAGAACTTGAAGCAGGGTTTCACATCTACAGATGAGAGCACAGGGAAACCAATGCATGCGTGCTTTCTGTTCACCATGCTTTCTTCAGCTTCATACATTTCTGAGGCTAGCCCATGAAATGGTGTGCCCCACAATCAAGTTGGACTTTTTGCTTCATTTACCCTAGTGAAGAAAAACTAGGGGCACAGGCATACACACAGGCCAATCTGATCTAGGAAATGCCTCATTAAGCTTGCCTTCGCAGGTGTTCTAAATTTTTTTGTTGCTGTGAGAAAACATACTGATCAAAAGCAACGTGGGAGGGAAGAGCTTATTTGACTTATACTTCCAGGTCACAATCCATCATTAAGAGAAGTCACAGCAGGGCCTCAAGGCACAACCAGAAAGCAGGAATCATGGAGAAACTGTATTAACTGCCTAGCTCTCTGGCCCACCCTAGCTTTCAAGTGCAACCCAGGACCACTTGCCTAGGAATTTTACAGTGCACAGTGAGCTACGCACTCCTATATCAACTAGCAGTCAAGACAATGCCCCAGTAGACATGTTTACAAGCCAGTCTGATCTAGGAAATTACTCAATTGAGGTTCCCTCTTCCCAGGTGATTTTAGGCCATGGAAAATTGACAATGAAAGCTAACCAGAACACTGGATAAGTATATATTGTGTCAAGTTGACAATTTAAATTGATCATCACAACTCTAGTCCTTGTCAACTAAGCATATGAGCACATCACTAAGTCATAATCTTTCTACACATTATATCCAGTGACTCATGTTTATGTCATAATGTAAAGCAGAATCCAACTTTGTAAGTCCAAAACATCTTTAAAAATTCCAATTCCTCAAAAGTCCAAAGTCACGTAGTATGTGTTCTTATAAAATCAAAAACAAGTTACATACTTCTAACATAAAATGGCACAGACTAACATTCTTATCCTAAAATGGCAGAATCAGGAAAATTATATAATTTTCTCAAGGAAAATTATATCAAAACAAAGCCAAAATTCAGCAGGGAAACACCAAATCCTGCACCTCCATATCTTACATCTGGGGCCATAATATGGGTTCCAAAGGTGTTGTGTAGCCCCCCTCCCCCAACTCTGCCACCTCTCCAGCTCTACCACCTCATCACACACAGATTCTCTAATAAGGTTAGACTGGCCCCACTCTACCCTTACAAATCTCCTTAATGAACATCCCACAAAGCTGTCATTTCCAATATCCTGGGTCTCCATTGCAACTGAGGCCTTACTTCTGCAGTTTCAAATAATGACCTCTCAGGGTTTCTTTACAGGTACCCCAACCCTGTCATAGCTACTCTACATAATCACATCAAACTTGTATCTTTTCCAGTACCACATGGGTGGTAATTGCAAGTTATACCCTCCAGGTTGTGTGGTGGCCTGGTCCCACTAGACCACAGCTCTATCAGCTTCTGTGTGCTGGCCTTAAGGAAATGCTTTTCTATTGCCCCAGAACAGCACAGGAGCTTCTCTAATGGTTCAGATCTCTCTATCAACTACAGTTCCTCTTCAACATCAGCCTGTATGCTCTCCTATCTTAAAACTTCCTTTGCCAAACAAATCAGCGCATCCATTTTAAATTGCATTTCACCAAGGTGATGGAGTAAATGAAGTCAATACTTGGAGAAAATATCATACTAATCAAGTTCCTGACAGAACTCTTGTTCTCCCCTGAAACCTCATGAACCCAGCCTCTTCTGTCCACATGTATCTCTGAATTCCTATCTTCCAACCTCCCAAAGAACAGCCTGTTAAACTCTGTCCACAATACTCAATAGATTTTCCAGTCCAAAATTTCATTCTTCCACAAAATATTCCAAAGGCATAAAAGTCACATGGTTTGGTCTACCACAGCAATGATCCCATTTCCTTGGTACCAATTTGTTTATTAGTTTAATTTCTGTTGCTATCATGAAATAGTCAGACAAAAGGAACTTTAAGGATAGAAAGTCTTATTAAGCATGTAATTCCAGGTTGCAGTGTGTCATTAAGGGTTACAGCATTTACTATGCAAAGCCACATTACATAGTAAATGTAATGCTTGAATAAAAAGAACCTGACTCACTGACTCTTCTTGCAAAAGACCCGGGTTCGAATCCCAGCACCCACGTGGCAGCTATCAGCTGTCCGTAACTCCAGTTCCAGGGGATCCGACAGCCTCTTCTGTCCTCCACAGGCATTGCAAGGCAGGGTTGCGCTTAACTACATGCAAGCAATACACACATACACATAAAATAAAAATAATAAAGTTTTTTTTAATTTAAAAAAAAAACTTATTAGTGTTTATTTTAAAGAAAAGTGTGGATCTGAACTTCTCAGAGTCTGTTCCTTCACAATTCTCTTGGAATTATGCTCAAGAACAAGGGTTATTTCATTTTTTTACTGAAGCAGTGTACCCAGCAAGAAAGGGGAAGCAAAAGTCTGAAGTTACCAAAGAATGCCCTTTCCGACCCCTAGACCTAAACAAGTACATACAAATGTTATCAGTTTAATCTCAACTATTGCTTATAACACAAATGGGATAATTTTTATACCTTAGCTGTTTCCAAGGAATATATCTTGCTGTCTGCAGTGCTCTCTTGAACATGCAAACCAACACCAAACATATTCATATGTTGTTTTTTGGGTCAAGGGCAGTGGAGTGTCATGAGGAATATGTGCTAAATATATATGATAATATATGAGTTATATACAATGTATGCTTTAATAAAAGCATTATTTATGTTACCCCAGGAAAAATAACTTGTCATTGTAATAGTTGTTATTGTAAAGAATAATCTAAACATATATATATATACATATATATGAATAAAGCAAAAAAGAGGTAATTTCAATAGCCAGGTTTTCAATATTAGGCAATTAGATATATTCTAGATTAAAGTCAACAAAAATGAGTGACTCACATGTTAAAATCATGCAATGTAATGCATATAAGTGCAATAAGACATATCAGTATGTCTTAGTTTCTACAGAAAAAGCCTCAACAATCAAGTCACAGCCGTCCCTGTATAACAGAATTCAGATTACAAACAGGAGATCAAGGTAAGCACTGCAGTCCTACCGTAATCTTGGCCCAGTGTGATTTTCTGAGAAATTATTGGAGTTTCACAGTGTTTCTCCACCACCTGAACCTGGGAGAGGGACTTGATCCCCTCCTATGAGGAAAGCAATGTATTCTAGCATCTCCTGCTCTGCCATATATGCAGAAATTCCAAGGGGAAGAATCTAATTAAAAAACATAATATAGCCATTAATATATGGAGGACCACAGAGAAAACTAATGTATCAAATACAAGGAAAATTGAATAGCAATCTAGTCTAATAAGCCTGCAAAGAGATAGAACAGAAGTTAAGTTCACCACTGACTACAAAGTTTTATGTCTTTATCCACAAAATAAAAATGTTGGTAAGTGATTTCTAAGGTTTTGTGAAAAGAAAATGTTATATGATATATACTATGGTTTTAATGACACAAATCCTATTTTACATCCATCAATATGACACTATACATTAATATGCCTTGGAAATGAGTGGTTTGTTTTTATTTTGGTTCTTGTTGTTGTTTGTTTTATTTTGTTTTGTTGGGGTTTTGACCTCAAATCACACACTTTATAGTAAAGGGGAAAACATTTTCTTACCATAATATAAAATATATATACACATCCTTATTTCATTTTATTCAACATAAGAATTGACTGTCAAAGTATAAAACTAATGCCTAAACAACTTCTATCAATTAGATTCAGACACTATATTTTTTTCCTTTCATTGCACATGTAAGTACAATAAGAAAGTATCCCTGCCCACACCTTAGCAAATAAAGGTGCTAAAGGGAGACTAGAGGGAAGTGAATTCTGGAGCAATAACTGATTGCCTGCTTGGTTTTGCCCAAACACCATTCCTGCTACTGTTTCTGACAACTCCAAGAAGCCATGTTCTACATTGAAACAATGTGACCAAAATAAACACCCAGAAACTGGGACTCTGTTTTAACTCTGAGAGTCTAGTAGAAAGAAGAGGAATATGTAACAAGGTAAAAATCTAACTTGGATGCAACAGCATCATTTGGCCAGTACAGCTTTTTCTTCAAACAGGAACCCTCTGTACAGCAGGGTTTGTTAGTAATAAAAATATACGTATTTTCCTTAATCTTGAAAATTATTTGATTTCTAAAAAGATTCATTTAATGTATATCAATTAGCTCATTCTCCTAGAGGATGTTCCATTCCTCCTGTCAATGACACAATCTTCTCATTCTGTCTTTCTCAAATCTACTGATGGTGCTCATTAATCTGCTGTGACAGCTATCATTTTAAGTGCAAAAGGGCAGTAGGTGTCCTGGTTTTGCAAACAAAAATAGCAAAGATAATTAATTCCATGTACAAAGAACAATTTTTTACAAGTTTATTCAAAGCTTAGTATCTTCCATTACCAAACCAAAGGCAGATAGATTGTGCAAATCCTCAAGAAATCTGTGTGCTTGAGATGCAACTGGGAGAAAACAAGCTTTTGTACCAAAACTGGATGCTGATTTGAATGTGAGACAGTCCTGAGAAAAGGCATTGCCTTTGTTTTGAGCTAACAAAAATGTGAATATGCTGTGTCTACCTGCAAGGGTCAGTGGCAACACAGGTAGGAAAATATTGGTGCCTGCGGAGAACATGAAAATCTCTGGTTCATGTTCAAGAACGAGAGGTTTCCCAAGGGATCATGGATTCACTCTGGGTTCCATGCAAGTCAATACTCTGAGAGGAAGGCTCAGAAGGTCAGAAAAACTAAGTGTGTATCCACAGAAGCAACAAGATGGCCAGAAAAGTTTCAGAAATAACTGAGTATATCAAAGCAGATGGGCTAAAGAGACCAGTGGAAAGCTGTCATCCGAAACTGAGCCCTGAAAGACTGGATAGCTAGTTTGGAATGGTGTATCTGGTAACAGGGAAGATAAAAGAGAGAAGGGAGAGGCTGAGGGACACAAAGGCATCCAATCTACAACAAATTCGAGGTTGACAGTGAGTGTGATGGGCATACAGGGCACTGAGATGATGAAGTGTCTGGGACACTTCACAACAGCACAGCTTACCGTGGAGTCCCAGACAGGAGAGTGTGCATCTCCAAGTCATTCACTTCCTGTGTAAACCTAAAGCAAATTATTAAATGTTTGGTATCTGGTACATAGAGAAGAGTAACTCATACTTCAGAGGTTGTTTAAAAATGAAAGGAAGTAATGATTATGATAATTTTAACATGATCCTTTTATATATCACATCTTTTCTAATGCCAGCTGTATCATTTGCTATTCTCGTTATCAACTTCTAGGAAGGGGGATTCAATTGTCTACAAATAAAACTCGTAAAACAATGCAGGTGTTTGGTTTTTCAGGCCTCAGGAGAGTCTGTCATTACTGGAAGAGCCCAGGGTTGAAGAGATGGAAGTGGGTAACACAGCTCTAATAACAGAGCAATGCGCGTCTTCTTTAAGTAGCTGGAAAGTAGTCAGGACTCGTCCATTCCAAATGGAGTCATTGAAGTCACTGAGAAAATTCTGAGTTCTGTGACCCAATCCTGCTTTTTTTTTAAAATAATACTTAAGGTTTTATCATGAGTTTTTGTAGCGTGATTTTAGGATCAACATAAGTTTCCTTACAGCAAAACTGCACATAAAATACCCTAGGTAAGATTTATATTAAATTTTCCTAATCTTTTTGTTCCATAAATATTTACTTTCAATACAAAAAAACAAAAGAAAAAAAAGGAGCGAATACAGCATGTGGGAGACAAGAACAGAACGGAATTGCTGGTTCTCAAGTTTGGAGAAAAATATATCTTTCTCAGAAGCAGCCAGGGTCTGGGCCTTGGACTTTACTTCTCCTAAGCCAGAGTAGCTTACTTGCAAATGCCCTGCTATGTATACTGGGTGATGTACATTTTTGAACTTGAATGTCCAAGATCTTAGTGACTTCTCCACTTTACCGAGAAAAATCAGAACTGTGGGCAATGAACACAAGGCCACACACACTGGCACAAGTTCACATACGAGAAATCTTTATCTTGATATACCCGAGAAGCCCTGAATCCCAGCTAGAGGAAGGGAAGGAAGGGCTCACAGGTTGTAATTGTGGTGTGGTAGAGTAACTGAGACTGACTAGTAAGAATTTGAGATTCTGCATGTACTTTAATCATCCTTTATTTAAGTCCTCTCACATTGAAGGAAAATACAAATACCTTCCTCAACCTGATTAGTAATTTAAGAAATTACTGTTATGAAAAGCAAGAGACAGAGATGTGAATACAGCGATATGTTGGTCCTGTCACATAGATAAAGTGTGTGTGCATGCATATTTGTTTACATATGTCCCCCCAAATAGCACAAATTATTATGTGGCATAGGGGCATAGAGAGCCTCTGCCCAACGCTTACTGCTCCAACTAATGAATCCTAGGTCACATAATGATTAAAAGACGGATAAAGCTTCAGTTTGGATACAGTCTGGTCCATTTTGGACATACTGTGTAGGTCTTTATTCTCACCCACTCACGCAGAAGGTCACAAGTAATTATCTCCAGCAACAGCCAGGTTGCTAGAACCCTCCCGTGTTGTACAAGAGAATTTCTAAACAAGTCATGTACATGCTGTTGCACAGACCAAGAAAGTTTGAGAAATGAAGGCAAAAAGGCTCACTAAACAGTTACTCTAATCATTCTATAATACTCAGAATAGTTCCCCTGTTATATGTACAATGTATTTTATGTGTTAACAATGAAAGTGAGATGTGTAGTATGTGTATTTTGAGAGAACAATAATCTAGAGCACTAACCATCAACAGAAAGTCTGAAAGTAGCTGTCCCATGGGAGTTAGTGGAGTTTCATTTATTTCCTGTTCCGGCAAGAAGATGCAGTACCGTGACTTCAGTGATGTTCCTTTACTCTAGGCATTTCTGTGCTTGCTGCAGAGACCCTAATATCTGCCTTGTTCTGATTAGTTGTGCTCAGAATCAGAGAGGAATGAAGGGGGAAGCCACAGATAATTGCTTTTATTTCAACTCATTGCAGAGAGGAAATGCAGGGCAGCTAATATAATGCATATGCATCAAAAAGGATCTCTTGCTTGTGATGAAGTACAGATAGGGTAGAAATAAAACAGAGGGGGATCTGTCTTTCTGAAAATCTATCCAAAGCAAGAATAAAAGAGAAGCATATTCATCATCTTTAAAAATACATGAATTATTATATCTTTTGTAGGACAAAAGCAGAACCATAGAGACCACACTTTATTTTCATTGTAAGTCAGTCTTTTCTGCCTGCCATTTAGCAGAAAATCTAAGAATTAGATTCAACACTTAAGGCTGTGTTTAAGCTGCCCAGCATGGATTTCACTGTGATTTAAATCTTAACAAACAAATTAAAAATAAAGAAGAAGGGTATCCCCAAATCTAACATCTTGTCAACATAATTCTGAATCTACTTTGTCGTCATAACTGCTTCAAGAGATTTAATGACTGAACAAGGAAACTGCATAGCCTCATGTTAATGCCACTTCAGGAGAAGGTCCAGATACACAAGTCCTCTTGTTAGATCAGGACAGGAACCAGCATTAAGATAGTATAAATTTAAGTACTGTGCTTACTAAGCACCTTCCTTAGAAGCAAATAAATATAAAATCGCCATCATTCAAAGAGCTTAATCTTTTGGATAATTGTTCTAGTAAGAGCTCATATATCTTGAATAGTATTCTGAAAACTGAAAAGTTCTACATCAATACCTTGTACAAAGTTTTCAATCAAAATCGCAACATCTATCTATGTATATTTAAAAACAAGGGTGATAAAACTACAATTATATAAAGTTCCTTCATCATGCATGAGAAACATATGCACTTATAATTTCATTGGGTTTTTCTCACCCAGGTATCTGAAAGTGTTCTGAACAGAAGCAGC
This sequence comes from Nannospalax galili, assembly GCF_000622305.1. Classification (NCBI taxonomy): domain Eukaryota; kingdom Metazoa; phylum Chordata; class Mammalia; order Rodentia; family Spalacidae; genus Nannospalax; species Nannospalax galili. Next base: position 2,222,106 of record NW_008331836.1, on the reverse strand, counting down.
CAGACAGATTTTCTTCAAAAGAAAAGAAGACTTGAGAAAAAGTATCAACAAGATCACTCTGAAAGCATCCAACTCTTAGCTGAGTCAGGTGCTTGAAATAATACTGGGAACTGTTTTCTGAGACTGCTTTTAGTTTGTGACTTCAACAAACAGCCCCAACAGTGAACTTCCAGTAATAACCACAGCAATTTCAAAAGAGAACTAGGGAATGGCAGTACAACAAACATCAGGTGAATTCTTTTCAGTCCTCAGAAATCTCCAAAGTTCAAGAACAGCTTTTGCAATTTTATACCAGGACTCTAAATTGAAAATATTTCTTGGAGATTACTGAAATGCTCAAATAAATTTTGTTTCATTTTAAAATTACACACATACAACACACACACACACACACACACACACACATATATATATATATATTCTACCCATTGCTTAAAATGATTTTTAATCTTTCCTATAAAGGTGAAAACACAAAAGCTTTAGAAGTTTCTTGCCTTGGTATCACCTTTAACTGTGTGACTCTGAGATGTACAATCATATAAAAGTTGGATTAGAAAACACTTAAAGTATTTTCTATTTCTGATTTTTCCTCGGTGTTTATGTTGCCTTCAAAGATATTGATATTTCAGTGATAATTTTCTATTCAGGAATTTAATGCTTCATTTGAGACAGTATGTATGGCAACATCACTAAAAACAGAAAAAATGGAAACAGTTTGAATGTCTGAACATCTATTATAGCAATTAATCTCAACAACAAGCTTGCAAGATGCTAAGAAAAATTTACAAGCCCAAGCAGTCAAGAATTGACAGTTAGGAGTACTATTTTAACACAAATTCTTCAAAGTCTCTGCAGTTCCTCAACATCCTGCTCTCTATTTCAAATTCCATATATCTATACCCCTTGAAAATGGGAAAACATAGGAAATAGCATCTTTGTATGTAACTGTATGTTCAAAGCAAAGGTGAAATGTGACATTTGTTGAGTCCCAACTTGCTTTAAGAGAATTTTTTGAAGCAGCACAGCCCTTGATGGAATCTCATACACTGAACATTTTCAGTAAATGCTAATAGAATGAATAATGCATTAATCACCATAGAAGTACAAGATAAACAAAGGACTTAAACTGTACTAAAGGTAAATGAGTTCTTCAAAGACTTAACTTTGATTTTTTTTACTCCTGACAAAAATCATACAATGTGAGTATTCAAGGTTTATTATTGATAAATTTTTCAAAATTTATACCTCAACCCAGAAACAACTTTAAAGCATTATGTTTTTATTTCCAATTTATGAAACAGGATCTTTCTATGTAGTCCAAGTCATCTTCCTGCCTCAGCCTTCTTAGTGATGAGATTGTAGGTATGCTCCACCATGTCCAGCAATAATATTTTTGAAAGAAAAATTCTAAGGGATATACATTACAATTATTTAAATGATACAATCAAGACTAATTGGATAAGTGCACACAGAAACAGTATACCAGAAGTCACTGCTGGGATTGAAACATACATATCACACATAGTTCAAATGACATAAGTACTGTGTCATACACATTAAGAGCATTCAGGACACTAAGCTTTCTCTAGAAACCCCCAAATGACCATCATTTAATTCAATATGTATCTCTATATGAACTGCTGAAATGTTCAACAAATATGAATCAATAATTTGCTGCATGCATTAAAAGTTCAATTTTCTCTACTTTAATATCCCACCTTTTCTTAACTGAATGAAACTTTTTTCATTTTAAGTTTGTTAAGAAATTATCAATTTCAGTTTTATAATTCTTAAGGTTATTATGCTTTAAGATAAGGATTTTGGAATAATCTAAGAAGGGCTAGATAGATGGCTCAGCAGTCAAGAGCACTGGCTGCTTTTACAGAGAACTTGGGTTTTGTTCCCAGCACCCGTATAATGGCTAACAAACATCTGTGACTCCAGTTCCAGGGTATCCAACACTCTCTTCTGGCCTTCATGGCCATTGCACAACACAGGTGAACTTACATACATGTACACAGACAATGCATTCATACCCATAAGATAAAAATAAAAAACATAAATGAATAAAATTAAAAAAGGAAAATTAATTTTAATGTACTTTTATTAATGTTTTCAAATATCAGTCTTAAGGCCTTTTACATTCTATTTTACAACTAAACTACACTTAGATAAGTGATATTGATGTCGCTAAAAAATTCAGTCACAGAATAGTTCTTCACAGTCTAAGTTATTTTACAAAATACACTGCTCATTTCATTTAACACCGCCTTCATTTACCTGACTTGGTATTTGGGCTATCCTCAAATTATTCTTTTCCAAGCAAATATTAAGAAAAATTTAAAAGCCTAAAATATTTAATACATGCAACAAGATGTGATAACAAATGATTTCTATGAAATATGATCCAGATAAATTTTTAAAGGAATAATCAGAAAGGTAAATAGATGTAAAATTTTAAGGCTTAAAAATAAGCTAGAGAAAATTATGAAATTAATGTGAATATTAGATGCCACTGCTAAGGAAATCTAGAAAAATAATGAAATGATGGAATGCAGGAGGAACAAAAGGGCAAGAAAATCTGAGTCTAAACAAGATCGGCTTTGGGGAAGCATCATAGAACAGTGATTTGAGGAGACTATCAAAAGTTTGAAAATTGAAAGCAAGCCAACAAATATTCAAAATAATAGCTCAAATAAGTCCATATCAACATACATGTCTGTGAAACTTCAGATAAAGATCTGGCAAGCTTCCAAAAGAAAACCCAAACCAACCAACCAACCAAATAAGCAAACAAATAAATAGAGCCTCAGGATCAGTGAGTGAAGGAAAAACTATCCTAAGACCTTTGAACATCGTCACACCAGCACTGAAGGCAACAGGTAGGTGAAACAGTAGTTAGAATAAGGAGTGCTTCGAGCTATAAAGCCCTGTCCAACAGCCCATTAATCAAGTATGAATAAACATCCTCTTAATGGATATTATCAAAAAATGTAACCATTATTCAATATTTCACAAGAAATGATTGGAGAATGTAAAACAAAATAAACAAGGGGCAAAGTTCAATGGAGAAAGCACACAGAACAGAAAACAGGGTTTTTCCCATAGGAAACACCCACAGGGATTCCTAAGAAAGTGAAGTCAGATCACAGAGTGCTAGCTCCCTTTTATCCTGATTGGAGTCTTAATGACAGCTGTCTGTGAGCAGAGATATTGATCCGATAATCACCTGGCCAAGTTTAAATATGTTGAAATCATATTTAGAGAATTATATGAGCATGCAATAGTTGAGGATAGGTTCATTCATTCATTCATTTTTGAGGCAAGTTCTGACTGTGTAGTCCAGGCTAGACTAAACTTTAATTCCTGACCTTAGCTTCTCAAATCCTGGAATTTCAAGAGGACATCACCATCTACAGCTTCGATTAATATTAAGCTCATAAAATATACTTTTTAAAAAAATTGAGACAATTATTTACTCCACAGAAAATAAAAAATTGTGTAACAAAATAAAAGATGGCACATCACTTAGATCTGTAAACAATGTGTGCAAATACAACACTTATCTATCCAAAATTAAGATACACAGCTGGAAGGATGGAGATGGGAGGTTGGTGATATTTGACCTGAATCAGCTTCCACAGGATTTGTACATAATGCTTAAAACCGAGAGCAAAGAGTAGAACTAAAAGTATGTTATTCAAAGATAAGGAGATACAACTAAATCCAATAGGGTTTTGAACAGTTGGAAAATAGTGGTTATCTCTGCAAAGCAGGGATGTGGAGGTCAAAGCACACACAGTATATTGATGCACATTTGTAACCGAAAAATTAAATCGAGCAAAAGACAAATAATGAAATTTCTTTTGCTACAATGACAAAACCTAATGATAAAATTATCCTAAGGAACACATACATACACACATTTCTAAAGATTTATTTTTATCCACATCACATATATGGAAACACTGTGGTAGGCTATATGCTCATGAGAGCTACAATATTAAATACTTCCTCTACGACTGATAATACACGACCTTTACAATCATTTAGAATTCCATTTTTTAAAAACCAGTCAAAAAATAAATGTGATCACCGGCTGATCTTTTAAGACTCTTCCTAGAACTTAAGTTTGTCACATAAAAACTGATTTTTGTGTATCTGCTGTTTAAATTTTTGATAAAGTTGACATTAAAAATTACCTACACATCTTCATTTTTAACTATTTTATTGCATTTTTATTCTGTGTGCAAATGTATGCATGCACATGCACATTTCACAGCACAGGTGCCACAGTGCATGTGTGGAGAGTGAAGAACAACTTGCAGAAGTCTGTTTTCTCTTTCAACAATGTGAGCCCCAGAGATTGAACCCAAGTCATCAAGCTTGGCAACAAGTACCCTTACCCACTAAGCCATCTCAACAACCCTTACCTTTATATTTTCTCTCTTTGTCCCTCTCCTGCCCCATGCCTGTTCTCTCTCTTGCTACGTAGTTATGCCTACTTTTTTGTTCCTACCGAGTGAGATGGGAGCAGATCAACACCAGTATTGAATTGGAAAGTGATGTTAATACAATCTTCTCCAAACACCTACTGAACTGAGGAACAGTACGGTACAGTTGCTATGAAGCTGGATTCTAAAGCTCAGTTACTTGGGTTCAGATCACAGCTCTACTCTTCTCTTTTGTGATTCTATTCCAAAATTCTTGAGATCAGATTAACAATATTTTCTCTGAAATTGTCATGACTATGAAATGACATGACGTTTTAAGTTCTTAGAATAGTGTACAAAGCACAGCTGAGGCTTATTAATAGTAGCTGTATTATCACTGATCTCAATGAATAGCATTGGATGCTATGTCCTTAGAACCAAAGGAGATGAGCAGGCTTTATGAGAAGGCATAAGGACAAATTAGATGTTTCTTTACAATGATGGAGGCACACTATACAAGAAGCACAGATTTTGCTGTGCTTATGATATTAAGCTCCCAATTCTTTATCAGTGATGATACTTGGCTTACAGTTAATCCAAAGTCTTAAATCACAAGCATTCAAAAACACCTCCACTGCATGCACAGTAAACAAGTGTTTATAGAGATGATCTATTCATCCCTTAGTGTAAAATATTTTTAATTGATTTCCTTTTGCTGCATCTTAACTTTCAGGATTTAATTGGACAGCTTAAATTGTGAACATAGCAAGAAAAAAACCTATATACAAAAGAAAGATAGGAGCGTGTAAAGGAGAACGGATTATGTATAAAATCAGCATGCCAATTGGCATAACTCAGAGATCACTAATGGAAGTGGCCTGAATACTGATAGCATAACTTAGGAATTCTTGCTTGAAGAATCTACTCCCAATGTCATTTACTTTGCCTTTACAGAGAATTCATTAAGATACATCTATAATTCTATCTATGCTATTCAAATATCTTCAATCTCTCATCACTGGCTCTAGGAAGTACATTTCCCTGTGGTAGTTTGAATGAGAATGTCCCCAAAGGTTTCAAGTATTTAAATTCCTGGCCCCAGTTGGTGACACTGTGTGCTGGAAGTAGCATGTCACTGGGGGTAGGCTATGTGAGTTCATAGCCTTGCTCTATTTCTAGTTTCTCTATCTGCTTCCTATGCTTGCTTGAAGATGTGAACTCTTAACTTTCTGTGAATGCTGCCAACCCATCATGTTGAACTCATCCCTCTCAATCCATAGGCCAAATAAACTCTTTCATCTATAAATTGCCTTGGTCATGGTGTTTTTTTTTTTGTTATTGTTTTTGTTTTTGTTTTTTGTTTTTTTTTGGTCATGGTGTTTTATCAAAGCAACAGAAAAGTAACCATAGCAAACCATACCGCTTGGTATAGCATCAAAAATACAGCATAATATGATCCACAGTTTCTGTTGAGCACACAAAATGGAACTTTGCTTGACTTGGAAAGAAATACCCAGAGTATTTGACTCTTCCAATTCTCACCTGTGCTGTCCACGTCACTGTCTCTATTAATCTACACTTTCATAATTCTCCACTCTCTGTGAGAATCCAGTTCTGTCTTTCCAAAATGTAGGAACACTTTATTTTCTAACTCAAAGATCCCTTCTCCATGAACTCTGGTTCGTTTCCATCAGGGGCTAAAACTACTTTTTAGTGCTCTCATGGTATTTTAAGGCCATACTTTAATGAGTCCTATAACCCACCACAGTTCTGAGTCTATTGTTAGGTGATAGGTTCACGGAGGACAGAATCATATCTTGTAATTACTTTAAAAAAATAATGTTATAATCAAATTGATTGAATTATATTAACCAGAGTTACTTCTCACTTTTTCCATCCTATAACTATATCTTGAAATTAGTTTTTAGACACATAACTTATCTCCCATTTAATTATGCAAGTATAAGTGATTTTCTGATAGTAAATGCTTAGAAACTGTATTTGTGCATATATGAAATCGCCCCACCCCAAGAAAACCACAGAGACACATGTTTTTGAGTGCTCTCTCCCTAGCTGGTGATGCTGTTTTGGGAAGCTGTGGAACTTTCAAGAGGTGAAACTGACCTGAAGGGAGTGGGGAGTGTCTCAGGGCTTATAGGCCCACTCCACCCTGTTTCCACTCAACACTTGTGTGTCCTTCTTGATCACTCAGATGTGAGCAAGCCCTCACTGCCACAGCCACAAGTCACTCTCACCGCCAAGTTGTCCTCTCCAAACGTAAACCAAAACAAATGCTTTTTTTTTACCTTGAGTTGCTCTGTCCAGTTATTCTATCTCAGCAATAAGAAAAGTGACTAATTCATACACCTAACAATGAGATAACCAGCCTTAAAATGTGTTCAGTTCAACTCGTTGAATCCTCAAATTATTACTGGGTGAATATTTTGTGTTACTAAAGAAACACAAATGATGTTGACTTAGCTATCAAAAGACATGAATCATAAATTTTACTTTTAGTTTTCTATTGTAAGAAACTGTCACAATGCGTTCTTTACGTTATAGATCTGGAATTCAAACTAGATCTCCCACACTGAAACCGAACTACCTAAAGAGCCTCACTGCCTGTGAATGCATCTTCTAGCTATTAGGAGTTGCTGTCTTTATTTGCCTGCCTCCATTTCTCCATCTTCAAAACCAGGAGAAAATAGTTTCAGTGCACAAACACATTGCTGCTAACTGTACATCATGTTCATAGCACTTAAGTACCTTGTAAAGGGAAACTTGTGTTCTTTGACCAATAGCTCCACTTCTCCCATTCCCAAGCCCAGATAGCTACTATTCTACTGTTCATTACTATAAGTTCATTACTATAAATTTCCAAAAATAAGAGAGACCACATAGTATATATTTTTCTGTGTCTGATTTATCTCACTTAACACAACATATACATATAATATATATTCTACTTTTTCGTCCATTAACTCACTGATAGATTATCTCCACTTTTAGCTTCTGTGAAAAATACTGTGAAGAACATGAGAGGGCAGGTATCTTTTTGGAGTAGTGATTCTATTTTCTTTGGTTATATACTCAGAAGTGGGACACAATCAGATGATATTTCAAATTTCAGGTTTTTTAATACACTAGAGTATGTAGAAATAAACACATATAAACCCAACAAAACTGCTCTGAATCCCTCTCGTGCTGTCACATCGATGGCCTTCACTGGTCTACATTCCTCTCTTTAGAAGAACTCTTACGTTTATTATATTGAACCAACACAAATAACTTGTAGAGACTTCCTACTTCAAGGTCACATGACTAAATCTTAATTGCATCTACATCTTTCAACCCTCTTTGTGGCACAGGTTACCACCTATCTAGATTCTGAGCTTTGGGGAATGGATACCTTTAAGGCACCATTATTGGGTCCTAATACCACCTAGTATTAAGGTTTACTAATAATTTAAACAATGTAAACAGTTAAGAGATATAAAACAGAGTGAAATCTAGGGCATCTGTGTGTCTCACTGAATCCTTCTATTTTAAATGCGCATTCTTTGTTCCATACTGAGGAACAGGTGGTCTCTAAGCAAGGTGTATAAATTACTTTCTCAGCACGTGATGAGCATTTAGGTTATTAATCAATCTGTATTTTATGATCATTAAATCAAATCATTAAATGAGCTACATGATATTCTACAGGGAAACATGTTTCACAAATTCATATATTATATTTGTTTGCTATAATTAAGCAGGGATGTCTTGATAAGAGCATTGTACTGGTAAGTACTTTCTTCCTAGCTGTTATCATTAGTGTGTTTATCAGGAGGCTCATCATTATCAACATGTTTACCAATAAAATAGACCTGATTATCTGTATCCTTTCCTTGGGAAGCTTACTTAGTAATGGGGAAAAAAAATGGATCACAAGCCAGCTGCTTTAAGTACTTTCCCACAGTCACTATGAGTGCGCTGATGCCAGGAAGGATATAATGATGCAAATAAAGGCAAAATTTCTGTATTGACAAGGTCTTAGTATTAGTGTAAGTATAGAAGAACTTAATTATGAAAGTGTTATGTGTTATGCTAAACCAAAGGGATATAATAAAGGGATACATTGGAAGGAATGAAACACCACTTAATTGAATCACATTAGGTAAAGAGATGGAGAAAATATGCAAATTGACTACCATAATACAAAAGGGAAAAGATGAACATCCAAAAGAAGATGGACAGTTTAGAAAAAAGGAGGAAACAGACAAGGTGGTGATAAAGTCTAGTCTATCATCCTTGGTGAAGGGTGACATGTACAGTATTCTACAATGGGGGCAAAAGAGAACAACCATGTAAGTGGAAAAAGCAGAAAAAAGAAAGAGCTAGTATTATCCACAGTGGAGTGTTCCACAGAGCCCTAAGTAGAGAGTGATCAAAGTGCCTGAAGAGACACCAAGCTAGAGAAGGGTGGCAGCTTGAGAAGGCGTCATCAGAAGCTCCTGCAGACCCACATGGAAATGCCAATGGCTACTGAAAGGGAAACAAATATACACAGAGAATCCAATTTCAAACAATCATCATACCTCACTTCCAAACATTAGCAGTCACATTTACCATATATCAAATTAATTTCTAAAATACAAGAAGCTTAATTAACTTTCAGGACTGAATGTTTTGCATTACAGAAGATATTCTAACATGATGTTTCAGTTTCTGGAAAAGAAGCTAATGCAAGTATTAGAATTTGTTTATAAAATGCTTCTAATTTTGTTGCATAGTAAAAGCACTTGACAGATGTTAGCTACTATGATTTATTTTTAATTATGAAATATTAGTAATGTTGGAACACTATTATTACTTTGAAATATCATAATTCACTTTATGAAAAATAATATGTTTAAAAGGTAGCCACATAACTTATGTCCAGCGAGGGTTTAGTACCTTAGCAAATTGCCTCTTTACTATTAATAAATAAAAAAAATGGACAAAACAACTGTTCCAGCTTGTTGTTTGCCCAACATACCAAGTTGAAAGGAATATGGGTAGAAGTTGAGGAGCTGCAATGACTAAAATTTGTATGACAGAGTTCAGAAGAGGAGGAGACAGAAACTTTCCCAGCATCTGAATGACACCAAATAAACACAAGAGGAAATCGCCTGAGTTCAAGAAAACGTACCTGGAATATTGTATGGTAAATGACCCTCAGGAGTCTCACTCTGTGCCTACACCAGTCAAAATGGAAATAATTTGAAACATATGGTCATTTTGAGGTCAACAGAACATGAGAAAAAATACTACCAAAAACCCTTCAGCTCTTCTGTATCACAAGACACACTCAGGTAGGACTTTAGGATGAAGTGTTCCCAGTGGAAGTGTAGACTCATGACGAACAGTGAACAAGGCTAAAAGTGGTATAAATGTGAGAAAACTTAAAAGACGACTCTTTCAAAATAAAATAATTAGTTGTCTAAACCCAAAGAAATAACAGTAGTTTCTGGAATTTGTAACAAGTATAATATTAAAATATAGAACAATATTTTAAAGGTGGGAGAGTGATAGATACATTGTGAGATAATTCGCAATACATGAAGTGACGTGTTTGAATGTATAATGCTATAAAGACATGTACACACATCACATACACACATGCACAAGTAAATCTTATAATAATTACTAGAAAAGTATAAGCATATATAAAAATAATTTTAAAATGGGCATAAGTTAAAACAATAACAACAAAATTAGCTACTATAAAAGAAGGTAGAGGGAAAGACAGAAAGAATATCATATGGAAGACCCTTAGTCTACCAGTGCTGCTATATCAAAATATTGAAACTGGATAATTTACAAAATAAAGTTATTCCTCACATTTCTAGAGTCTTGGGAGTTTAAGATCAAGGTGCCAGAATATCTGATGTTTGTTCTAAAATGAGTCCTTCTCATCAAACACTTACATGGCAGAATGGGGCAAAACTGACTGAATATCATGCCTTTATATAATAAAAATATGATAAGAGCAGGCAGCTCTTCAGAATGAACATTAATGCCATGAATTTGGAACTCTTTTCACTTAAATCATTTTCCTAGAACACCTATCACATGATGAGGTTATAACATTCTCAGGCATACCTCAAAGGACTCATTCTACTACAGAGATACTTACACAGTCATGTTTGCTGCTGCTCTTTCACAAAACTAAGAAATGGAAGCAAACTAAAGGTCCCTCAGCTGATGAATGGATAATGAAAGTGTAGTACATTTACACAATAGAGTTCTACTTAGTGATAAAGAAGAATTAAATCATGAAATTTGCAGGTAAATGGACAGAACTAGGAAACTGCTATACTAAGTGAAGTAACACAGACTTAAGAAAACTAGTGACATATGTTCTCTCTCATTTGTGGATTTTAGCTACAAATTACTACATGTGAGTAAATATATTGACCTACCCACAGTAGTAAAATAGAAAGAAGCCATGGGGATAAAGGGGAAGAAGGAGCTGAAGAGAGGGGGATAGTAGGAGATAGCTGTCATTAAAGGGGAAATGGGGGAAAGGGGGTTACTTTTTACAGGGGAAAGAGTGGGGAGGGTTATACAGGGGGAGTGAAAAGAGAGATAAATAATGCTTAGATGGTATGAAAAAACAGAGGGAAATGTATTAGTTCAAAGTCATACTGAAAAATACACATACAATAAATATACAAGTTCATGTGTATAGCTGAAGGTTATATAGCAAAAAAGCACAGCACCAGGTAGGAGACACATCTCTTCAAATTACTAGTCAACACAGTCCAAGGGACTCTCAAAATGAGACAGGCCATGATGACAAATACAAGAGCACTTGAGAATCTCCCAGAGCTTGAAGGTAAGATCCTATGGCTGAAGGGAGGCCACATGTCAGAGGCAGGACTTGGAGTAATAGAGCTGGAACTGACCTAGAAGCCTCCTCCCAAAAGACCAGCTGCCATAGTATCAGAGGATACTACACAAACTGCTAAGTAAGAAAAGCAATCAATGGTCCTACCCAACTACAAAGATTAAAAATAACATCTGGGCCAGAAAATGATCGCTATTGGTGCAGTAGTGGCACTTTTTTCTTGGCAGTAACCAATAGCTAATTGTAATTAAGGCCTGGTCAATGGCAGGAAACACTTGTGTGATACTGTAAACATAGCCAAATATACATGGCTGGAGAAGTCATAGTTCCTAAGCTCACTTTTTGCCACATCCCTAGACCAATGTAATTCCTGACTTCATTCTAAATATTCAACCTCACGTACAGACAGATGTGCCTTTCAACCCTTGTCAAAGGAGCTTCTTTTTGCAACAGGTAGAGAGTATTACAGAGTTCCAGTATGGGCAACGCAGAGAAAGTTTCTGTGAGACTTTTAACACCAAGTGACACACCTTCAACGCAACTCTGCACATCAGATAAATGAATCTCTCACTTCACCAGAGAAGTTTCCTTATGCAGCAGATGAGGATTAGCATAGAAATCTTCATCTGGCAGAGAACGAGAGGCCACAAAGGGCTTATCCTTGAATAGGACATGCGTATTTGAAACGTCTGCCTCCCAAAGCTCAGGGATTACTGTGGAAAATAGAGGCAAAAAGATTGTAAGAGTCAGAGGGGTTGAAGAACACAAGGAAACAGTTTTCCAGACAGCTGGTAAACTACTCACATGAACTCACAGCAAAAGGAACAGCATACACAAGTCTTATGCAAGCTCAAAGCAGACAAAAGTCCCACCATAGTCATAAGGAAGTTGGTAAGAACCCCCAACCAATCTATAGAACTTTGGGCAATTGATGGCTGCTGGGCTGGAGAGAGACAGTGTCTTATAGGGATGGGACTCTTGGTGGATCAAGAACTCTAAAAGACATTTGAGGACACAAATCAGTGGGGAGAAGTGCTGTTAGGGGAGGGAATCTAAATACCATCAAACCGAATTGTGTAAAAATTGCAAAAATTCTATTTAAAAAATGTCTTTTAAAAATCCAACAATCTTTCGTGAGTGTTTGACTATAAATGGGACACCTATATCAAACACTTTCCTTCCAAGGCTCAGGGATCACTGCAGAAGAGGGAGCAAAAATATTGTGCAAGACAGAGGTGGGGGCCTGGAAAGATGGCTCAGTGGTTAGGAGCACTGGCTTCTCTTTCAAAGGACCCAGGTTCAAATCCCAGGACCCATATGGCAGCTAGTAACCAACTGTAACTCCATTTCCAGGGATCTAACACCCTCTTCTGACCTCTGAGGGCACTGTACAACATGGGCACACTTACATACCTACAGGCAATACAATCATACTTCTAAAATAAAATATTAAAATTGAGAGAGGGGAAAGAGAGAGAGATGAGAGAGAGAGAGAGAAAGAGAGGTGGTAAATGAATTTAAGGAAACTGTCCTGTCTGAATGCAACAGGATAGCTGCCCTAATGATAACAGCACTTGTGATAACATGCATATGACCTGCGCACACTTACATACCTACAGGCAATACAATCATACTTCTAAAATAAAATATTAAAATTGAGAGAGGGGAAAGAGAGAGAGATGAGAGAGAGAGAGAGAAAGAGAGGTGGTAAATGAATTTAAGGAAACTGTGCTGTCTGAATGCAACAGGATAGCTGCCCTAATGATAACAGTACTTGTGATAACATGCATATGACCTGAGCAAGCCCAGGTCAGACTAAAACCTAGTGTAAATGAAGGAGGTGGACAAAAATCTCCAGCCATAGGTAGGAAATTATCAGCAGTTGATAGCTTATGGGAGCCTAGCAGGTTGACCAGGCTCCAGGGAATGGACCAACGTTTAAGAGCATTTACAGAACATAAATTAGACTCCACCGGCCTTAAAAACATATTTAACAGAATATATAAAATGAGAGGGGGAGGAAAGTGATGGTGGATCTGAGAGGAAGTAAGGCAGAGGATCTGAATACAATCAAATAAAATTGTTTAAGATTCTCAAATAATGAATAAAATATTATTTTTAAAATTAATGTACAATAAGATATAGCAGGGAACTTTCTCAGTCCAATAAGGAAAATCTATGGAAAGAGCTAGGCTAACATAACACTAATAGTAAAATATTGCATTTTATTTCCCACACCAACAGCAATGTCTATTCTTATCACGTCTACTGAACATCGTACTACAGGTTGTGAACAGCCAGAAAAATTAGGAAACAGGAGGCGATGAAAGGAATTCAGAAGAGCAGAGATGGCAGATAAAAGGGATGGTGAGAATTTATTTCTTTCCAGCAATGACAATATTTATTATGAAAACTTCTAAGGGGTATAGTTAAAAATATAATTAAAACTACTAAGACCAGTTTAGTGAGGTTATAAGGCAGAAGATTATTATCGGAAAATCTATTGTATTTCTTCCTCTAGCAGTTAACAATACATAAAAAATACAAGAAAAAGTTCCACTTTTAAAACAATCAAAAGTACTCTTGAAGATTTGATTTGTAAAAACATAAACATCAAATAAGTGACTTCCATCCCACAAACATGAAGAGCTTTTATATCACAATAAAAAGAAATAAAATACCTATGTTTTTTTTTCAGTGTGTAAACTATTATAGAAACTCTTCTTCAAAGAAAGCATGAAAATAGAAAATTCATTGCTAACAATGCACCATAAACATATGAAATCATAATAATTTAAGAAGAGGCCATGATACTGAGAGGGATGGGGGCAGGGTTAAGGCTTTGCGGGAGTGGAGGAATGGGTAGATATGATGTAAATATAGCACTCATGTACGAAATTCTCAAAAAACATTTCAAAGAACATGGCATGACTCACTAGGGAAGTGCAGTTTACAACCTCAATGAAGATCAAGTGAAGAACCGGCAAGAAAGCTGAAATTGTAACAGAAGAATAACAGCACCATATTGACAAGAAAGATGGACAAGTGTTTCATGCATTGCAGTGTGCGAGCAAAGGTATGCGTTACAGGCCTATCTACCTCTTTACTTTACATTTCAATGTATCATATACTCCAGCAAGTCTCATCCAAGGTATTTGTCCAAGAAAAAGGAAAACATGCTATGACATAAAACATTGCTTGTGTCTTTCTGAATAAAACCTTAGTTGAGGCATGTATATCAAGGGAAAAAAAACAGTAAAAGCATGAATTTTAAGTGCAAAAATATGATGTTATGTGAAAGAAGCACAATAAAGTTGATGGCCCATTATATGATGCCATCTATTTATAGGAAATTACAGAAAATGAAAAGCTATAGAACCAGAGACCAGGTCAGTGGCCACTAATCAGAGGTTACGTGCAAAGTGAAGCCGTAACAGCAAGTGGATAGTTAATTAGGAGTTACTAGAATGATGGAAAAGTTCTATGTCATGATTATAATGATTATCATATAAATGTGTATATGTGTATGTATATATATATAGGTATATTTAACCTTTATATATGTATATTTAATGGTTGCATATATAACTGTTATATACATATATATATAAAACTGTTCTATAACTATGTTTTAAATTGAGTAATTTTTATTTTTCTACCCTGCATTTTAATAAAAATGCTTTTGTTTCTCTGGGGGTCTTTATGTTGGGGTCTGGGCATTGAGACAGAATCTTCCTGTAGCCTCATCAGGACTGGAACTCACTATGGAGACCAGGCTAGCTTCCATTTCACACCTGCCCCTGGCTCCCACATATTGGGATTAAAGGCATGAGCTACAACTTCCCAGCAATAAAAATACTTTTATAGAAGGAAAATAATAAAAACCTATTATAAAACTAAATAAAAATTCTTATTTCAAAGTTTAAAAACACTTTTAAGCTTTGGCACAGAATGATTCAATTAGTTGATGCATAAAGTGTATTTTTGCCTAACTACTATATTCATGTCTAGATAACATCAATTTTTACTTGTGTTTTTAAATGAAAATGACTTATTTGCTTAGTGCCTCATTATATAGCATAACTCTATCCCTTGTTTTTCAGAATTAAATATCTTAAGGATTAAAATGAAGTTGAAATGATTAGTCATTTGCATTTACATTTTGGTAAGAAGTAGAAGACATAAATAATAAATTCCTCAAATTCAGTGTAAGCTCTAATATTTCCCTTGTGAGTAGTTCAAACATCCTTTCACTTGTCCTTTATAAAAGTATGTTGAAAAATATATATCTAGAAATTAGTCTCATTAAGCATCTTTCACTTTTCAACTCATGTTAATTCATAAATATCCTCTCATCTTCAGACACACATAGACACGCACGTGCGCACACACACACACATACACACAAAACTTAAGTCTAAATTTATCTTCAGGAGGAAATTTCATGGGTTTCAACTATTATTTTTGAGACTTGAATAATTACTTGAAACCTTAAAACCATTTCAAAACAGAATTGTTAAGGTTTCAAGAAAAATCTCTGCTGAATATCTTATAAGATAAAATGTGTTTCTGTGCTAATTAGCTTTCTAATGAATGACCTATGACCTACTCTCAAGTGAGAAACTTACTGCTCCAGAATTTTATATCTACCTAGTCATGCAAGAAACAACCTTTTATTCCTTAGGCAATTAATTGCTTAAGATGTACTATCCCTACTTTTTTAGATAATCAGATCAGTACCGTTGACGACTTAACAACCTTGAAACTTTATGTTCTCCCGTCACTCAAGCTATTTCCCATTGCCATTTCAACTATCTTTTCAATACACCTTCTCAGAACAAATAATAACATTATTTTCTTTGAAAAATTGAAGTCACTCTTGATATATCTTCTGTAGACCAAAGAAAACTGGTATGCCATTCAGTAATACGTAAGTGAAAGTTAGTTTGCAAACTCAACTTCCAGAAAATTTTTCAGTATACAAAACAAACTGCTGTGGTTGGAGTATAAAGTGTGTCCCCATAGGCTCATGTGTGAAAATGTTTGGTCTTCGGGTGGTGATGCTGTTTGGGATGGTTATGCAACCT
The DNA here is from genome assembly GCF_000622305.1 of Nannospalax galili. NCBI lineage: Eukaryota > Metazoa > Chordata > Mammalia > Rodentia > Spalacidae > Nannospalax > Nannospalax galili. The sequence goes on along the minus strand of NW_008331836.1, from coordinate 2,205,712 downwards.
GTAGGAGGGAGAGCCTTGCTGGAGGAAGTACATCACTGGTAGAAGGCTTTGAGATTTTACAGCCTTGCCCCACTTGCTGCTCTCTCTGTGCTTCGTGGAAGCTGATGAAATGTGATCAGCCAGCTCCTGTTCTTGATGCCATGCTTCTCTTCTCCACCACCGTGGACTCTATCTCTCTGGAACTGCTGAACAATTATTTTCTTCTACAAGTTGCTTTGTGTCATGGTATTTTATCACATGAGCAGAAAAGAATTTAATCCATAAGCTATAGGACACAAAATAAAGGGAAGGACAACCAATGATCACAGCAGGCTTAGTGACTCAGGTTTGTAATCCCAGCACTCTGGAGGCAGAGGCAGGAGAATGAGGGGTCAAGCCCATTATGGGCTTGTATAATGAATTCAAGGTCAGTCTGGGCTACATGAGATCCTATGTCAAACGAACAACAGAGAAAGCTTGTGATTTAAACATCAACATTTTGCTTCCTTCCCCTAACTAGCTCACTCAGTCGATTTCTCAGTAATGATAGAATTTTCAACAGCAATTTTCATATTATTTTAAAAACCTCCCCACACTCCCACAAAAATTCCCGAAAAGTGTATTTGGAATTGTTGACTTATTCTTCTTTCTCAAATATGCATTTCTCATTATTGCAACCATATTTCTGAACTAATTTCTCTTTTTTTTTTTTTTGGTCATTTTTTTCTCTATTTTCCTACACATTCATAAAGTTGCTAAAATTTAGTCAGCATTCAGTTTTGTTCCCAGGTTTGCTTTAAGCTATTTCCACACGGTAACTGTCACATAAGGGAATGACTCCAAACTCAGAAGCACATCACATCACTCTCCTCTTCGGTACTCCCTGTCTGTCACAGAGTCCTACAGATACATACTTGACATCAATGCCACATGGCCCTTCACTCATTCCCGATCTAAGACCACTCTCCTTTTCTGGTCATTACCTGAGCTGTTACATCAACTCTCCATCAGCGATCTTTATATCACTTCTATAATCTAATCAATACATTGTCACAAGGCTGTTTCTACTCCTGCTATTCATTTTGTCAAAGAAATTTAAATGACATCCTGTTCTTTTTAAATTTATCTTTTTTAAGTTTATGTGTGTGTGTGTTTTGCCTGTATGTAAGTGTACCATGTATGCACAGTGCCCACAGGACTGGAAAAGGATTATGAATCTCTTGGAATAGGAGTGATAGAAGGTTGTCAGCCACCATATGGGTGATGGGACCAGAACTGGGTCCTCTTCAAGAACAGCTAGTGCTCTTATCCACTGAGCCATCTCTCCAAGCCAACATCCTTTCCTTAATAAGTAAAGTGGGTTTGTTGAACATATGAGGATTTTGAGAAGGGTTTAATGGAAATGCCCATCATAGGCTTTGAATACTTAGCCTCATTTGGTTTCTCTGCTTGCAGAGGTTTTGGACGTATCACTGTGCTGGAGGTACTATTAGCGTCGGCAGTTCTGAGAGTTCACAGCACTGCCCCATTTCCATTTTGTCTCTCTCTGCTTCCTGTGCCTGCTTGAAGATGTGCAGTCCTGGTTTTCGGCTCCAGTTGCCTCCTGCCATACCTCCCTGTCCATAATGAACTCTTACCCTTCTGGAACTGTAAACCAAATAAATTCTTTCTTTTATAAGATTCCCTGGTCATGGCTGTTTTTTTGTTGTTTTTGTTGTTGTTATTGTTTATTTATTTGTTTGGTTTTAATAGTACAACAAAAAAGTAACTAACACAGGTTCCAATCTAGGTTTTTAGCATTCTCTCTCTCATGTCACCTATCTCAACTGCAACCATCCAGGTATATTCCAGTATTTTTAGCACAGTCTTTCCCAGTGTCCTAAGTCTTGGCACGTATTGGTGATCCCCTTCCTCCCTGTTGAACTCTTACCTATATTTAAGGACTTAATTTAAATATGACTTTCTTTATAAAGCCACCTTTATTATCCAACTAATCTTTTCAAATACAAATGAAACATTTCATAGCTATTTAAAACAAGGCCTGTTCCCTAGGCTATGTTTTTATTTTCTTCACTGCTCATTTCATGAGCTTTTGAAGTTGATGCTAAGGTTTGTTTTTGTAACCTTTTTAAACATGATCACAATATGATGGTCACTAAGTGATCTGATTAAACAAAGCACTAAGAGAATGAAAGGCCAGAAGGACCTATGACAGTAGGTCCTCACTATGAGGGATAGGAGGCATTCATATGCTAATAATTGCATTGTGTATATGATAAATTACCACTGGTGCTCTGGGCACCATCACACATCCTTCAATGTAATTTGAAGTGAGTGAACATGGTACACTAGATGGCATTTTATCTTCTTGGTGAGTCTGATATAATAAAAAATGCCAACAATTCTCGATGGGAAAGGAAAAAAGAATGCAATAATATCATGTTTTCCCTTCCACTCTAATTTGTCCATAGATAATTTCCATAAAACACATTTTCAAGCATATGAATTGTGTTTGGGAATTTCAAACCAACCAACCAGGAAAGGTCACTAAGTCTGTGAAAAGAACTTCCACTTACATTCTTATTCCAATTTTTCATTGCATAGAAATGATAAGAGAAAAATGTTTATAAAATGGGTGATGGGGGCTGGAGGGATGGTTCAGCAGTTAAAAGGACTTGATGCTCTTTCAGAGGACCCAGAGTTAATTCCCAGCACTCACATGATGTCTCACAACTGTCAACTCCAGTTCCAGGGTACCTGGCTCCTCTTCTGGGTTCAAATGGCACCAGGCACACACGATACACACACATACCTACAGACAAATACTTATGCACATAAAATAAAAACAATTAAATTATTAAAACAAAGAGAAGATACAAGAGCCAGGTTGAGTCCACAAAAGGGAAGGTCTGTAATGCTTTGTGGGAAGCAGGAGCATGTGTCAGTTAAACTTTGATGTTCTAAAGTAGGACCACATTCTTTGAATCTATGCCTCATCATTTTCCATGACAAGCCTCAAGTCTATGAGATGGGGGTAACAGTGTCATTTATGAAGCTTATAGGAATCGTAAATGAATTGACAATGATGTCAACTCCACCATTTGGCATATAGTATGCCTTAAATTTTTTTAATGGTTATTTTTCCAATTTTCCTGGGTTCGATTTTTATAATTGTCAAAATGATAATGTAAAACAACAGAAAAAGATATGTGAAAAATAAAAGTCTCTGGAAACCTAACTAATCTTGAGAAAAACCATGTGAAAATGTTGGCATTTAATTATCTACTTATTGTGTTGGCAGTTTAACAAAGGACCTTGTGCCATTGCTCCACATCATTCTAGCACCTGAGGTATACCCTCAGTCTTCAGATACTGGCATTTATTATTATTTTCACATTTCCTCGATTCTTTTAAAAATCTTTTTATGTATCTCTGATAGCAATATTTAACTCATAGTATGTTCTAAGTTTGAGCTCTGTTGCTGTGAAGTGTACCATGACCAAAAAGAAATTTGGAGAGGAAAGGGTTTATATGGCTTCCCCTTCCAGGCCACCTTCCATCATTGAGGGAATTTAGAGCAGAAGCCAAGTAGGAACTGAAGCAGAAACCATGGAGTAACATTGACTACTGATTTGCTCTCTGGCTTATGCTCAGTTACTGTTCTCATACAGCCCTCACCCACTCACTTGGGCATGGTGCTGCCCACAGTAGGCTGGAGCTCTCTCTCATCAATCATCAATCAAGACAGTCTCTAACAGATATGACCATAGGCCAGTCTGATCCAGGAAATTCCTCAAGGGACTCTTGGTTGTATCAAGTTGATAATGAAAATTCATCAGCACTCTTTACAATGAGGATATTCAAAGAAATATAAACTTATTAAAGTTTTTACAGTGAATATAATCTAGCCTTTTAAAATCAATCCTAATGAGTTGCTTTGAAGAAACAAAACAAATAAAAACCCAAACTGATAAACAGCTTCATCTCACATCATACTTTAAATATTTTTCTTTAGAGTCAATGATTTTTTTTTTTTTTTTTAGTTCTCAGGACCTGCATTGTTTGCTCTGACTCACTTTGAGAAAAAATAATGTTAATTAATGCATCTAGAGTTCTTGGTCATCACTTCTCCAAACCCTGCTCACATCTAAGATTTTATGAAGGAGCAAGGAAGGAGAGGTTGAGACATTGGAGTCTTCATGCAGTAGAGGAGAGCTGAGGTTTTCTGACCTGGACTTCCTTTGGCCTCTTGCCTTGTTTCATTGAAATTCATCATGATTTATAAGTTTTTGCTTTGGTTGGTTTTCTTGAACCCCACTGGTGCTTACATCATCTTTAGGGAGGTAAATGTCAAACCAACAAAACATCAGGACTAGGCTCCTGTTTTCTTCCACATTTTGAGGCAAAAATATTGGATATAGGAGACTTGGATCTCAGATTCTGGGGTAAGGACCCAGGACCAGGACCGTAAGCTATAAATCTTTCATCTACAAGCTTATGGAAATAAGAGTTGTTGGACAGGCATGGTCATATACATTTGCATTCCCGGCTCTCAGAAAGCTGAGGCAGGAAGATTTTGAGTTCAGGAACTCTTGTATTAGTCACTCTTCTGTTGCTGTGATAGAAACACTGACCCAAGCAATTTATAGAAGAAGGGTTTATTTGAACTTACGGTTCCAGGGGAATTACAGTACGTCATGGTAGGGAGGCCTGGTATCTGGAAGAGGCTGGAACAGGAGTAGCAGAGGTTAAGTTCTCACATCATCACACAGGCACAAGAAGCACGAGAACAACTGGAGATCTGGCAAGGCTTAAGAACTCTCTAAGCCCACACCAGTGACATGCTTCCTCCAGGATAGCCACACCTTCTAAAACCTCCCAAAACAGCACCATCATCTGGTGACAAAATATCCAAATACTTGGAGCCTATGGGGGACATTTTCTTTCAAACCACCACACTTGGGCTATAGAATACATCCCAGATTTTGTAAAACAAACAAACAAATAAATAAATAAATAAATAAATAAATAAATGGAAAGCAGTCTCAAGTTTTCCAGTAGGCTCTGTGTCTTAGTTTGTTCTTCATCGCTGTGACAAAACACTCTGACCAGTACCAACTTGGGGAGGAAAGGGTTTATTTGTCTTAT
>NW_008331836.1:2196659-2199207 GCF_000622305.1 Nannospalax galili | reverse complement strand
CTCTGACCAATATCAACTTGGGGAGGAAAGGGTTTCTTTTATCTTACATCTCCCAGGTCACAGTTCATCAGGGAGCCCAAGGTGGGAACTCAGGGCAGGAACCTGGAGGCAGGAGCTGGAGCACAGGCCATGGAGGAACGCTGCTTACAGGCTTTGCTCCCTCGGCTCCTGCTCAGCCTGCTTTCTTATGCAACACAGGCCCACCTGCCCAGGGGTGGCACCACCCACAATGAGCTGGGCCCTCCCACATCACTCATCAAGAAGATGCCCTTCAGACATGGCCACAGGCCAGTCCAATAGAGGCAATTCCCCAATTGAGGCTCCCTCAACCCAGGTGTGTCAAGTTGACACTAAAGCTATCCAGCACACTCTGATAGTGATTATCTGAGATATGTGTTTTTTCATAAAGTCTCTAGCACTCAAGACTTTGGGGAATCAGTCTTGGTTTAAACTCTCATGTCATAACCTTCAAATCCTTCCCTAAAAATGAATGCCTCTTCCATCTTTTGCTTAATTGAATTGACTAGCAACTGCAAGAAACTACGAAAAATAATGGAGATGGGTAGCAAGTCCCGCTTATTTCTAATAATGCTTCCTTACCACTTGACACTCAAATCAATGGATGCAATTGTTCTTTGTAGCTGTATGTGTGTTTATTGGCATATTCATAAATGATTTTTCATAGTTGCCTGGTTTAAATTTATCCTTTTTTCTTGGTGTTGTTTAACTTGCTCCCTTTACCATTTCTCTTTCCTATTAACAAGAAATTAGGTATATAAGCTAAACAAATGGTTTTTGAGACTGTTCAAAAGGATTTTTTAAATATTTTTTAATGTTTCTAAAATGTTTAGAATATTTAGTAACAGTAAATATGTGTGATTTTTTATCAGAAATAAATATGAAATTTCATCAAAGATTTTCTATACATCAAGATAATTGTATGCTCTTAAATTGCATGGCAGTTAACTTAAATTACAATAAATTATGTTAACTGTCTCACCTGATCCAGTATTTGAACCTCTTGGGATGTCTTACTGGAGTCCTATTGTAACTGTTTTTGTATGTAGCATGACTTTTCAACATTTGGTTTTGTGTTTTATTTATCATGTCTAGCTGTCTTATTACATGACTTCACAACAAAAACACAGATTTTGCCCCCCCTCCTCGTTTGATGGAATCATTTATTTGAAATTAAATTTTGATGTTTTATGTTTGGTTTGATCAAGTTCAACCATTCAAGTATATAAGCACAACTACATTTTTAAAGCTTGGCTCTTAGATATCTTTGTGAACTTTTACCCTCTATTATTTGTATTTTTAATTTTGTTTTCTTATCTTTTTTAGACTTATTTTATACAGATTAACAATATAAGTATTTACTTGTCTAGGTTTTTTTAATTTATTAAACATAAAATCAAGTGTTTTGGTAAACTCTTAAAATTCTTTCATTTCAGCGAACTTATATTTTACTTTCTCGTATCTAATATTTCTATGTTTATACTTAATTTTCTCCTTTTCTCTTGAATGAGCAAGTCAGTGGTAAAAACTGTCATGCCCTGATTCATTTATTTCCATTTTAGTCTTCACTAATTTTCATTACTTTTCCTTCTATGTTCTTTGTATTTACTGAACTTTAATATTTAATTTATCAACTATATTTTTGTAGCAAAATTATTCAAGGTCATGATATTATCATTATTTTATCAATATTCTCCAATGAGGTTTTTAGATTCCTTTTAGTTCCCATGAGTTTGTTATAAAAATAATATTATAAAAATGTCAAATGCGTTTGTGTTTTGTGCTTCTAAGTTTGACATTTTATTTCTCATTTTATTAGATTGTGGTTTCAGAATATGATCTGAACTGCTTTTCCTCTCTGGAATTGAATGCTTCTTTTTGGCTAATATGAAATTACATTTTTTTGGTAAAATGTATCTGGGGCCATTTTGAGTAAGGAGAATATTCTATCTATAGATCATAACTTTTAATATAATTTTATTAAATGAAATAAGTTATTCTCCTATTATATTAATTGGGCCTTTATGTAGAAACAACTTTAATACATGTGATAGTCCAAGGACAAGAAACTAGCACTTAAGTTCTCTCCCTCCTGCTGCTGTTCCACATGCCTAACATTCCAGCCCCCACTCTCTCAGGTACACTGGGACTGTGTTCATTGGTACATAAAGGCTCACTCAGAAATTCTGTGCTCAGAATTTAAAGGTGATCATTCCAATTTAACGACTATTTTCCCAAATTATAGCTTATGTACTTTTAGGTCACAATTATTTTTATCTATGCAGACTTGCAGATTGTATTTTTATGTCAGCTTAGGCACTTTATTGGCATGAACTAGAGTGTCTGTATGGGCCCATATGAGACTACTATGGATACTTTCCAGTTGTAATTTTGTAGCTGTTTCTTTTCACTGTTCCCAGGAGTTGCTACTCTGGTTAATACAGTTGGAGACTATCAGTTAGGGTCCTCTAAACAACAGAATTGATACAAGGAATACATACATATATATATATATATATATATATATATA
>NW_008331836.1:2192209-2196630 GCF_000622305.1 Nannospalax galili | reverse complement strand
ATCAAGTAATTAAATAACGGCTGAACCATACTAGAGGAGGCAGAGAATTTTATAGTCTCTCAGTTCAGGAGACTGAATGTCTCAGCAAGCCCAATCTGGCACTGAATGCCTGAGAGATTCCTGGAGATCTGCTGATCATCAGTCTACATTGGAAGCTGAAGAAACTGGTTCTAGCATTAGCAAATGAATGTCATAGCAACAAAATATACTCACCAGTGGGAGGGAAGGCAAGCAGGTAAAAAGCAAATTTCCCTTCAGCTATGTCTTTTTATATGTGCTACCCACATATGAGGGTGGGTCTTCTGGCTTCAAATAATCTGATAAAGAAAGTTTCTTATATTTTAGTTCATTGCAGATCCAGTTAAGTTGATAACCAAGATCAGCCATCACAGATAACTAGTTGTTTGAGTCAACCTACCAACATCAGAAAAGTTCCCAGAGAAATGATCCTCATGAGAGACTTAGAAATAAATGTAAGAACACTGTCTCTTGTCTTTCTCAGAACCTTCCATCTCCAGCTTCTGTGATTATTTCTGAATCCTCATCCTAGTTTATTATTTTCAATGTATATTAACATGTATTTCAGGAATCATATTAGCTGCATATGTTAATAATTTACTTACATTATTTATAATTCAAGTGAATTTTGTCTCTGATGTATTTATATGTCAGTATTCTTATCATAAGTTATATTTTAATTTATGTAATATAATCATATAGTTCAAATTTTTTTTAAGTGTGGTTGCATATATTATAATAAAAATCTGACCTTTCCTCCTGACCCCAACCCCATTTCCTACTAATTCTCTCAATAGAAAACTAATGGAATGAGTTTGCATATCTGCTTGAGTGTGCCTGTACACTTCCAAAAATATAATATCCAAGAACAAACATATAAGATCACTCTGTCAGGCACTGTGTTAGGTGCTAAGGTTGGACAGCAAATAAAACAGAATGTGTTGCTGATGTTCTAAGGAAGTCAGACAATCTGTCTTTAAGAATGATTTGGACTATAATGAATTAGAAGTGCTTTGAACTAGCTAGCTGTCATATGTACATTCTTTGTTACCTCATATTCACACAAGTAATGCCTTAGTTTTATTCATACTGTCCATTATTTTCCTTTGAAACATATTTTGCATTTGCATTTTCATATTTCTATATAAAGAACCTCTTTAGGAGGTTTGTAGGTGTTTACTACCTACTGTCTAATTAATTAAAATATAATTAACTAGTTCCTCATTGATAAACATTTAGCATTTTGTAGTATTTCACTATTTAAAAATAATTGCTAAAATGGATAATTTTGTCACTTTTTACCTGAGTATATTAAAGGAGTTGGATGGCTCATTATTAATATGTGTTATGTGTAATTTCCATAGCTATTATCCACCACAAGGATTGTTCCAATTTATACTGTTGTAAATTATACAATTGTTATTCCCTGAGCCTTTCTTTGAGGAATAGGCTATAAACTTTTGGATCTTTGGTAACCTGAAATGTGACAGATAGTGTCTCGTGTACATTTATTCTATTTCTGTCATGGATGAAGTTGGCTGGAGGTCATTTCACACATCTGAAATGCAAATGTCTTCCTTTCAATTACTGTATGCAACTTTTAATTTTTCTGCTTATGTCTTGGCCTTTATTTTTTCAAATAGCAGAAATGGTAAACATGAGAGAAATTAGACTTTCATCTGAATTTTAAGTAGCTTTATCATATTTGGTTATGAATGTACTCACCAATTTTTCCATTTGATTTTTTCATTGAAATTTGGTACAATTAAGTAGCTTAAATATTCAGTATTATTTTTTTGGTTTCTGGATATTTTTTATATTTATTAAAGACTTCTCTTTCCTGAGACTGTAACATTTTTACCCACGAACTCTTATTTTCATGGTTTATTTCTATCCTTAAAAGTTTATTTCATTTTTTTAACTTTTTAAAGATTTTTATTTATTACTTTCATTTTATGTGTATTCGTGTGTTCCCTGCATGTAGGTTAGTGTACCTGTGTCATGCAATGCCCACCGAGGTCAGAAGAGGCTGTCAGATCTCCTGGGACTGGAGTTATGAACAGTTGTTAGTTGCCATGTGGGTGCTAGGATTCGATCTGGGGTCTTCTGCAAGAACAACCAGTGTTCTTAACCTCTGAGCCACCTCTCCAGCCCCAAATATTTATACATTTTTAATGTGTGCTGTGTAGGGGCAAAAAGCAAAAGGAACCTTGGCCTGCTCATCATAAACAGAGCTAACATTCCTGGATCAAGTTCATGTTAACAAAACGAAAGTATAACAAGGTTTCTTGAACATGCTTTTATGTGACAAAAGAGTCTTCAGAATGAGCACCCAAGATTCAATGGAATTATTCATTTTAATGCTTATCCACTTTTAATCCTGCTCAGCACAGTTGAAATCAGATTGGACAAAACGGCCTGATATGAAGGAGAGTATATTGCATGGAGAAAGAACTTCAACAGGACCTGTCTGCTCAGATACCTTCCAGACCCTCAGTAACAGGGTTTCTTCTTAGGTTTTGGGCACACCCCTCTGGAATTCATTTTGTGATTCCTTCATAACAAGCTATTGCACCAAAAGGCAGGAGGTTACAGTAATCTCTAACAGTTTTTGGCTATCTTCTCTTTTATGGCTGTCTTTAAGGCAAAAGCATTCTGTATTCTACAGCCCACCAGAAAAGGAGTTCTGGTATCTCTGGCTTGTCTTGGAAGAGAAAGAAGACTGAAAAACAGAAGGGAAGAAGAGATAAGAAAGAAACATCTTTACAAGTTTCTGATGTGATAATCATATTAGGGTATTGTTTTTATTGTTTTCAGGGCTCATTTTTCACACTCGGCATTTTTTAAAGTGGCTTTTAGAATTTCATGAATGAGTATTGTATTCGCATCATTTCCACCCCTCCCAATCACCCTTCAACTCTTCCCATGTGTCCCCATTTCCCTCAATTTCTTATCCTCTTCTTCATTATTGTCACATATACATACATACATTTGAATGAATGTATATTTACAAATGTATGTATATAACGCACTAAGTCCATTTAGTGGTGCTTGTGTGTACCAATGTTTAGGGCTGCACACTTGGAAATAGATTATCTCAGGGAACTAGTCCTTAGAGAAAACAGATCCTCCCTCCCTCAACATACATTTATTGCCTATAGATCTTTATCTTGAAGTGGGACCTCATGACGTTTTCCCCATCTACCTTGGCATATCACCTGGTTTTGTTATTATGAAGATCTTATTAGACTACCATGCTGTGGAAAATACACTGATGTAGCTTCCCTATCATGTCTCGAATACATTAACTAGCAACAAGTATCTTGTTCCTCTAGTTTTTACGGTCTTTCCATGACACCGCGCCCCTCTTCTGTGATGTTCTCTGAGCCTTGGGTGTAGAGGTTGCATTGTTGATGTAGCATATAGAAGGTGATAACTCACAATTACTTATGCTTTGTGTTTGACCAGTTGTAGTACCTAATAATAGTCTCCATCTATCTTCTTTGATGAAGGGTAAAAGGTGCACTTGTCTGTAAATATAAGACTATGTATTTAGAATATAGTAAGAAATTATATTAGTCTAAGGAAGTGATGGGAGCAGGTTCTTCTCTAGGGTCTATGACCTCGCCAGTCATGCGTTCTTGGCTCTGTTTACAGTACCACACATGAATTTCCTAATGTTGAGTGGGTCTGAAGTCCCAGCAGTTGATTAAGCCCAAAAGAAAAGGGCCACCAACAGAGATCATGTGCTGGGTTATTCATTGTTGGGGTTTATAGTCTTCATGACTAGGTAGGCCCATTGATTGGTTTTCTCCTTTAGACTTTCATAGTATCTTCTAATATTCTGAGAGCTTGTCTTTGGGGAGGAGGCTTCCAGGTCAGTTCCAGCTCATTTGAGCTCTAACATTCTTAACATTTGATTAAGATGAGTCAAAGAAGAACATTCATTTTTAAATAATGTCACAACATGCTTTGGTTTTAACAAGACACCATTTTACCATATTGATAATTCTCATATGCATGTGGGTCTTTTCCTGAAAATTTCTTCATGTGAGTCCACTGATATTTCTGTTTATTCATCAGCAACATCACACTGCTTTAATTATGGGGCCTTAGTAATACAGCTCCTAATATTTGGTGACTCTCCATTTTTCTTCTCAGAATGTCTTCGATCATTCTTTCTTCAGTTTGGTTTCTATATGTATTTTATAATCAGCTTGCCATATCAAGCTCATACTGGTTTGCTTTCTGTATAACTGGGATTTCATCCAATGTACAGCTCATTTTAGGGATACTTGAAACCTCTATGTTGTTTCTTCAAATCCAGAAGTCTACTATTTCTATTTTCCTTACCCAAGAAAACAAGAGGATGTTTCATTTGCTCATGTATTCTTTAATTAATT
>NW_008331836.1:2183109-2192149 GCF_000622305.1 Nannospalax galili | reverse complement strand
ATTAAAATTAATTAAATGTATTTATTTATTTATTTTTAGTCTTTCTGAGAAAGGATTTCTCTGTAGCCACAGCTGGCCTGGAACTCATTATAGAGATGAGGCTACCCTAGATTTCACACAGATCTGCCTGCCTCTATCTCTTGAGTGCTGAGATTAAATGCTTCTGCCACCAAACCCGAGCGTCGTGTGTTCTTTTGTAACTCTTAATGCATCTCAAGTTTTTCTTGTAACAAATTCTGCACTTGCAATTATTAAATTTATTATTATATACCCAGGGTAATAATTTATCTCACTGCTTAAAATGTCTACATCTTTATCGGAAACTAAATATTTTAGATCTCACGACAAAGGAAAATTCAAGTTGCAAATAGAATTTAAAGTGATAGTCATTTACCCTGTTAACAGATTATTCTGAATTTTCCAAATGAACACTATATAATCACAAGGCTACTAATTGGTAAAAGAAGGAACAGGAAAATTAGAAAACCAGCAATGCAAAAACAGCTTGGTGGGGGGGATTTGAAGAATAAAGAAGAGGCAGTCAACAGATGTGGGCTACCTGTAGACACTGTAACAACCAGGAGTTAGGTTCCTCTTAAAGCCCCCAAAGGAATGCTCAGTGACATCTGTGTTGGACTTCTGATATCCAGAAATGACACAAAACTGATTGATATGCTTTTAAGCTACTAAAACTGTAGTAATTTTTCACAGTAGTCACAAAACATTAATATGCTAGCAATTCTTTGGGATTGCTGCTAATAGAAATAATCTAATATTTCATCGTGTCTTCTAATTGTTTTCCTAAAAGGAGACTATGGATTATTTTACATTCATTTTATAGTTTAACACATTCATTATCTTAATACTAACAGATTTTAGTCGATGTCTTGAGATTTTTGAGTTACCTAATCATGTTGTCTTCAATTACTGAGGCCTATACCTTTCTCTTCACTTTGCCACTTGAAATTTAATTTTTGGATGAAATAGGTTGTTCTAACTTAATTAGAAGTAATAGTGATTATAAGTGCTTTCTTACTGTGCACTAATGCATGTAGGTCTGTGGGTATGTGTGTTGTATCCCTGTGTGTACACAGGTGAGGTGCTTACCTATGCATATTAGTATGGGGGGGCACAGGTTGACATCTGAATGTCCTTGTCTATAGCTCTCAAACTTATTTTGAGGCCGATCTTGCAGTTCACTATTTCAGCTACAATGGTTGGCCAGCAAGCTCGAAGGAACCTCCTATTTCTGCTGCCACACTGGACTTTTAAGTGGATGCTAGAGATCACAATTACGTTTCCATGCTTGTTCAGCAAGTCCTTTACTTATTGAAACATCTCGCCCCTCTTCCTGACTTCTGTATAATGCTTCTGATTTCTTCCACTAAGTGTTTTTTTGAAATTTTGTTTGAGATGCTTATTTTATCATGCTTAAGTAGCATACATCTATTCTTAGTTATTTATTTTTAAGAGTCCAGATCAAGGATAAAAATTGAGGGCGGATGTGATGGTTAAGGGCATAAGGCGATTTACTACCAAGCCTGAAAACCTGAGTTTAAGCCCAAGGACTCACTCACATGATAGGAGAGAACTGATTCCTCTCTGACCTCCAAAAGTGTCCAGATATGCAATATACAAACACACACACACACACACACACACACACACAATAAATAAATAAATAAAATAATAAAAATAGTATAATAGTATATAATAGTATAGAAGTTTTAAAGATAATGCATCTTTTTTTTCAGGACAGGATGTCCCTGTAGCCCCAGCTGGCCTTGAACTCATAGAGATCAGCCTGCCTCTGCTTCCTGAGTGCTGGGATTAAAGGCATGCACCACCATACCCAGCTAGATTTCTATAATTTTTTCTTTTGTAATTTTCATACACTACAGTTTGATGGTACTTAGGTCCCCTTCCTTATTTGCACCTCCCCCCAGTGCTCCCAGCCCAATATAATACACTCTCATGGCCTGTAAAGTTTGATTTATGTCCCCAAATGTCCTTCAGTATGAATCCATCCACTGGGCCCACGAAGAGTCCCATCCCTATAAGACTGTCTCTTCCTGTCCCAGCGGCCATCGTTTCCTTGCGGTCTTCTAACCCCTCTGGCTCTTACAATCTATCTGCCTCCTGTTCCACAGTGATCCATGAGCTTTCAGAGGCAGAAGTTTGAAATAGGTGTCCTATTCAAAGATAAGAACTTTGTGGCACATTGGCCAATTTGGGGTTTCTGTATTAACCACCATCTGCTATGTAAATTTCTTTGGCGAAAGTTGAAAGATGAATTTATACTATATGTAGAGGTTGCATTGAGTATGTGTCACTTAAGCTTAAGCATTTCACAGACATATATTCTCTGTTTGAGCAGTTCTAGAATTCTGTTAACAGCCTCCATCAGTTACAAAAAGAAACTTCTTTGATGAGGGGTGAAAAGTACACTTGTCTGTAAATATGAGGATGCATATTTAGAATAATGTAAGAAATTATGCTGGTCTAGGGATGTGGCCAAAGTAGGTTTTCTCTAGGCATGTGTATTTGGCTATGTTTAGAGTATCACACATGAGTTCCCTCCCATTGAGCAGGTTTTAATTCCAATTAGACATCTGTCAATTCCCCGCCATCATAAAAGTACCACTACTGTAACAATAATGATAGTTTTCTGGGCCAGTCATTGTCAGGGTTTACAATTTGGTTGGACCACTGATTGGTTGTCTCCCTTGGTCTTGTATAATATCCTCTGATGCCATGAGAGCTAGTCTTCAGGCAGGAGGCTTGCAGGTCCATTCTAGTTTGTTCCAAGCCCAGTGTCTGAATTGTGCCCTGTCTTCAGCAATACAACTTTACCTTCAACTTTTGGGAGGCAATCAAGGACTGTGACAATAATATGTATCATTTTAAGAATATCTTGAACTTCCCTGACCAACAACTCAAAAGGAAGTTTCTCCTGCTTAGCACTGTGTTTTCTGTTATGTAGGGTTCTGCTATATATATTCACTCACACTAGATAACATTTTGAAAAATAAATTTTGAACATGTATGAAAATTGTTTCTTTTCATATCTATTCATCTTAATTGTTACTGAGCAATCCTTTCATTTCTGGAATGAATAAAAATTGGCAATTGTATATAATTATATTGCTGATTATATAGTAATCACAATTTCTATATTCATAATGAAATTGAGTTGTACTTTTCTTGTTGTTTGTAGCTCATCTCTTTTTTCCAAATATATTCACTTACTCAATGAATGATGGCATGTGTCTTTGAACAGTTTTTAAGCTTGAGATGTGATATATTTGAAGGATTAATTATGCCATTGAGGTCACTCATGTCTTTATGCATTTTTGCTCACTGAACAAAAAATGAACTTTATTGATATCAACTGAAATCAATAAATTGAAACTTTATACTGCTAATGACACCTGACCATTTCTTATTTAAGCTTCTGTACTTTATACATTAGGATATTAGGCTTCCTCACTCATAACCATACAAAACAATTGGATCCTCTTTACTGCTAATTTCACACCTGATGCATTACCATTTTTATATCAATTATTTATGTGTATGTGTTTGTGTGTGGCATGTGTATGTTTTCTTGTGTATATGTATATATGTGTGCATGGGTACATGTGTATGCACCTAGAAGCCAAAGTTTGATGTCAAGTGTTTACCTCAAATTTAATCTTTCCCCACTTTTTTTTTTTTTTTTTCTGTCTTTTTGAGACAGGGTCTCCCTGTAGCCCCAGCTGTCCCAGAACTCACTATGTAGACCAGGCCAGCCTTGAACTCACAGAGATCTGCCTACCTCTGCCTCCCAAGTCCTGGGATTAAAGGCGTGTGCCACCATGCCAGGCTACTACCTTCCTTTTTGTAACTTTAAAAAAAAACTTTATTGAGAATTTCATACATGCATGTAAGGTGTTTTGATCAAATCTATGCCTATTCCTGCCCCTCTAACACCTCTCATTCTCCCCATCATTTTTTTCTGACAACTTCATGTACTCCTTTCTTTCTTCCTTCCTTTCTTTTTTCTTTTTCCTTTCTTTCTTTCAAATGGAGCTTTTTGCTACTCTAACATTCCCCCCTCTGAATAGTTAACCCTAATATCTTTTAGGGATTAGATAAGAGCTCCCAAATACTTTTGATAATTTTAGCCTTTGGAACATAGTATGTTGCTAAGTGGCCCAAGGACATTTTGACTTTTAACCAAAAGACTGGCTATTTGGGGAGGAGGGGCGATCTTTTTTACCTTAACTGCCTAGCCAATTCCTACCTCCTATTCTTATCATACCATTCTCTAAAGAGGTTACCCAAGTTGCTGATAGGGAATTGGGATACAGACTGCTCTGGTTTCTTCCATGCTGAACAGGGACACTGGGTGAGGCAATTGGGGTACTCCTTCAGTGGGTCTATCTAAAAGACTCCCAAATTGCATAACTATTTTCTGTAGGAAGAAAAGAGAGTCCTTGACTGGAGGATAGGGGTTGTAAAGGAGAAGTAAAGGCAAGAGTAGTTAGCATTACAAGTTCTAGACAGGGAACTAGAAAAAAGAACAGGGAAATTTTCAAATGCTCATGTAAGAGTCCATTGGGATTTCTTGATGAGATCTTCCAAAAGCATCCCTCTATTGGGTTCCTCCTCATTTTTCCTTTGTCTGCCAAAGTTGGACTCAAGAGTGATGGACTCAGGATTTGTTTTCAGGTACGTTGATAGCTGTTGGAGTGGCTAGAATCAGTGTCAGACACTGGATTGACACTAGAACCTTAAAAGGTGATAAGCATAGCTTAGTATCCCCAGGAAAAGAATTATCACAACAAATAGAAAATTTCTTTGTTAATGTTATTATGTCTCATAATTATTAAAAGAAAACGAGAATGTAAAAGATGTTAAAAGGATATGGGAATGGAGATATTTTCCAAAATAGAAAAAATGAGAAAGCTTAAGCAAGTGATGAAGGTCTGTGTAGGTTTGTTGTGATATATAAAGGATGAGACAAAAATAACATACATATAATCTTAGATTTTCTAAGGTCATAGTTTAGTCAACTAGTTTAAGGAACAAAATGTATGTCTAATCAAGGTTTACCTGGGAAAGTTTGGTTTTTACCAAAGCTTTAACTACATAGCACATGGTAATTAAAAGTACAAGACTGGTGGAACTAACCTTCTTGGATGTTTAACAGCCATACTTTGAGGTCTATACTAATCTGGTCAGAGGGGCTTAAAGGACAGTTTTTGCTCTTTGCCCTCCAAGGTTGACTAAGTTCCAGGTTACTATGGAGCATCTCTCCAAATGTCCTGTAACTGTGGTGAGTCACCTGCCCAGTTCAGGGAGGCTATAGATACCCCACCAGATGGACTTCAACCAGTGTCCAGTCTACAAAGAGAGGGGTCAACTCAGAGGAAACAGTTCCTCTATGCTTCCAAGTGAAGCCAGCCATAGTCGAGTAAGACCTTTGACTTATCTTCACATAGATGAAACTGGTGAAAGAAAGGAGCCAGGGACTCCTCCCTAGCCTAAGTGACCCGTGAGGAACAGATCCTCCAATGACCTGGAAAGTAAAAATAAATTAGTTTATTTGGGCCAAGTGTATGGTCTTAAGCACCCAAATGGAAAGAATAGCCAAAGATTAAAGTGATCAGTATATTTCTTTCAGAGTTCAAGGTATAACACTTCCCAGACATTAGGCTTAAGTCCATGCAAAATGGTGTTTAGACAATTATTTTTCATTGATGATTTTGTTTCTAAGCAGAAAGTGTTGCTGAGATGTAAGACTTCAAATCTTGGTCTGTAATATTGTAGTGCCCACCTGTAACTAAGGAAGATAACCCACTATTGGTCTAAAATGGTGGCTAAATTTGTTTCCTCCCCCTATCTAGAAGCCATTGAGAGGGAACTGACACTGATTACATATTACTTTTCTAGATAAGATCTCTCCCTGAACATTGAGATCAGCAATTGGGTAGGCTGGTTGACCAATGAGCTTCAGGGATATGCCTGTCTCCCTCCACCCACCTCAGTGCCTGCATTACAAATGTTGGCTCCAGTAGTTCATTTTTGCATATGTAAGGGGATTCAACTCAAGCACTTAACTGACTAAGCTATCTCCCCAGTCCCCTCAAATAACTTTTAAATTTCCTGCATTTGTATTTAACAGCAAAATCTTACCTGCTCTATTTTGCTTGCATTTGTCTAGCATCTTTGTTAACATATTCATCTTTCAAATTTTTTAAATGGCTTTGAAAGTTAGTTATTTTGTAAACAATTTTACACAGTTGTGCTTTGAAAAATTTGTCCTCACTGACTTGTCTATTTAAGGTTGTTAAGATAATTGTTGTTTTTAATCATTATTTTAGTCTGTGCTACGCTCTCTAATCTTTTGTTTTGAAAACAGTTCTTTGTGTCATCTTTAAAAGTTCTAGTGTTTATTCTCATACTTAGTGTACAGTTTTATCTAATATAATTAATAGTTCATTTGTTAGATTATATATTCATTTAAATTATAATAATTCACATTGGTCTTTCCTTTTCCCCTTAGCTTCTTGCTTTTACTTTTATTTTTAGTTAATGATAAGCAATCTTATCAGGCCAACCTGATAGAGACAATCCTTCACGGAGATTATCATTGCCCAGCATCCCAAGTGTGTATTAGCCTATCAATAGCATGGGTAAAGATCAAAATTTGAAGTACCCTTTGAAATATATGCATATTGAAGCATCATAAATTGTAAAAAGTAATATCAAATCACATATCAGGAACCATCTGTTCCTGGGTGAGAAGCTTAAATTATTTCTTTTGATCTCCTTTTAATAGTAATAAATAAATAGTCATGCTTACTCTGCATGTTACCTTCTGTTCACTTCAATTTTCTTCTCTGTTGTCAATGCATTGAGCATATATATTCAAATTTGTCTTCTGTATTCCCATGTATTTTGTTTTATTAATATAATTAAATTGAAGAAAGTATTGAGTACATTTTATTTTGTGTGGGTTCATGGTGACCACACCATAGGCTAAATTTCTGAGCTCTCTTAGGTAGGACTTCCTAAATTCAAGCACACAGGTATGATGTATGGATGTATGTATTAGTCAGGGTTCTCCAAAGAAATAGAACCGGTAGAATGAATATATATGTATAGAGATTTATCAGCTTAGCTAACAGGATACACCACACTGGAGAGGATGAGAATCCGTAGTCATTCAGTCCACAAGGCTGGATGTCTCATCTGGCACTGAAGGTCTGACAAATTCCAAAAGATCAGCTAGTCTTCAGTCTACAGCACCAAGACGAACTCACCAGCGAGAGAGAAGGCAAGCAGCAAGAAGCCTGGCATTCTCCTCTGCCTTGGTCTTTTATACGGGCTGCCATCAGAAGGTAACACCCACATTTAAGGTGTGTCATCCAACAGCTTCAGATCCAATCAAGAAGATCTCTTTCTTTTCAGTTAATCCCAGATCCAGTCAAATTGATACCCAGGATTAGCCATCACAATGTATATGTAGCATTTCAGGGTGTTTCTTTCATAAATTGTTTGCTCTTGGTTTTACATTCTTCCAGTAATGCAGATTGTGGCTGAGCCAGGCAAAGGCATGGAGAGCAAGGCCATGTTTCAGAAGATGGTGAAGAACTGACATATAAGGGCCGCAAATCATTTCCCAAAGTACAGCCATTGCTTCAGTCCCAGATTATACCATATCTGTCAATTCATGACAAGTTGAAACAAGACATTGCTCCAGTTTATGCCACCACATTCCACATCAATGTGACAATGACTACATCTGGTAAAATAGAGCAAAGGACATCCATTTTCTTTTTGCTACAAATTTTTCCTTTGTTTCTTGATAAACCAAAATCCGTCAAACTTCCCTTCTGTTACTTAACTCTGAACCTGTTGCTCATGTGCTCCAGACAACCTTGGTGAGCTAGTCAGAACTTCTTGCAACCCCTACTGAGTCTATGACTGGAACTCACAGCTCCCTTGCTTCAAACAATCCTTGTAAACTGTCTAGATCCTGCCCATCCTTTGCCATCTCTATATTTACACCCCTAGCTGTGATTGCCTACCTGGCACACCTGACCAGACAGGAATAAGCCTATTCCTACAATAAAAAAAACCCCAAAAGTGAGAACCTAAAGCCAGACCAAATATTCATACCTGATCAGAAATCAACCAAGCTATGATAAAAGTAAAACAGAAGCATAGTATACTCAACAAAAACATGCTAGAATTTCATACCAGACACACAGCCAAGAAAAGAAGTTTGCCAGCTTAGTATGCCCAGGCCATAATATGGAAACACAAATAATATGAAAAAAAGATAATTAATTCCCACCAAATCCCACTAATCCCATAGAGCTGTTCTACAATGATAATTAGCCAGAGGAACCCAAGGACATAGACCTTAAAAAGAATAATCATAAACATGATGAAAGAATTCAAGGACTTTAAAGAACACACAAATAATAACCTCAAGGAACTCAAAGACTATGGAATGGACTCCTGACTAACTCTCAAGGATACACAAATACATGGTTGAATGAAAGACTAAGACAATTCAGGATGTGAAAACAAATTCATGAAAGAGAAATATTGAAGAAAATTCAAGCTAAGATGAAGATATAATTGAAAAACTAAATAAGCCGATTAGAAAGAAAGGAGACAATTTTAGAGAAGAATTAATTAAATGGAAAACAGAATATCAAGACATGAAGGTAAAGTTGGAGAACTGGACCACTCTAACAAAGAATATGAAGGTTTTTTTTTTTTTAATTAGAAGAAGCATTTCATTACAACAGCATTAACCTATTCAATAACATTTTTCTGAGCTAGGGTACATCTCTTTCAAAATTGGCTGTACATTTTTAGGTTTACAGATGAATTATTACGCTTATACAATCTTTTACTCATTATAAACTCTATAAGACAGAAAATTCAATGAGGTTTTAATGTTTAAAAAAGATCTCCACTTCGTTGGTGAAATACACAGTTTCACACAGAAAAATTCATTTTAAGGCAATTGACATTG